>NC_044397.1:42517699-42817699 GCF_006542625.1 Nomascus leucogenys
AAGGTTAAAGCTCTGTTTGCATTTACCCTTAAGATCTCAAGGAAGCTTACAGAAAATTACAAGCATGTTTAATAATCCCTAAAGAGGTCATTTAAATAAACCATTTGTTAGAAACCAGAAGTTTCAACTCAAACACAATTTGGAATTGGCTAACATGTGATGGATTTTAGACACAAGCAAAATCAGTATGGGTTTCATAGCAACACTACTGGAACCTGCCCGGAGCACAGAGCTGCCAAGCTCAACAGCCATTCCTCACATCCAGTGACCCTAAAGAAGGGCTGCTGTCACCTCCGTGCCCACCCCATCCCCTCAGCTGGCTCCTTTCTGGACTTGTGCAAAATCTCCTAATGCTTCTCCTACCCCCAGCCCCTCCTCACTGTAGCCCAAATCAACCTTCTACAGTCAAAGGGCTTATCATGTCTCTGTCCTAATCCGAGCTTTCCACTGATTCTTCATGGCCCCAGAATGAACCCTAAGTTCCCCAGGCTTGACACTCAGAGTCCTGTGTGTATTGACCCCAAAGACCATTTCCCCACAAAGCTCCCTCCCGCCTCTAGCTGTGTGCTGCAAGCCCGGAGCTCACACTGGCCTCTCACCACTTCCCAATGCCTCCAGCATTAATTCATTCTATTTCCTCCACCTGCAATGCCCTCTGTCCTTCCAGCTCCTGTTCGGTTCTTTTGTACCTGTCAGAGAGAGTAATCTTTGTTCACAAAGAGACAGAATTAACTGTGAAAAGCAGGAATCAGAGCTCAAGTGGGGCGGCCTCTGCAGCCGAGCACTTAGGCACTCAAGAGCGCAAGTCTCTTGAACTGAATGGATTCCAAAGGAATGCTAAGAACTTATTAATTAGACTGCCAAGCCAGTAGCAGAAGCAGCAAAGAGTAGACCTGAAGATGTACAAGCTGAATTCTGCTTCCCAGAAATTGCAAGATGATGTTCAAATATATTTGACCACCTGTAAGGCAAAAACACTGACCAATCAGAAGGCAGCATTGGCCTGGAGTCCTGGAGGCCGCCTGATGGGCTCAGCCTTTGGTTGCCAGAGCTTGGTTGGGGGTTGGCGGGTTGGGGGAAGGGTGGACTCAGGAAGTTTCCTGCTGGAGCTTGGAGGTGGGAGAGACACCTGCAGAGAGGCCAGGAGAGCTTGAAGAGTAGTGGGAACAGGGCCATCCAGGCGCTAAAGACAACAGCTGGCTAGTCCTCTTTTGGAAGTTCCCCTCACTCCCACCCTCAGAACCAAGAATGTATCTTGCTTTTGCCAGTTTTCTGAAAGAGAAGGAGATTGGAACCCTGCCTCTAAACCCAACAGAGGCCTAAACCAGTGTGCTTTGTATTGATCCAGGAAATGTTATAGAGCAGATGTTTTGAGCTCTTAAAACAGGAAGCAGCACAGTTTCATTAAGAACTTGCTGTACCAGACCAGACACAGTGGTCCTTGCCTATAGTAGTCCTTTGGAGGCCAAAGCAGGATTACTTGAGGCCAGGAGTTCAAGACCAGCCTGGGCAACATAGTGAGACCACATTTCTACAAAAAAATTAAAAATTACTTGGGCATGGTGGTGCACACCTGTAGTCCAGCTACTCAAGAGGCTGAGGCAGGGACATCTCTTGAGCCCACTGAGTTTGAGTGAAGCCTGGGCAATATAGTGAGACCCCATCTCAAACAATAAAAATTTAAAAATTAGCCAGGCATGGTGGCCTGTACTTGTAATCCCAGCTACTCAGGAGGCTGAGGCAGAAGGATCACTTGAGCCCAGGAGGCTAAGGCTGCAGTGAGTTATGATGGTGCCACTGCACTCCAGCCTGGATGACAAACAGAGATCTCATCTCAAAAAATAATTTTTTTTTTTGCTATACCAAGTAAGCTCACATCCAGTTTTCCCATTGGGTACAAGCTTCTTGATAACAGGCCACACATGGTCTTAGGGTTGCAGCCTTTCTGATCTGCCCATCTGAACCCACTTCCTCCCCACTTGCTCCATCCCTCCAAGGACCAATGCTACCCAGAGGCAAGATCCTCAATTTCTGGAGCTCACTATTAGGCTACTGTTGCTTGTAGTCTGCCCGAGATCTCATGCCCAAGTTCAGATCATCACCCTATCCCCTAAAAAAAAATTAGTATTATTTTTAAAGAAGTGCCTTCATACTTATTGGTCCCCTTTTAGCTACCACTGCATTTCTCTGCCTCCTTTCAGAGTAAAGGTTACTGAAAAAAATGTGCAGTCACTTCCCCATAGTCTCACTTCCCACTCACTCTTCAACACCCAATGCCACTGAAATGGCCTGGCAAACATCACCGCTGGCCTGCCTTGTACTAAAGCCAATGAATACTCTGCAGTCTTCATTCTAATTGATCTCTCCTTTTTTTTTTTTTTTTTTTTTGAGATAGAGTCTCACTCTGTTGCCCAGGCTGGAGTGCAGTGGCGCAATCTCGGCTCACTGCAACCTCCAACTCCTGGGTTCAGTTCTCCTGCCTCAGCCTCCCGAGTAGCTGGGATTACAAGCACGCATCATCACACCCAGCTAATTTTTGTATTTTTAGTAGAGACAGAGTTTCACCATGTTGGCCAGGCTGGTCATGAGTTCCTGACCTCATGATCCGCCCACCTCAGCCTCCCAAAGTGCTGGGATTACAGGCATGAGCCACTGTGCCCAGCTGACCTCTCTTAACATCTGCCCTCATATCTACCTAACTCTCCTTCTCAGTCTTTTTCTTTCAATCGAGATAGGGTCTCCCTCTGTTGCCCAGGCTGGAGTGCAGTGATGCAAACGTGGCTCACTGCAGCCTGGAAGTCCTGGGCTCAAGGGATCCTCCCACCTCAGCCTCTTAAGTAGCCAGAACCACAGGCGCCTGCCACCACACCTGGCTAATTTCTTAAATTTTAAATGAGGTCTCATTATGTGACCCAGGCTGGTCTCAAACTCCTGGGCTCAACAATTCACCCGCCTCCGCCTCCCAAACTGCTGGGATTACGGGCCTGAGCCACTGCACCTGGCCCTTCCCAGTCTTCTTGACAGACCTCCTTACCCTGCTGGTCATTTATCTTTTCTCTCTATATATGCTAGGTGTGTGCATTCATTCCCATGGCTTCGAGAGTGCCTGTATGTGCTCTCAACATTCAAATTTGTATCTCTAAACCCTGTCTCTCCTTCTGCTACTGATTCGTATTTCCAACATCCTGCCCAACGTCTTCATTTGAATTTCAAAAAGAAACCTCAAATCTAACTTGGCAACAAGCAAATCATTTACTCCCATCTCCCACAAAAAGAAAGCATTGCTCCATCCTCAAGCCTTCTTTATCTCAGCAAATAGCATCATCATCATCCAAATTCTTACGCACAGAACCTAAGCATATTCTTGATTATTTTCCTCACACCCTACGTCTAATCCACAAATATGTTCTATCCACTAAACCTCCAAAATTCATATCAAATATGACCATTTCTCCCATCTCCCTGGCTACTTCCCTCATCAAACTACCATTATCTCTTGCCTGGACCACTGTCCTAATTGGTCTCCCTGCCTCCACTTTTGCCTCACTACAAAACATCATCCACATAGCAACAAGGATGATCTTTCCAAATCATAAACCAGATCATACTTACGTTCCTGGTGAACAATCTTCCCATCACAGCCAAAGTCCTCAGCAAGGTCTGTAAGATCCTACCTAATCTACAAGGCACCTGACCACCTGATTTACATCATCCTCACCACTCTTTCCCTTCCTGCTCACTACCCTCCAGCTATTCCAGTTTCTCATTCACAAAGGCCAAGCTGATTCCTCTCTCTCTGCATCTTTGTACGTGTCATTCTTCAGTCATCCCAAGCTCATCCCCCAGATTGTCACATAAAACTGCCTCCTTCTCATTTAGGTCTCAATCAAAATGCCCCTTCTTGTTTCCTTACCATCCCAGCTAATGCTGCCTAACCTAGTTCTCTTCCACATCACCGTATTTTATTTTCTTTGTGCCACTTGGTAACCACAGTTATCTCATTTTCTTATTTGCTACATGTTTATTACCTGTCTCCCACCACAGCCATCAGAATACAAACTCCTTAGGGATAGAGGATTCTACCTTTTCTTCATTTGTCACTGTCATTGGCCCATAATAGGTACTCTGTTTGCTAGATTGATGGATGGTTGGATGGAGAGATAGAGGAATAGAGGGATGGATGGATTGATGGATGGATGGATAGATGGTTGGATGGTTAGATGGATGGATGGATGGATGGATGATTAAGTATTTAGATGGATGGATGATGAATGGATGGATGAATTGATGACTGGGTGGTTAGACGGATGGATGAATCGATGGATGGATGGATGGATGAGTAGTTAGATAGATGTATGATGAATAGATGGATGAATTGATGATTGGGTGGTTGGATGGATGGACAGATGGATGGTTAAGTAGTTGGATGGATGATGAATGGATGGATGGATTGATATTGGGTGGTTAGATGGATGGATGATGGATGAATGAATGGGTAGGTGGTTGGTGGGTGGATGGATGGGTGGGTGGGTGGTTAGACGGATAGATGAATGATGAATGGATGGATGGATAGATGAGTGAATAGATGCTGACCTCATAAAGGCTTCATCTTAGCCCTTTCTTTACACTTTCCCTAAACATTTTCATTCCTCCGTATTCAACTATTATCTCAGGGTTGATGATCCCCAAATCTGTATCTCCCAGTCCACTTCTCTTCTGCCTATGTGGATGGATATATTCAACTGTCTTCTGGATATCTCTAATTAGATGCCTCACAGTGCATCAAAATCAAAGACTCATACTGAAACCTATTTCTCTTCTCAATTTCTTATCCAAATTAAGATTACCATTATGTACTCAGGTGCTAAGGCCAAGATTCTTGGCACCAACCTTCGCTCTTTCCTTCCAATCATTACCAAGACCTGTTGATTCAATCCCAGATCTACATACACTCCTGTCCATCCACACCATCTTGCTTTATCATCACCCCAACAACTCTCACCAGGATCATGGTTAACAGTTCCACTGTACTCTCCACCTCTAGGTATGTACCATGTGCCCAATCCCCTTCACCCTCAAGCTACATGGTGTTTCTTCAACCCAAGTCTACAGTACCAGCCCCCTGTAGAAGCCCCTTTGTGGCTCCCACTGCCCATGAGGATGGAGTCTGAAGTCTTCAGCCTTTCATACCAAACCTCACCATTCCCCAAGTGCTTGCAGGTTCTCAAGTGTTCCATGCCTTAATGTATCCAACATCTTCTGCTCTCCTACTTTGTATGCAGAATTTATTGTAGGTATGACCCCTGTAGAGATGCCTTCCCCCATCCCTCATTTCTCACCCTGGCCTAGATTAGGGACCTCTTCTACCTGCTTCCATCAAACTTGGTTTCTCTTTTATTGCACCCAGTGCAATGCAACTTTTTTTTGCCTTTGTGCGTATCTGTGAGCTCTCTGAAGGCAATGACAGAGTCCCAAACATCTCTAAATCCTTAGTGTTGAGAACAGCATGGACACAAAAAAAGGCATTCAAATGTGTGTAGATTGATGGGTTGGAAACTTGTGGGAGTATAGCATGTATTTTGGAAAACCTAATAAGGGCTCCAGGCATTTTTGACAGGATAGAGTGATGAACTGGGTTTAACAAGATAAAATTTAATTGGAACAAATGTAAGGTTCTGCCCTTGGGTCCAAAAGGCACAGGTGTGGGAAGAAGGAGCTGCACGTGGTTGCAGTTTATATGAAAAGCCTGGGGAGTTAGACTTGTCAGTAAGCTCAGCGCGGGTCAATAGTGTGATCTGACTGCCAAAACAATTAACACAATCTTAGCTTGCACTGAATGTGTAGTTTCCAGAATGAGAGAAGTGATACCTGCAGGGCAATCAAGCCATACTATAGATCTGGGTTCGTTCTGAGCTTCACACTTTAGGAGTCAGACAGTAATAGGTGCTGAGGAAAAATACCAGGTGCTAAGAAGACATCAGATCAAGTCTAATGAGAAACCCATGGAGGACCAGATCCGCTTAGCCTTCAGAAAGTGCTTAGGTCCGTGCTAGCTATCTTCAAACATCCAAGGATGTATAGCCTATTTTAAGGAATTATTTTCTAACCAAGAAGACTGTCCAAGATGTGGACAGGTAGAAAATCTCTTGCCAATGGTGATATCTCAAAGTATGGCAGAATTGTCCTTTCAAAAACATATGTTGTGACATCACATACACATACACGTACTCACAATTTCCACATGCTACACACCCTGCCCCACCCCTACCTGCTCAACCCCTACCCAGACTTCTGCTTGAAACCCTTCTAAGGCTGCACTGGACTTTTTTTTTTTTGAGACAGAGTGTCACTCTGTCACCTAGGCTGGAGTGCAGTGATGTGATCTCAGCTCACTGCAACGTCTGCCTCCCAAGTTCAAGACATTCCCCTACTTCAGCCTCCCAAGTAGCCGGGACTACAGGACTACAGGTGTGTGCCACCATGCTTGGCTAATTTTTGTATTTTTGGTAGAGACAGGGTTTCACCATGTTGTCCAGGCTGGTCCTGAACTCCTGACTTCAAGTGGTCTGCCTGCCTCGACCTCCCAATGTGCTGGGATTATAGGCATGAGCCACTGTGCCCGGCCCCAGGACTTTTTTTTTTTTTTTTTAGAGATGGGGTATCACTCTGGGTGCAGTGGCTCACACCTGTAATCCCAGCACTTTGGGAGGCCGAGGCAGGTGGATCACCTGAGGTCAGAAGTTTGAGACCAGCCTGGCCAATGTGGTGAAACCCCATCTCCACTAATAATATAAAAATAAGCCAGGCATGGTGGTACACGCCTGCAATCCCAGCTACTTGGGAGGCTGAGGCAGGAGAATTGCTTGAACCTGGGATGCAGAGGTTGCAGTGAGCTAAGATTGTGCCATTGCACTCTAGCCTGAGCAACAAGAGTGAAACTCCATCTCCAAAAAAAAAAAAAGAAAAAAAAAGAGAGAGAGATGAGGTCTTACTCTGTTGCCGAGGATGGAGTGCAGTGCAGCTATTAATATCATTGCTCACTGCAGCTTCCAACCGCTGGGTTCAAGTGATCCTCCCACCTCAGCTTCAAGTAGCTGGGACTATGGGTGTGCACCACCAAGCTGGGATAATTTTTAAATATTTTGTAGAAATGGGGTCTTGCTATGTTGCCCAGGCTAGACTCAAACTCCTAACCTCAAGGGATCTTTCTGCCTCAGCCTCCCAAAGTGCTGGGATTACAGGAGTGAGCCACCATGCCCGGCTCATATTGGACTTTGTAATGTGCTTCCCCATATTTACCTCACTGGTTGACAAGCTGCTTGCTAAATGGACAGCTCTGGTTGTGCTTGTCTTCGCTGTGAGGACCCTCTCAGGCATGGCCTCCATTGTACCTGCCAGACCAGTTCTCAAGCCAGCCCAACCTGACCTGGACCACGGAGTCTGTCTCCTCCTACCCTTTCCAGACTCAGAGATAGCACCGTGCCTCACTCCAGCTATGACTTCCCCAGGGGATCCCCTGGAGGGGTCTTTGGTGACATAGCCCAGGAGTGCTAGAGAGTTGTATTAGTCCATTTTCATGCTGCTGATAAAGACATACCTGAGACTGAGTAATTTATAAAGAAAAAGAGATTTAATGGACTCACAGTTCCATGTGGCTGGGGAGGCCTCACAATCATGGCAGAAGGCAAAAGGCATGTCTTACATGGCGGCAGGCATGAGAGAAAAATGTGAGCCATGCAAAAGGGGTTTTTTCTTATAAAACCATCAGATCTTGTGAGACTATTCACTACCATGAGAACAATATGGGGTAAACTGCCCCCAGGATTTAATTATACCCCACTGGATCCCTCCCACAACATGTGGGAATTCTGGCAGCTACAATTTGAGATGAGATTTGGGTGGGGACACAGCCAAACCATATCAAGAGTTATCACCCTGTGAGGTCTACCCTGACCAAAGAGGGAGAGGAGGTGCAAAAAAGCCAGCACATGAATTTACCCCCTCACTCCTTGGTGGACCATTCTGTGCACCACAAATCATGGTCCATATGGTCCAACCATGCAACCCATAAAGCTGTGGCCAGCTCCCTGTTGCACCATTTTGTTTTGTTTTTTTCTTTTCTCTTTTTTTGGTGAGGGGGAGGGGGCGGCAGGGGGACAGGGTCCTGCTCTGTAGCCCAGGCTGGAGTGCAATGATATGATCACAGCTCACGGCAGCCTTAACTTCCTGGGCTCAAGCAATCTTCCCACCTCATCCTCCTGAGTAGCTGGGACTATAGGTATGCGCCACTGTGCCTGGCTAATTTTGACATTTTTATAGAGACAGAGTCTCTCTATGTTGCCCAGGCTGGTCTTGAACTCCTGGCCTCAAGTGATCCTCCCACCTCAGTCTCCTAAAGTGCTGGGATTATAGGTCTGAGCCACTGCACCTAGCTTAATGCTTTGTATTTGCTTTTTCTCCTTCTTTTCGATTCTCTCTCCTGCTGCTCTGGAATTGTATCTCCTCCCTTCTAATAAAACATTAGCCTATTTTTTAAAAAAAACACCCTTCTAAGCCTCCCCAACATCCTTAGGGCACAAAACCACAGTCTTCATGCAGCTTCGAAGACTCTGCCCATTCTAGCCTCTGTCCCTCTCTATCCTCTCTCCTTGCTTCATCTGCCCCTATAGAAACCTCTCACCAGACTCTTCTGCCTTGAGACTCTCGCCCAGGCCATGCCTCTGCCTGGAATCCTCTCTTCCCTCCTTTCTATGTCTGTTTTTGTTTTGTTTTGTGTTTTTGAGATGGAGTCTCACTCTGTTGCCCAGGCTGGAGTGCAGTGGCACGATCTTGGCTCACTGCAACTTCCACCTCCCAGGTTCAAGTGATTCTCCTGCCTCAGCCTCCCGAGTAGCTGGGATTACAGGTGCCCACCACCACGCTGGGCTAATGTTTTTGAATGACCCCTCGTTCCTCATTGTACTATTTAAGTTCTGGCCTTCCATTCTCCACCTCTCAAGATGGAACATTCTCTCAAATCCTCAGGTGTGGTCATCCTGCATGCTGACATCTGTTGAGGAGGCCCTGTCACTGTCTCTGCTCTCAGATATGGCATGGTATCAGTTAGGATTGTGTTCCACTGCAAATAATTGTTGTCCTGACTTACAGTGAGTTAAACCCGTGGTTCTCAATGTCCGGTCCCCAGATTGACAGCATCAGTATCACCTGAGTACTTATTAGAAGTGAACATTCTCGGCCGGGCACAGTGGCTCACGCCTGTAATCCCAGCACTTTAGGAGGCCAAGGCAGGAGGATCACTTTAGTCCAGGAGTTTAAGACCAGCCTGGGCAACATGGTGAAACCTGACTCTACTAAAAATACAAAAATATTAGGCGGGCTTGGTGGCACATGCTTGTAGTCCCAGCTACTCAGAGGGACTGAGGTAGGGAGGATTTCTTGAGCCCAGGATGGGGCTCTGTCACCTACCTCCATTTTGCAATGAGGCATGAAGAGGATCTGGAAAGGCAGTATACAGTACCGGATGCACCCTGTTTACCAAAGTTGGTAACATCATGGCCCCACCTAGCTTTTCTCCCCCATCTCAGTGAGAGTTTCCTCTAAAAATCTCATCTTGGGTGGAGTGCAGGGGCTCATGCCTGTAATCTCAGTGCCTTGGGTGGCTGAGGTGGAAGGATCACTTGAGGCCAGGAGTTGGAGACCAGCCTGGGCAACATACTGAGACCCTATCACTACAAAAAAGTTTTTTTAAATAGCCAGACACAGTGGCATGCATATGTAGTCTCAGCTACTTGGGAGGCTGAGGCAGGAGGATCTCTCTTGAACCCAGGAGTATGAGGCTGCAGTGAGCCATGATTATGCTGCTGCACTCCAGCCCGGGTGACAGAGCAAGATCTTGTCTCAAAAAAAAAAAGAAAAGAAAAGAAAAGAAAAGAAAGAAAGAAAAGAAAATCTCATCTTGAATAAAAATATAACAAATGCTGATACAATATGTATTCTCCAAAATCTCTCTGATTTATACCAGGAATGCATCTTAAAAGCCAAACGTTTGAAGTCTTTTTTCTCTGACTCTGTTCTTGAAGCAATGGAAGCCTTGAACGTAGTGGTCTGGAGGAGGTGGAGGTGGAGGGAGTGGTGCTGAGTTGAAGAGAGAATGAGGGAGGGCGGAAGGCGTTGAATACTTGACAGTATCTTGTCAAATCCGGGATGACTTCATAAACACTAGCTGCTGTTTGCAAAAACATCTTTGGAAGAGAAACTGTACAGATGTTAAAGTGTGTTGGTGGGAGGTGTCTCCCCTAATGCTATGTCTACAAAGTCCAAAATAGCAATGTGCCAAGAAATCTCTCTCCAACCCAGTTATTTTGAGAGGAAACCTGGTGGAGTGGATGGAATAGTGGGGTAAGAATCAAAAGAATTGGGTTCTCTGTCCAGATCTGCCGCTTCCTACCGTATGTAGGAAGTCACATCGTCTCTTTGAATCTTGGATTATGGAGCCGGTAAAATGGGAGCGAAAATACCCTCTTTGGCTACATGGCGTGTATTTTTGTACCCGTTTTATGGATAAGGGTTGTAGGGGTCAGACTAAAGGCATATAAAAGTGCTTTGGGCCAGGTGCAGTGGCTCAGACCTGTAATCCCAGCACTTTGAGAGACTGAGGTAGGAGGCTTGCTTGAGTCCAGAAGTTCAAGACTAGCCTGAGCGACTTAGCAAGACCTTGTCTCTACTAAATAAAATAAAGGCATGTAAGGTAAAGGCATATAGAAGTACTTTGGGCCAGGTGCAGTGGCTCACATCTGTAATCCCAGCACCTTGAGAGACTGAGGTAGGAGGCTTGCTTGAGGCCAGGAGTTCAAGACCAGCCTGGGCAACACAGCAAGACCCTGTCTCTACAAAATAAATTAATTAAACAAGTAAAATTTTTTAAATTAGGAGACAAAGTACTTTGAAATGAAACAGTGATTATACAAATGAAAGGTCATATAAGTACCATTATCTTCTTTCTTACAATCTAAAGGAAGAGATCATTATTTTCTTTAATAGAACTGAGTTGTTTTTGTTGCTGTTGTTTTACCCAGTTAAATTTCAATCACGTTTCTAGACTTACTCTATGGTTTTCTCTTCAGACATTTCAAAGAGGTTAGAGAAACAAAATTAAGAGGTTAGGGAAATCAGAGATAACAGAAAAGCATGTTTTGCATGTAACTCAGTAGGTTATTTTAGGTCAGGTGTATCCTTACTGAGTCCCTGCCTGCTTGATAATCAGTTACGAGAGAGGGATATTGAAGTCTCCAACAGTAATAGTGGATTTGTCTACTTCTTCTTGCAGTTCTCCCAGTTTTTGCCTTACATATTTTCATAGGATAGTTAGGTCTTCTTAACTTTAAGAGAATTGCCCTTCTTATCATAATGTAGTATCTTTCTTCATCCCTAATCAGGTTACTTGTTCTGAAGTCAGCTTCGTCTGAAATTAACAGAGCTACTCTAGCTTGCTTTTGATTGGTATTAGCATGGTGTATTTTTATGTCTCTGCTTTTTCTTTCTTTTTCTTCCTTTTATTTTTAGTTGACATGAAATAATTGTCCATAGTTATGGGATATAGAATGATATTTCAATACATGTCTACAGAGTGTAATGATCAAATCATGGTAATTAGCATATTCATCACCTCAAACATTTACTTTTAACCTACTTGACTCTTTATATTTAAAGTGGGTCTCCTGTAAACAACATATAATTGGGTGGTTTTTTAAATCTACTCTGACAAACTCTGTCTTTTAAATTCATATATTTAGACCATTCACATTTAAAGTGATTATTGATTTAATTGGATTGATATCTACCATGTTTGTAACCATTTTCTACTCCTTATATTTTGTTCCTTTTTCCTTCCTTTTTTTCTGCCTTTTCTGGTTTTAATCAAGCATTTTATATCTTAGCATATCAAGTATACTTCTTTTGTAAAACATTTTAGTGGTTGCCCTAGAGTTTCTGATTTACATTTTTAACTAATTAAGTCTGCTTCCAAGTAACACTAAACCACTTCACATGTAGTGCAGGTACCTTAGAATATTCCCAATTTATCCTTCTCATCCCCTGTGATACTGCCGTCATTCATTTTACTTACCTGTATGCTGTAATCACCAAATACCAGGTCTCTCACTCTCAGGCAAATTCACACTCTGCCTCCAGCAAGTCATCACATCAAAATTATTATTTAAGTTTTTCTACTAGTTGATCATTCTGTCGTCTTCAGGTTCTGGTAAACAGATCTTGGCTATGTCTCTTTGGATTTTCCTCTCTCTCCAGATGTCAAGTGGCAGTTTGCCTGAAACCTTTATTCTCTGAGGGACCCAAGAAAAGTCACCAATTTTCAGTGTGTTTGGTTTTTACTTTTTGTGAAGGATGGGAATGATGACTTCCAAGCTCTTCATGTGTCGGAGCTGAAATTGGAAGTGGTCCAGCAGATTGGTTTACATCATGGAGACTGTAGTTGTGGTTTGCTGATTTTCAAAAGCATTCAAGCCTCAGCTCAGGCATACTTCATCCAAATAGCCAATTCTGGACTAAAAAGAGAGAGAGAGTATTTTCTAACTCACATGAAAGAGATCATTTAATCCTCCAATCTGATTTGAGGGCCCCAGACATGGGGTTACTTGGACAAAGCGAGAACAATTAAGTCCCTGCTTGGTGTTGGTTACAACCTCAATGACATTGGTGTCATTGTTTCAGGACATAACTGACATTTTTCAGTACAGACACCTCAACTCCCTACCCTAAGCAAGGACTGGACTGTACAAATTCATCTCCCAGATAATCACTATTGTTTATACTCTTATCCACCCAACAGCTCACCAGAATTAACCTTCTCTGTCCAAAAAATTTTTTAAATGAAGGATTTGGTTATAATACGCACTTTAAAGACACTTAGGCAAATTGTTGGCTTAAAAAAGAAGAAGAAGAATTCTGATTTCTCCAGAACTCTATCAACCTGCACTCCCTAACTGGCAGCTCCACACAATGAGAACTGATGCTCACATTAATGACCCTCCAACGCTATAAGATCCTGGAGAGCCTTTGAATCACCCAAGAAAGATTAAATTATGTTCAGTGGTGCTTTAGTGTTAAGTGCATTTTATACTGTACTCCACATCTACAGAATTTGATCATTTACAGGAGGCACAAGGTGACTCTCTTATTGTCCACGTTCTGATTCATTTCAGCTCAATTTGAATTACAAAGGTTTACTAAACCCCTACTGCTCATCCCGAACTATGGTACACACTGGAAGGTGTATTCCATTTATTTGTGGAGCTTACAATTTCATGATTTAAACAAAAAAAAACAAACAGGCCAACAGAACAATATACATCTTATAACCATGGTACTCAGCACATGCAAGTGTTGATTGGATGAGTGTGTTTGCTCAATGACCTATAAACACAGGGCTAGACAGGCACAGAGACAAGAGTAATCAGAGAATGTGACACGAGGAGAAAATATTTCCACTCAGCTACGTAAGATGATCAGGACTCTGGCAGTCACTAAAGTGGAGGAAAGTATTTGAGCAAAAGGGAAAGTGATGAGAAATTCCAGGGAATGGAGAAAATCCTGGTATTTCTGGAATATGTGGGTAGGAAATGCCAAGAAATGATGCTGGAAAACCGAATCACAGAGGGCCTTGAATGTCAGGCTGAGGAATTTAATGTTTTCCTGTAGGCACTAGGACGCCAGCAAGGGTCTTGAGCAAAAGAGGACATAGTCAAGTGCGCTTTAGAAACATCACTCCAGAAGCACTGGGGACAGCAGATTGGGGTGAGATGGGGAAGTGGGAGACATAGAATCCATTTAGAAAGTGGCTGCACACATTCAAGCAAGAGATTAGGGATAGCAGTAATGAGAAAATGGAAATGAGGGCATGATTCAAGAGATACCACAGAGGTAGATTTGACAGCACTTGGCAACCAATTGGCTATGAGAGGTAGAAGGAGTTGAAGATGGCTCTGGAGTCATTTGCAGAAAGAGCTCCAGTTCTCCACCCCACCCTGCATCCACAGTCTTTGCAATGTGACTTTGCAGCTCCTCTCATCCAAAGATGAAGTCTATTTGTCTGCCCTCTCAAATTGGGTTTCAGTTCTATATTGCTTGGGTCTTGAACCAACACTGAATAGTTAGGCTGGTGTAAAGGGAGAGGATGCTGAAACCACATAACTTCATTTGGGTTTCCCCAGCAATGTACACTATGATAAAGATTCAAACGGATATAATATGTTTGGGAGATAATCTCAGGAAGCACAGTTAGAAGAGTGAGAAAATGAGACTGGGGAAGAAAGAAAGCAACAAAGGGTATGTTATCAAGCAAGTTACCACTTTGCACAACTGAAGCTTAATCCAGCTGATATGGTTTGGCTGTGTCCCCACCCAAGTCTCATCTTTAATTGTAGCTCCCAAAATTCCCACATGTTGTGGGAGGGACCCGGTGGCAGATAATTGAATCATGGGGACAGTTTCTCCCATACTGTTCTTGTGGTAATGAGTAAGTCTCACCAATCTCATGGTTTTATAAGGGGAAATCCCTTTTACTTGATTCTCATTCTCTCTTGTCTGCCACCATGTAAGAAGTGACTTTCTCCTTCCACCATGATTATGAGGCCTCCACAGCCACATGGAACTGTGAGTCCATTAAACCTCTTTTTCCGTATAAATTACCCAAAACCTCTTTTTCTTTATAAATTACCCAATCTCAGGTGTGTCTTTATCAGCAGCATGAAAACAGACTACTACACCTGCTGAGTACACTGGGAGACATCTCTGAGTTATTCCACCTGAGCCATGAAAGATTAGGGGTATTTATCTATCAGTCATTGCTTAAGAGTTGCTGGTGAGAGGATAGAGAACTTCTATGGCCTGTCTGACATGTGAGCAGAGCTACCTCCAGCCCACCCAGCTCCTGCCTAGGCTGCTTCCAGATGGGACAACTTTTAGACAACCAGCTGCAGGTACCTGCTAGTGGGGCCAAAGTGCCCAGAAGAGCTGCAGGCCAAGGTGAAATAAGCAGTGCCCCATGTTCTGTGGTAAGACCTATGCAAATCTGCTGCCAAATTCTACAGAAGCTGAGACCAAAGAAAGAGACAGATAAATCCAGCTTCTCGGAAAATAACATTTAATAGGAACTTATGAACAGAAGCCATGTTTCAGGAGGATTCGAGATGGTTGGATCCCTACACTATTACCCCCCAGACCCAGGGCTTATATACCACAGAGTATTGCCTAAGGGCAAGGTAAATATTAAGTGTGTGTCTACAATAACATCAATGTTGCTTTTACCTAAGGGCAGGATTTACAGTAAGTAAATGCTCTTACATAAGGAACAGTAGATAAAATAGAAACCTTAGCAGTATCCCCAGAACTAGGGTTAATCAGAAGTCAACATGGTGGATTAGCATCCGAGATGGAGTTGCTTTAGCCTCCATGCCCCATATGGGTGCACTGCAACTCTTCTACCAGGAAAATAGGGCTGGAGTTCAGAGAGGGCAACAGAGCAAGGAGGAGGAGAAAAGAGTTATTAGAAGTTAGAGATATGCTGTCCCTAGGATTATGGTGAGCCCCAGCTTCATTTGGGGAGTCCATACCCTGACACAATCATAGGAACCAGAGGCTTGGGCAGTTGTAAAACCCTCAGAGAGTATGTTAAGCACACATATACACACAGACATGTCCACATCAGAGGTGACGTCTGCAGTTGGTCTTGGTGCCCCAAGTCCACTAGGCACGTGCTTACTCATGTGCCTGTCCACTTGCATCTCCCCATTCCCCACTGCCTTTGTCTTTGCCCCAACTGTATGACTGGTTCTCATGGGCCATGTGCTTCCTCATTAGGATCAGACTTGTATTAGTCTGTTCAGGCTGCTATAACAGAATACCTACACTGGGTAGCTTAAACAACAAGTCATTTCTCATGATTCTGGAGGCTGAGAAGTCCAAGATCAAGGTGCCAGCCTGTTTAGTTCCTGGTGAGGGCTCTCTTCCTGGTTTGCAGACTGCTGCCTTCTTGTTCCATCTACACATTGCAGGAGAAGATGAATCTTGTGTCTTTCTCTTCTTGTAAAGACACTAATTCCATCACCAGGGCCTCAACTCATGGCCTCATCTAAACCTAATCACCTCCCAAAGACCCCACTTCTGAATACCATCACAGTGAGATTAGAATGTCAACATATGAATTTGTGAGAATGGAGAGGAACACAAATATTCAGCCCATAAAAAGACCTTTCCTTGAAGCCCAGATAGCTTGGCTGGGTCCTTCCCACCTTGTCTAATTCTTGCCAGACCCATGTTTCTGCAGTCAGGACCCTGCCTGGAAAGCCTTTGTTACCACCTAGACTCCTGCCCAGGTGGGATAAGACATTTACAACCGAAGCCCTGACGCTCACCATACTTTAATAAATGTCACTCTCCAAAGACCTCTGCAGCAAACCCAAAGCCCCTGCATTTGGGAATTCTTTGGGGACTACAGGCAGCCCCAACGAAGTCAGTTTACCTGTATCCCTTGGGCTCTGTCATTTGAACAAGTGGCTCTCTCTTCCCCCATCGCCATACCCTTGTAGAGCCAGCCCTGCAGTCGGGTTAATTCATCCCACTCCCCAACCCCTTCACAATCTCCACTGCTTGCTTCTCTGATTTGTTCCATTTTGCAAAAGAGCTTGTTTTTTGTTGTTGTTTTCTTTTTGTTTTTTATGTGTTTGTTTGTTTTGAGACGAAATCTCACTCTTGTCCCCCAGGTTGGAGTGCAATGGTGCAATCTCGGCTCACTGCAACCTCTGCCTTATGGGTTCAAGCAATTTTCCTGCCTCAGCCACCCAAGTAGCTTGGATTACAGGTGCCTGGCTAATTTTTGTATTTTTAGTAGAGATGGGGTTTCACCATGTTGGCCAGACTGGTCTCAAACTCCTGACCTCAGGTGATCCGCCCGCCTCGGCCTCCCAAAATGCTGGGATCCCACAGGCGCAAGCCACCGTGCCTGGCCAAAAGAGCTTGTTTTTATACACTCATCCATTCAGTCAATGTTCATTAGCACCTGTCACATGCCAGGCATTGCTGGGATTCAGGAGTGAGTAAGAGAGCATGCCTTATAGGTGACATCCAATGCAGAAATCCCTGTTGTCTAAAAAAGGCAAAAAAGTACACATGCAGAGATTTACTAACAGGAGAGCACTAGCATGCCGGGTCCAACACTGACTGCAGCTGGTACCAGGCAAGTGAGTCAGTATCCTCCTCCAGCAAAAAATAAAATAAAATATAATATAAAAGCATTTCTACAACCAAGGCTGTAGGAGGCAAAATGAAGAAACAGACCAGACCTTGACTTAATGACGGCTCTAAGCTCATTAGTGGTTCCCAGTTGACATGAGGCAGCCCAACAGCTTGGTCCAGCTTCCCAGCACCCAGGATCTGAGGACAGATGCATCAGTGGGAGGCAGCTTTCCCATGGTGTGGCTCTGTGGAAGCATTTGCCGCATCAGAGAGCTCTTAAAATGCTCGGTTGGAGAAGCCGCCAGGTCATATCTAAAAAGCTGTGTGCTTGGCACTGAGTCTGGTGGGGCCTGATTCATACGGAAACCCCTGAGAGCCATGGACAAGAGTGTTTACAGACTTAGAAAAGCCTGCATGCTCTTGTAATTTTTTTTTCTTCTCCCCTGAGAAAAGTAGGAGTTAAGAGATTTATGGAACCTCCTGATTTATGGGAGACTCAGCCCTGCTCCCCTGATGGCCTCTCTCCAGGGCATTCCCATTTGTCCACATGGGAGAAGAGAGGCAGTTCCAGGCTCCCTTGCATGGAGAGAAAAACAGCATATCCCCTGGACACACAGCATACTTTAGCCAGAAATCCCACAGCACTTTCTAAAACCACAAGCAATAATGATAGCATCCTGAGTGCCTCTGACAAGCTATCAGGTTTGGCTCTGTTTCCCCACTAAACCAGGATAGCCCAGCCCCTGCCTCTGGGAGCTTGAGTTGGCTTAGAGACTAGATTTCCTCATCTTAGATCCTAGATTTGCCTGCCTGGCACATCAGCTAGGAGGAATATCATGTTGCATTCTCTTACTCCCAAATCCTGGAAAGAGCGAGACAAAAGCTGGTGCAAGGTTGGTCTGTGAGTCTTACCTTCCCCGGGAGATGCCTACAGTGGCATGAACTTGTCAAGGAGGCAGAGAAGGTCCCTCCACCACATGACCAAATGAGACTTCCCTAACTGTAATAGCAAGTCCCGCCACCCTCCAAGGGATGTTTCCTTACTTTGCTCCCTTTGCAGATCTGGGAACAGAGTACAGAATTTTTTTTAAGAGAAAGGTTCTTGTTCTGTCACCCACGCTGGTGTGCAATCATAGCTCACTGCAGCCTCAAACTCCTGGGCTCAAGCAATCTTCCTGCCTCAGCCTCCCGAGTCATGGAACTACAGGTGTGTGCAGCCACACCTGGCTAATTTTTATTATTTGTTGTAGAGATGGGAGTCTCACTATGTTACCCAGGCTGGTCTTGAACTCCCAACCTCAAGTGATCCTCCCACCTCAGCCTCACAAAGTGCAGGGATTACAGGACTGTGCCACCAAGCCTGGTCCAGGAAGCCAGATTGATTCTGGTCTTGCCCAGTGTCACACAGCTAGTAAAGAGTGGGGCAAGATTTGAACCCCAACACACACTTGAGTAGGCATCCCTTCTACTCCCCCGATTCCCAGCCCCATGTTTCCCAGACCATAAGAGAGTGATTCCCAGGGCCTTCTTCTGGGATCCCAGCTGGTATGAGTCTGAGGTCTCCGGAGGGCTTACCAGATCCCCTCACTGAGCCCTTGGAGGCCCTGGGATGAAAGTGATTATGCTAAGCATGAACATTTTTTTCTTGTTAGATTGTCCATTTTTTGCCTTTCAGCACGTTCCTCGTTTCAGTCATTCCTTTTCCTTTCCAGACCCCAGGAGCCAGAAATAAACACAGGCAGTCTTCGCATTGATGTAAATAACCGTTGGCTTTATTGAACCCATCTGCTCAGGCTGTTGGTTGAAATCATAGCTCTGGAGTGTTTTCCACCCCTCGGGCATTCAGGAAGCTTAGCTGCTACCCTGCCTGGGCAAGTTTGTTCTGCTCCTTCAAGAAAGACCCTCACTGTAGAAGCCATGGGTTCATTTCCTTGCTATCCTCAGGACTCAGGTGTCTAGTCCTTTTCTCCCCACTTAATTCATACATGTATTTATTTAGAGGCAGGATCTTGCTCTGTCTCCCAGGCTAGAGTGGAGTGGTGTGATCATAGCTCATGGCAGCCTCGAACTCCTGGGCTGAAGCAATCCTCCCTTCTCAGCCTCCCAAGTAGCTGGGACTACAGGTGTGCTCCACAACTCCTGGCTAACGTTTTAATTTTTTTTTGAAGATGGTGTCTCACTACATTGCCCAGGCTGTTCTCGAACTCCTAGCCTCAAGCAGTCTTCCTGCCTCAGCTTCCCAAGTATCTGGGACTACAGGTGGACACAACCATGCCTGGCTAACTTCTAAAATCTTTTGTAGAGACAGGTTCTCACTATGTTGCCCATAGTGGTCTCAAACTCCTGGGCTCAAGCAATCCGCCTGCCTCAGCCTCCCAAAGTGCTGGGCTTACAGGCCTGAGCCAGCACGCCTGGCCCCTCTTCTGCTCATTAACAGTCATTTTCCCTCTTACTTTGTCTCTCCTCTGGCCTCCCAGTCCTGCAGACTTCTTGGCCCCATCAATCTGTCCTGGGACCTTGAGTTCAAGGACAGACAGAACCAATGGCTGCAACGCATAGCCACAGCCTCTGGCACCCATCAGCCCACTGTGGCCCTATGTTGATGTCCCATGCCTCTACAATTTGTACTGGGCTCTCTTCTCTTGTAATAACAATTAACAACCAGGCGCCATGGCTCACGCCTGTAATCCCAACACTTTGGGAGGCCGAGACAGGTGGATCACGAAGTCAGGAGTTCGAGACCAGCCTGGCCAACATGGTGAAACCCTGTCTCTACTAAAAAAAAAAAAAAAAAAAAAATATCCAGGCACAGAGGCACACACCTGTAATCCTCGCTACTCAGGAGGCTGACACAGGAGAATTGCTTGAACCCGGGAGGTGGAGATTGTAGTGAGCCAAGATCACACCACTGCACTCTAGCCTGGGCAACAGAGTAAGACTCCATCTCAAAATAATAATAATAATAATAATAATAATAATTAACAGGAGCAGCTAAGTGCATCAGACACTTGTTATATGCTAGGTGCTGCCACAAGCCCTATGCAAGTATTGTTTTTTCATCCTCACAATCACCCCGGGAAACTGAGGCACTGACAGTGATGAGGTAATTTGCCTAAGATCACAGAGCTAGCAGGAGGTTCAGCTGGGATTTCAACCCAAGAAGTCTGGTTCTTGGGCTGGGGTTCTTTTCTATAGAAAAATTCAGCTTTGAAGCATGCAGGTCTCCACACCCCACTGGTCTAGAAGCCCCAGATGGGGGTTGGATCCCATGTCTTTGGTCACGTGTGGTTGAATTTTTGTTTTCTTATTTCTGGTTCCCCTTTGTTTTCTGGTTTTCATTTGTTTGCCTCTTTCCTTCATTTCCTACTTCTCCTGAGCGTAACTCATGACTTGATTGAGCCTTTACTGCAATCAATGGCCTGGTCCTCACTCTGTTCTTTCTCTCTTGCCCCACATTCAATCAGTAGCCATGTCCTATGGATTCATTCATTTCAGAAATATTTAGTGAGCACCTACTATGTGCCAAGCACACAGCAGGTGAACAAGATACATGGAGTCTGTGTACGTGGGTCCCTTTTGTTAGCAGCAGCAAATCCACATGAGTCTACAGCAACCTCAATTCTTGTCTCCTAGGAAGAAAGAATTCTACCAAGGAGCATAAGGCATAAGAAGAGATTGAGGCAAGTTTTAGAGCAGGAATGAAAGTTTGTGCAAAAGCTTTACAGCAGGAATGAAAGGTTAAGTAAAGTACATTTGGAAGAGGACCACACAGCGACTTGAGAGATCAAGTGCAGTTTAACCTTGGACTTGGGGTTTTATAGGTTGTTCTGCTTCCGGAGGGTTGCATCCCTTCTCCTCTGATTCTTCCCATGGGGTGGGCTGTCCACATGCACAGTGGCCTTCCAGCATCTGGGAGGGGCCGCATGCGCAGTGTGTTTCCTGAAATTGTAAGCATGCTCACTTGAGGCATTCTTCCCTTACCAGTCAAGTTTTCCTAGAGGAAGGTCATAGACCAGTGAAACTCGGCCATTTTGCCTCTTAGGGTGCATGCTTGAGCCCACTCGCCCAACTCCTGAGGTCTTATTGGGAAGCTGCTGATCACCAGTTTCAGGTTTTTCCTGTCTATGGGGAGACTGCCTTTCCCTGGCACTGGCTGTGACCAATTATATTTTAGAGAGACAGCTCAACAGCCACACGCCTGCTCGTCACCTGCTGGCTGCCTGACATTGCTAGGTTTGGAGTGGGGCTGTCCTCTCCTGCCGTGCTCATGTCTGCCCGACTGCCTGCTGGAATACTCTCAGTACAGTTGTTCTGCCTCTTGTCTCTCACACCCACTGACTCAGAAACCAATACCCCAAAATATGGCATTTAGACATGCTGAAATGAAGGAGCTTCAGGGTCTCTCTGGCCTCCCTACCTCCACACCCGAGAAGCTGAAATTCCTTTATCTGCCTGAGATCCAGAACCACCAGGGAGAACAGCTGTTTTTCCTTCCCCTTTCTGTCTATCTCATTGTCTATTGCAGAAAAGGAGACCAAGACATAACCACACCTGAATAGACCCTTTTACAAGTATGAGGATTGTCTCCAACGATCATTTAAATTCCAAAGAGAACTATTTACAAGTTCCCCAATCCATTCATTCTCCCTACTAATCCCTTCAATAGAATTCTTCTCCCTGCTCCTTTCGCATAACCTGTTTTACCAGGATCCAGGCCTCCATTCTGTCTGTGACCTCAAAATGGTCTATAAGCTTCTGGTCTTGAACTCCTGACCTCAAGCAATCCTCCTGCCTGGGCCTCCCAAAGTGCTAGGATTACAAGCATGAGCCATTGTGCCCTGCCAAGATGGCATATAATCTTCTGTAACTCACTGGGGGGTTGGGTCTTTATTCTGAAGGCCCTTGTGTATACATGTTAAATAAATTTGTATGCCTTTTCTCCTAGTAATCAATCTGCCTTATGTCAGTGATTTTCAATAAAGCTAAAGCCTTTGTAAAGGCTGGTGGATCTGCCTAAATCTCTTCTGCCATAGAGCAGCCTGGATCACTCACTCACCTGGGTTTAGACTTTCCTCAAATGTCACTTTCTCAGCAAGGCCTAGCCTGTCTACCATATTTAAAACTGCACCTCACCCCTGTACCCCTGTTACCCTCCTGTGCTTTTTATGTTACCCAGAATAATTTATTATACATGAATTTATTTACTATACGTATTGTATTTTATATTATATATTAAATAATATATCTTTATTACATTTATCATATTATAAAACTGTATTATATTTATACTTATTGTTTTAAGTGGAGATTTATTCTCTCTCCACTCACTCTGTAAGCTCCTTGTGAATGGAAATCTTTATTTTGCTCACAGACATATTCCAATGATATGTTTTGGCTGTGTCCCCACCCAAATCTCATCTTGAATTGTAGCTCCTGTAATTCCCATGTGTCATGGGAAGGGCCCAATGGAAGGTAATTGAATCATGGGGATGGGTCTTTTCATACTGTTCTCATGATAGTCAATAAGTCTCAAGAGATCTGATGGTTTTATAGAGGGGAGTTTCCCTGCACAATCTCTCTCTTGCCTGCCGCCATGTGAGACATGCCTTTTGCCTTCTGCCATGATTATGAAGCCTCCTCAGCCATGTAGAACTGTGAGTCCATTAAACCTCTTTTTCTTTATAAATTACCCGGTCTCAGGTATGTCTTTATCGGCAGCATGAGAGCAGATTAACACACCCAAGCACCTAATCTGGTATCTGATGCATAGAAGATGCTTAGTATTTGTGGACTAATGAATAAATGAGTGAATGGATGGGATATATGTCTTCAGCTCTAGCCTAATGCTCTGTGCATCATAGGTGTTTAATTATTGCTTACTGAAGGGAAGAGCCCCACAATCAGATCCAGTTCACGTTCTTGATGACAACAGCCCTGGAAAAACCAGTGTTTGCTATGATCTCATTCTTCCTGTTTGCATTTTTATTCTTAGAGACAGGGTCTTTCCGTGTCACCCAAGCTGGAGTGCAGTGGTGCAATCATAACTTACTGCAGGCTCCAACTCCTGGGCTCAAGCAATCCTCCCACCTCAGTCTCCCAAGTAGCTAGGAATACAGGCGTATACCACCACACCTGGCTAATCTTTAAAAATTTATTTAGAGACGAGGTCTCACTACATTGCCCAGGCTGATCGTGAATGCCTGGGCTCAAGCAATCCTCCCACCTCAGCCTCCCAAAACACTGGAATTTTTTGCATTTTTAGGACTAAACCACAATCACGGACCCTGTGAGGTATAATCAGGATGAAGGGGAGTTCAGAGCTCACCGGGTTCCCTGGCCTCACATCCCCTCTAGTCAGCAATAGGTGAGCCCATTTCCTCTCTACTTGCCCTACCCTGGGGACCCTCCTCCTGCAGACAAGGACACCAGCTTTCAATCATCAGTCTAGTCTTGCTCCTTATCCTGCTCTGAGAAACAGAGAGGCCAGTGTGGCTGGAGCACAGTGAGTGAGAGAACCAGGAATTGGAGACACCAGTGGAACCTAGATGATGCATGGCCTTGGGGTCATGCAGAGAAGTCTGGGGTTGTCTGAAAGCAAGGGGAGCCTGGCGCAGTGGCTCCCACCCATAATCCCAGCACTTTGAGAGGCCGAGACGGGAGGATCACTTGAGACTAGGAGTTTGAGACCAGCCTGGGCAACATAGTGAGATCCTGTCTGTACAAAAAATAATAACAATAAATTAACTGGGCATGGTGGCACGTGCCTATAGTCTCAGGTACTCTGGAGGCTGAGGTGGGAGGATCACTTGAGTCCAGGAGGTCGCGGCTGCAGTGTGCTATGATCACACCGCTGCACTCTAGCCTGGGCCACAGAGCAAGACCTTGTCTCTAAAATAAATAAATAAATAAAAATAAAAGTAAGGGGAAGCTGATGAGAATAATAAGCAAAATAATAGCTAGCCATTATATTTATAGCAAGGTGCATATGTTTACTAAGGCTCATATGTATAGTAAATTAACATTAACTATCAGGTACTGTTATAAGTACTTTATTTACACCAAATCAATTCTCAAAAATTTGTATGAGGTAGGTACCATTATCCTCATCTTACAGCTGAGGAAACTGAGGCACAGGGAGGTTAAGGAGCTTGCCAAGCTCACAGAGCCCATAGGAGGTGGAAGCTGGAATTCAAATCCAGGCCATCTGGTTTTTCAGTTCCTGTAGGAAGCACTGGGCTGTACTGTATTTCCTGCCAAGCATTGCACAAAAAAAGAATTATTTGGACTTTAGCAGGAAGCTGGATTGTGGAGGGGTGAGCAATGGAAATAACAGATTAATTGAGAGGGCTTTATAGAATTCACGTAAGAGATGTTGGTTGTGGACATAGGGTGGTAGCAATGAAAAACAGAGAAGAATGAACAGATTTAAGATACATTTGCGATTTGGGAAGAATGAAAGCTGATTCCTAGCTTTTGAGCTTGAGCAACTAAGTAGATCGCCATGCCTTTGATGACACAGGAACAGGCTTGGAGGTGGAAAGTCCCCAGAACCCAGTATCCTTGCCCTTGGATAGTCTCTGAGCCCATGTCAATCCCGCAGCCACATGCTAGAGAAAGCCTGGCACACGGATGCCAAGGTTAGCCTGCACTGGCGAGCCCATGCCAAGAACCACAAAAGCCTCATTTTATTTAAAACGCAGGGCTTGGCTGAATTCCCCACCTAGACAGAGGCAAGCGCATTACTTCATCTTGTGAGCTGCATTACAACCTCTGTTTTCGTGTATCTATTAGCAAGGCCTCTCAGCCGAAAATCCAGCCAGCCCATCAATCACTCCTCCCGGAGGCCCACAAACCAGGCAGCAGAGGCCGAAATCCCAGTAGGCATCTGTCGGCATTTGCCCATGGGACCAGGCCCCAAAGACTTCCCTGTTTATGCATAGGAGGCCTTGTTTCTTTATATTTTTAATTAAAAGCAGATTTTTATCAATTCCCCCACAAAATCTATTGGGGGAACTTTAATTTTGCTTCCAATCTCCCTATTTAATACTCCCCTAGTGCCCATAAAAAGCTGTGGTGTTTCAGTTCATGATTTGAATCTTTACAGATAATTAGTTGGCAGAACGACTTGGAGAGAGAAGCAGGTATATATTTTCACGACTTGGTCAGGAGTGGGTGGGGAAGTGGTGGGAGAAGCATCCCCAGGCAGTCTTGGCACATTTTGGCTCATGAAACATCAACACGCAATTCATTTAAAGACATGTTCATTTAGGTTCTTTGGCTGCTGCCATAAAAAGTGCTTTTCCCCTTTATTTCTGAGATGTCTTTATTAGAACACCTCTAGGCTCTTCCACCTTCAACTCCCCTTTCACCATCTGTAATGATTTGACTTAACCTGCTCCGGCCACCTCGGCCTGGCCCCGAACCTGCAATCTTCTTCTCTGCAATTGTCTTTCCTGCGATCCGCTTTTCTCCTGCCTTCTCCACCTCCCCCGTGTTGATTAGCCTGTAACTCACAGTCCCCTCCTTCCCCTCCTGTCCCCCATTCCTTCCCCTTTCAGGCTCAACTGCTATTCCCATTAACTGACCACGTTGTGTGTAGGTCAGAAGATTTGTTGGAACAAATGTACTCACCAAAGCCTGATGAGAATCCTGTGAAATGATAGTTTTACACACACACACACAACAACACCTGTGCTCGCTCACCCCCACCCACACACATGCTTCTTTGACATCTGAAGAATCTGAGGCTCCTAGAGGTTCAAATTTTACTCAAGTCCTTTTCCTCCTCTTTCCCTTAATTTTCACTCTCCATTATCCTTCATCTCAGTTAAAAAAAAATATGTAGGCTGGGTGCGATGGCTCACGCCTGTAATTCCAGCACTTTGGGAGGCTGAGGCAGACAGATCACCCTGAGGTCAGGAGTTTGAGACCAGCTTAGCCAACATGGCAAAATCTCATCTCTACTAAAAATATAAACATTATCTGGGCATGGTAGTGCATGCCTGTAATCCCAGCTACTCAGGGGGCTAAGGCAGGAAAATGATTTGAACCTGGGAGGCAGAGGTTGCAGTGAGCCAAGATCACACCACTGTACTCCAGCCTAGCCTGAGCAACAGAGTGAGACTCTGTCTCAAAAAAACAAAATGCAACTACATGAATAGATACACATACAGACATATAGGAAGACGGTCAAAGAGACAGGTACATGGAGGGACAGATAGACTAACAGAAGGACACACTAGGATAGTTACATAAACAGAAGAAAGACAGGTAGACAAACACAGATAGATGATAGATAATAGATGACATACAGATAGATCAATAGATGATAGATAGATAGATGATAGATAGATAGATAGATAGATAGATAGATAGATAGATATAGATAGACAGATAGAGATATGATTTGGCTGTGTCCCCACCCAAATCTCACTTTGAAGTGTAATCCCCATAATCTCCACAGGTCAAGGGCAGGACCAGGTGGAGGTAACTGAATCATGGAGGCAGCTTTCCCCATGCTGTTCTCGTGATAATGAGTGAGTCTCACAAGATCTGATGGTTTTATAAGCATCTTGCATTTCCCCTGCTTTCACTCATTTTCTCTCCTGCCGCCCTGTGAAGAGGTGTCTTCCACCATGATTGTAAGTTTCCTGAGGCCTCCCCAGCCATGTGGAACTGTGAGTCAATTAAACTTCTTTTCTTTATAAATTAACCAGTCCCGGGCATTTCTTCATAGCAGCTTGAGAACAGACTAATTAGATAGATAGATAGATAGATGATGATAGATAGATAGATAGATAGATAGATAGATAGATAGATAGACAGACAGATAGATAGATAGATGATACATATATACATGCATGGATAGATATATAGATATGATAGATAAATGAGAAAGACTGCAATAGCTGGCAAAAATCAACCAAATACCCCCTCCATCTTTTGTCCTTTTTCACATGAAGCTCTCCCATTTGCATTTCTCACTCTACCTCCTCTCCTGTAATCTTCTGCTAGGTGGAATTGTAACTTGATGAAAACTCCATGAGGTAGATTTTTAAAGACTGGGAACAATAAGAAGTAGCTAAGAGGGCTGTGTGGTGGCCCAGGTGTCAATCACAACAAATGAGCCAGAAGGTGGGAAAGCTCTTCCTTTGTAAACAGTCAGGTTCTCACGCCTGGGAGGGTGTCAGACCCATTCATAATTCAACAGGGTTTAAAGTGCAAGGGGAGGTGCCTTACCATGCATTTGAATTACCCAGAGGACTTCTTAACCCACAGATTGTTAAGCTCTACCCCAAGAGTTTCTGCTTCCGCAGATCTGGATAGGGCCTGAGAATTCACATTTTCTGGATAATGCTGATTGTTGCTGGTCCAGGGACCTCACTTGGAGAACTGCTGCTGTAAAATAATTTTTCAGAAGCTATTTTGGCTACTATGATGATGTTCAATCATGTCTCTTTTAATTAAATCCTATTATTCAGCATATTTGAAAATGAAGGGCCAGCCGCAGTGGCTCACGCCTGAAATCCCAACACTTTGGGAGGCCGAGGCAATCAGATCACTTGAGGGCAGGAGTTCGAGACCAGCCTGGCCAACATGGTGAAACCCCATCTCTACTAAAAATACAAAAATTAGCCAAGCGTGGTGGTGCACACCTGTAATCCCAGCTACTTGGGAAGATGAGGCAGGAGAATCGCTTGAACCCAGGAGGCGGAGGTTGTGGTGAGCTGAGATCGTGTCATTGCACTCCAGCCTGGGCAACAAGAGTGAAAGTCCTTTTCAAAAAAAAAAAAAAAGGAAAAAGAAAAAGAAAGAAAATTCTGTTTAATACACCCCTAGGCTTCCAAGTTACCAGATCTTTTGGGCCTGAATCAAGAGATGGTTTGACCCTCCCCACAACGTCACATTCAAAATCATTCCTCTCAACCAGGACAAAACTGGCAGGGAGCCAGTGCAAAATGAAAATGTGGGACCTCTTATTTAAAACTGATTAAGAATTTCAAGACAGCGATAGCAGAGCATTAACCAAGTGCCTGACCCTGTGCGACTGTGTGGGTTGCACCAGTGTTGCTAGACGGAGCTGATAGATCCAACATTCTTGCCCCACTCTGGGGAAGTTCTGTTCTGGTCCAGCATTTTGTGCATGGGATTAAGGGGTGGTCCTTGGGTCCACAGTCCTCCTGGGAGTTCATCAGCTCCAGTACAAACAGTCCTTGCCCTGCATTCATGAGGGGCTCATTTGAAACTGCATCCCACAGGGCTCTCCCTGATCTGACAAAAAACTCAAGGCAGGTGGGTAGAAGAAGAGGCCTCCTAGGAATTTCTCTCTTTTTTCTTTTCTTTTCTTTTTTTTTTTTTTAGACAGAGTCTTACTCTGTCACCCAGGCTGGAGTGCAGTGGTGCAATCTCAGCTCATTGCAACCTCCACCTTCTGGGTTCAAGTGATTCTTCTGCCTCAGCCTCCTGAGTAGCTGAGACTACAGGCTTGCACCACCACACCCAGCAAATCTTTGCATTTTTAGCAGAGATGGAGTTTCACCATGTTGGCCAGGCTGGTCTTGAACTCCTGACCTCAAGTGATCCCCCTGCCTCAGCCTCCTAAAGTGCTGGGATTACAGATGTAAGCCATGATGCCTGGCCTCCCCTTAGGAATTTCTCACACCCGCTTCCTCCTCCCAGATGATTGCTAACTCCCTCCTACAGCCATGCGTGCATTTCCTTCCTTCCGTCCTTCCTTCCTTCCTTTTTTTGAAATAGAACCTCACTCTTTCTCCCAGGCTGAAGTGCAGTGGAGTGATCATGGCTCACTGCAGCCTTGAATTCCTGGGCTCAAGTGATCCTCCTGCCTCAGCCTCCTGAGTAGCTGGGACTACAGGCATGTGCCACTGCACCTGGCTAATTTTTCATTTAAT
This sequence comes from Nomascus leucogenys, assembly GCF_006542625.1. Classification (NCBI taxonomy): domain Eukaryota; kingdom Metazoa; phylum Chordata; class Mammalia; order Primates; family Hylobatidae; genus Nomascus; species Nomascus leucogenys. Next base: position 42,546,862 of record NC_044397.1, read on the forward strand.
TTTTTGTAGAGCTAGGGAGTGGCTGTGTTGCCCAGGCTGGTCTCAAATTCCCGGTCGCAAGCAATCCTCCCGCCTCGGCCTCCCAAAGTGCTAGGATTACAGGTGTAAGCCACCACGCCCGGCCCATCCAGCGTCTTAAAATTGAATTGAACTGATTTCCAAGCAGATGCCCATGAACGTGAGCATTTCGTCTTTGAGGGAAAGAGACAGCGAAGTCTTAAGAACCACACCCTGTTTCTAAAAATGGATCAGCTCATTATTGGCAGGCATTCTCCGAGGTCTCGAGGGCAAAATAAACCAAACACAAAATGGCTATTAACTTCCTGAAGTTTCAAACCAGCTGGGGAAATTAGAAAACTAATAGAAAAATAGATCTTGCAACCCTGAAACCAAAGTAAATGAAAAAGTTTCGAGATGAAGTCCATCACAAGGGGGAGAGTTGCCTCCCCAGGATGGCGTCTCTCTAGAGGGACTGAATTCCAAACCCCACTGCAGAAAGGTTGTTAAGGAAAATCAAAGAAGGTTCTGGAATTTGGGTTGCATATTAAAATCACCTAGGGAGCTTTAAAAGGGAAAGACAAAACTGAACCCAGACACTGCCACAGGCAATTTGATAAGGATTTTTACTCCATAACTTTTTTAACATTTTAGATAGAAAGTTTTAAGAATACACAGCTTACAGAGATCACCATGATGAACCCTCGTGTACTTCATCAAGTATCAGTAACTCACAACTCCAGATCAATCTGGTTTCAACCTCTGCTTCCACCCACTTCCCTCTCCACCCCAAAATAATAAATTTTTTTTTTTTTTGAGATGAAGTTTCACTCTTGTTGCCCAGGCTATGGTGCAGTGGTGAAATCTCGGCTCACTGCAACCTCCGCCTGCCAGGTTCAAGCGATTCTCCTGTCTCAGCCTCCCAAGTAGCTAAGATTACAGGCATCTGCCACCACACTCAGCTAATTTTTGTATTTTTAGTAAAGACAGGATTTCCTCATGTTGGCCAGGCTGGTCTCCAACTCATGATCTCAGGTGATCCACCGGCCTTGGCATCCCAAAGTGCTGGGATTACAGGAATGAGCCACTGTGCCTGGCCCAAAAATAATTATTTTGAAGCAAATTCCAGATGCCATGTTTACTTGATATTCAGATTATATTTCCTAAAAAAAAAAAGAACTCTTTAAAAAAAAACAGTATCATTATCACACAAAAAATTAATAATCTCATATAACAATAATTTCTCAAATAATCAGTCAAAATCTAATTTCCCCTAATTTCCCCTGTTGTTTTATAAATATATACACATTATATATATATTATATATACACACACATTTTATATACATCATTATATATACACATTATATACACAGTACATATATATGTCTTCAATATATATTATCGATATTATTTTAAAGATTAAATAATATAAAATATATATTAAAGACATATATGTATATGTGTGTGTCTGTGTATATAATGTGTATACACACGTTCCAGCCTGTCACCTAGGCTGGAATGCAGTGGCACAGTCATTGCCTCCCTACAGCCTTGAATTCCTAAGCTCAAGTGATGAGCAGCTGGGACTACAAGCACACACCACCACACCCAGCTAATTTCTTTGTATTTTTTGTAGAGATAGGGTCTCACTATGTTGCCCAGGTGAGTATTTAATTCCTGGCCTCAAGAAATGGTCCTGCCTCTGCCTCCCAAAGTGCTGGGATTACAGGTGTAAGCCACCACGCCTGACTAGAATGTTGTCTTTTTGAAATTCCTGATACACTAATGAATCTGGTCAATGATTACTAGTGACTGTTACCATCACAAAAAAGAGGCAATGAGACATGAAGTATCTTTGATGTGAGTATACACCACCACCTATGAAGTTGTCTTACCAAATAATTCAAAATTGAAATGTATTAGAAGATCTAACTACCAATTTTCAGCAAATACAGGGACAGTGTGTTAAATTACATCATGGAGCTTCAATCAGCAAAATCTAGATGAAAAGAAACTCTGCAAGACACTGTCCTCATTTCTTCTTTAAAAAATTGCTCAGCAAAAAGGAGAGAGAGAGGAGTAACTTATAGATTAAAAGAAATCTAGCAGCCAGGCGCTATGGCTCACACCTGTAATCCCAGCATTTTGGGAGGAGGTCAAGGCAGGCAGATCACTTGAGGCCTGGAGTTCAAGACCAGCCTGTCCAACAAGCCGAAACCCCGTCTCTACTAAAAATACAAAAATTAGCCAGGCATGGTGGCGTGTGCCTGTAATCCCAGCTACTCGGGAGGCTGAGGCAGGAGAATTGCTTGAATACGGGAGGCAGAGGCTGCAGTGAGCTGAGATCACACCACCAAACTCCCGCCAGGGCCACAGAGTGAGACTCTGTCTCAAAAAAACAAAAAACAAAAAAATTCAATTCTATGGATTTAGAATTGTTTGCTAGAATGCTTCCATAAAGAGAAACATTCTTTTATCCACTTTGTGGATAAGGAAATATATATGTATAGTATATACGTATATACATATATAAGGTATGGTTCAAATAAGAAAGGCAGAATAAATACTTGATAACTTCACTTCATTTACCAGCTTCCAAAAGAAGGAACCGGTTCCCTAGCATTCTCCCAAGGTGACCGAAGATTTGTAGCTGTGGTTTCTTCCAATGTCATTAAGAACTCATTAATATGAACATATTTGATGGCTTCAATCCGCTGCTATGATTACTCTTATTCTGATTGAATTACCCTACCTTTGGCAGTGAGAGTCTATTGAGTTTGGCTCCTGAGTCCTTCTGAGATGATCCTTCTGTTGTCATAGCTAACAGATGATCCTTGTGTCTGGTGTGGCAAGGAGTTCCAGGCTCATGTATACATTCCTGCCCCAAACCTAGAATTTAGGCAATTTATTTCTCTACGAGGCCCTGGTTTGTTTTTGTGAAAAATAGTATTTAGAGACCACAATCTGGGGGCTAAGGGTACTTATTGCTACTGAGTTGGTAACTGTTTCTAGGCCTTTTTAGAGGACAGAACTATAAAAGGTGCTTTGTTTTTGAAGAAAATATGAGTTTATATCACATTTCTAATTCAAATTCTGGACTACAGAGTTCTGAATTCATTGGTTTTACATGTGTAAACTTTTTCTTGCATTAAAAAAAGAAATCTCAGTTTATAATTATTCATTTGTGTTATCCCATACAACACACAATAGTCTCCAAATGATGGTATCAATTACTATCAACAATATGATTACTGAAAACAGCTTACATTTTTCCCAGCTTTTTGTCCTTAGGGCATATTTTACTAAGGATGTATAGTCAACTTACTACATTTTTAAACTCTTGAGAACAGATACTACACTTGATCTAACAGTGTAGATCAAGAACAGATACTAACTTTGAATCCCAGCTCTGCCCTTAACTTACGCCTCATAAAATCAGTTATAATAGTTCCTACCTTGTAGATTTCTTGAGAGATTAAATGAGCTAATATATGTAAGTGCTTCAATCAGTTTTTAGCACATTTCAGGAGATAGAAAAGGCCAAGAAGCAATAAATGACTACATTTTACAGGTACTTGGAATTGTTAATTCTTTCTGTTTTATTCCAACTAGATAAAATACTTGGATTCATTTGTTTCATTTTATCTTCATATTTTAGAATTGCTTATTTTTAATTAATTTGGTTTTACAATTACATAAAATATTTATATGGTTCAAAAGACAAAAAGTCAAGTCAAAAAGTGGTGCAAAGAAGTTCAGCTTCTTATCCCTGCCCCTACCCCAGTTCTACTCCTTCTCTCTTCCTACAGGGATTCTTTCTATTAAATTTAATTTTATAGTTTATCTTTACATATTTTAATATAAGGACATTTACATGTACATATATGTATGTATATACACATATATAAGGAAATATACATATATACATGTAAAGAAATGTTAAATGTATTTTCTTTTCCTTTTTTTTTTTTTTTGAGATGGAGTTTCACTCTTGTTACCCAGGCCTGAGTGCAATGGCACGATCTCAGCTCACTGCAACCTCTGCCTTCTGGGTTCAAGCAATTCTCCTGCCTTAGCGTCCTGAGTACAGGCACATGCCCGGTTATTTTTGTATTTCTAGTAGGGATGGGGTTTCACCAACTTGGCCAGGCTAGTCTTGAACTCCTGACCTCAGGTGATCCACCCACCTTGGCCTCCCCAACTGCTGGGATTACAGGCATGAGCCACCTTGTCCAGCCCATGTATTTTCTATATATATACATGTATATATGTATATAGACATATATTTCTTATATTAAGGAAATATACATGTATATATGTCTATTTCTTTATATCAAAGAATATGCATATACATGTATATTTCCTCATAATAAAATATAAAGGAATACACATGTACATGCATATACTTTAAGGAATGCATATATGCATATATATGTATATTTACTTATATTAAAATATAAATACATATACACATAGAAACATATATACATACATATGTAATGTGATTTATGTCACACATATAAACATGATCCTTCCCTTTCTTGAATGAAAGCAGCATACCACACACTTTGCTTTTTTCACTCCCTGCTGAAAATCCTTCCCTATGCCATGTGGAGATCTTCCTCATTCCTTTTGACAGCTGCATAGTAGTCTGTCATGGGAACATGCCATAGCTCTCTTTCTGGATTATTTCCAGTTTTTTGCTATTACAAACAGAGCTGCAATGCATGACCTTATGTGAACAACTTTTCATATTTTCAGGCTCTCTAGTGAATGGAATGTGCAATGTGCAATGTTGAGAACTTCTGATCTAGACGGAAAGCAGGTTGTTAAGAGATCTAACTTGGAATCCTTAACTTACATCTCATAAAATATAAGTAACAATAGTTCCTACCTTGTAGACTTGTTGAGAGGGTTAAATGAGCTAATATATGTTAAGTGTTTAAATCAGCTCTTAGCACATTTTAGGAGATGCACATTGTTATTGTTATTGTTGTTGTATTAGTCTGTTCTCATGCTGCTAATAAAGACATACCCGAGAATGAGTAATTTATAAAAGAAGGAGGTTTAATGGACTCACAGCTCCACACGGCTGGGGAGACCTCACCATCATGGTGGAAGGCGAAAGAGGAGCAAAATCACATCTTATGTGGTGGCAGGCAAGAGAGCTCGTGCAGGGGAACTCTTATTTATAAAACCATCAGATCTCATGAGACTTATTCACTACCACAAGAACAGTGTGGGGGAAGCTACCCCCATGATCTAATTATCTCCACCTGGCCCCACCCTTGACAAGTGGAGATTATTACAATTCAAGATGAGCCAAACCATATCAGTTGTGAATCTTCAAATTTTTTCCTTCCTTCCTTCCTTCCTTCCTTCCTTCCTTCCTTCCTTCCTTCCTTCCCTTCCCTCCTTCCTTCCCTTCCCTCCTTCCTTCCCAGAGACAGGGTTGTGCCCTGTTGCCCAGGTTGGAGTGCAGTGGTGTGATCATAGCTCACTGCAGCCTCCACCTCCTGGGCTCAGTCAGTCCTCCCACCTCAGCCCCCTAAAGGGCTGGGATTACAGGTGCACACCACCATGCACACCCCAAATTTCTTATCCAGCTTCCCTGTTTCAATGGTCCTAACTGCCTCGGGATGTTGGCACAACAAAATTAGATCATGGTTATGAAATTGCTTGAAATAGTTATCATCCCCAAAAATTTGGAGAAAGGGTGTTGTTTCATCACCATAATTTTAGAGTGACCCTTTAGGATGATGGGACTGTCATCTCTGGAGCTGTCTATACAGTTTTCAGACTCAACTAAATCCATGAGACAACCTGTCAATTCACTCCAACCACTAATTTCATTGATTTCTTTATTTTCTACTAAATTGACAGACTGAGTAAATTGACTAAATTGACAGGCTGTTTTGATATCATTTAGACCTAGCTCAAGTGGTGCTAATCATGAAGGGAGAAATCATTGTTATCGACATTGCAGCAATGATCAAAGACACGCTTAGTGTGGACTGACAGAGGAGTGCTGGGATCTTACCATGGAACTAGCTTCATGCTTTACCACGCTAAGGTTCAGAGAACAAAGCTTGCCCAATCTACTTTGCTGCTGTAGTAGAGGAGTGATTAGAATGGAGGGCAGATCAAGACAAAAAAACTTTGGAAAGAATTCATCCATACATAAGTGCACCAGCTACTCAAGAGACTGAAGCAGGAGAATCGCTTGAGGCCAGGAGTTCAGGACCAGCCTGGGCAAAATGGTCAGCCCTCATCTCTACAAAAAATAAAATAACTAGCTGGGCATGGTGGTGCATGCCTGTAGTCCCTGCTACTCAGGAGGCTGAGGTTGGGAGACCACTTGAGACAAGAAGTTTGAGACCAGCCTAGGCAATATAGAAAGACCGCATCTCTACGAAGAAAAATTAAAAATTAGCTGGGTAAGACGACACATGCCTGTTGTCCTGGCTACTCAGGAGGCTGAGGCAGGAGAATTGCTTAAGCCCATGAGATCAAGGCTGCAGTGAGCCAAGATGGTGTCACAGCACTCCATCCTGGGCAACAGAGTGAGAATCTGTCTCTAGAAAAAATAAAATAAAAATGTTTAAAAACAATATATAAGTGCATATTATTGGTGTGAGTCTATCTGCCAAATTCTGACTGTGTGGAAGAGCTAATAGAGCTGAAGTGACCCAGATACTCACTGTGGTAGGCTGAATAATGGCCCCAAAAGATCTCCCCACCCTAATCCCTAGAATCTATGAATGTTACTTTTCATAGCAAAAGGAGTTTTGAACATGTAGTTGGGTTTTTTTGTTGTTGTTGTTGTTTTGTTTTTTTTTGGCTTGATTTGTTTTGTTTGTTTTTTTTTTGAGATCGAGTATCACTCTATCACCCAGGCTGGAGTGCAGTGGTAGGATCATGGCTCACTGCAACTGCCACCTCCCAGGTCCAAGCGAACCTCCTGCCTCAGTCTCCCTAGTAGCTGGGATTACAGGTGCCCGCCACCACACCCAACTAAATTTTTGTATTTTTAGTAGAGACGGGGTTTCACCATGTTGGCCAGGGTGGTCTCAAACTCTGACCTCAAGTAATCCACCAGCCTTGGCCTCCCAAAGCGCTAGGATTACAGATGTGAGCCACAGCACTTGGCATAAAGATGTGACTAAGTTCAGGATCCTGAGATAGGCGATTACACTGGGTATCTGGGTGGGTCTAATGTAATCACAAGTGTCCTTTTTATTGGAGGGAGTCTGGGGGAGATCTGACTTACAGAAGAGGAGCAGGAGCTGTGAGGACACGAGCAAGGGGCTGAAGTGCTGTGAGGAAGGGTCCATGAGCCAAGCAGTGCAGGCAGATCCCAGAAGCTGGGAAAAGCAGGAAAATGAATTCTCCCCTGGAGCTTCCAGAAGGAACTGGTCCTGCCAATACCTTGACTTTAGCCCGGCGAAACTTGTTTGATACTTCTGGCTTGCAGGACTCTAAGAGAATAGATTCATATTGTTTTAAGTCACCACATTTGTGACAATTTCTTAGAAGCAGTAGGCAGGGTTCTCTAGAGGGACATAACTAATAGGATATATATATGTCTGCAAGGTGAGGAGCAAGGAGAGCCAGACTGCGTCCCCAAACTGAAGGACTTGGAGTCCAATGTTCAAGGGCAGGAATCATCCAGCACGGGAGAAACATGTAGGCTGGGAGGCTAGGCCAATCTTTTCTTTTCACATTTTTCTGCCTGCTTTATATTTGCTGGCAGCTGATTAGATGGTGACCACCAGCTGAAGGGTGGAGCTGCCTTCCCCAGCCCACTGACTCAAATGTTAATCTCTTTTGGCAACACCCTCACAGACACACCTGGGATCAATACTTTGTACCCTTCAATCCAATCAAGTTGACACTCAGTATTAACCATCACACAGGAGTTCAGAGCTGCAGTGAGCTATAATCACAAAAGCCACTGTACTCCAGCGTGGGTGACACAGTGAGACCCTGACTCTAACAAATAAATTAAGGCTGTTTTCATTTTATGCCTTTTAATATAGAGCCATTACCAAGTTCCAGGACAGCTGATCACTCTGGGAGTTCCCTGTGTTACCCACTACCTTCCTTGGGCTATTGTGCCAGTGGGTGACCTTATACCAGAAAAGGGTAGCTGATTCTGGTCCCTCCTGCACCCCACAGCGGGAGAGATGAACGCTGCCTTGTGTACAGAGCAGATTGTCATGGAAGTGGCAGAGCAGGCCAGAGAATGGGGAAGGGACAGGGAGGCAGCGTTGGAAGCAGCTGCAGGCTCATTAGGGGGACTTGGGTGAAATCTGGACCACCCCACTCCTAGCCATATGCTCAGCTGCAAACCACAGCTGCTTGCCAACGAATATCTCCTCTAAACAGCAGCGGCAGAGTCAACATACTCTCCTAGCTCTGGGGGCGACTTCTCTTTGCTGCTCAGCCACTTGCTTTGAAGTCCAACTGAGTAGGCCAAGCATCAAGAAGAAGGAGTAGGGTTTTCAATCAGGCCAGTGCATTTCTGTGATTGCACCATAGAGGAATGAGGGGGAAAGAAATAGTGGATTCGCTGGGAAGGCACTGCCCTGTGTTGTTCCACTTCCCAGAGGTCTGCTTGCCTTTACTCAACTACAAGCATTGCAATCTCTTATCTAAATAAAGCTTCTCACCTGGGCATTCGAGATTCTCGACTATCCTGTCCCTACTAACTGCTTCAAGGATTTTTTCAATTCTTCCACTCAGTGGGCACTCACTGGCCCCCAAGTATACCATTGCATCAGAATGGCATACTTGAGGGTTTCATGATGGAAGTTTCATGATGGAAGCAGCTTTGACTATCATTTCAGTGTTGTCTCCCAGTCCTCATATGTCTAGCACAGGGTGGGTACCATAAATACTCATGAAGGGATGAATGCCACTCACTCAATACCCGCTAGGTACTAAACAGAGTGCTAGGCATTTATTGGTGTGAGATCCTAGCCAAGTTTCTGAACCTCCTTGTGTCTGTAAATCTGAAACAGAGGCAAATATATAATATATCATCAAGGACATCTTCAATCTTAAAAATACAGAACTCCAGCCTGGAAAATGTAGCAAAACCCCACCTCTACAAAATAAAAATAATCAGTAGGGCATGGTAGTGCATGTCTGTAGGCCCAGATGCTAGGGAGATTAAGGTGGGAGGATCGCTTGAGCTGGGGAGTTTGAGGCTGCAGTAAGCTATGATTGTACCCCTGCACTACAGCTGACGCAGCAGAGCCAGGCCCTGTTTCCAAAATAAATAAATAAAAATATAAAATAATAGTACCCATATCTCCAGACTGTATGAACCTCCTATAGAAAATTGCAATAATAATATGTTCAGAGGGTTGATGTGAGAATCAAATGAAACTGTATATATATAGCATCAAGTTCAGTCCCTGACACAGACTACAGTCCAATAATGTTAGCCATTATTATTATGTGGCTATTATTACAAAGATTAGTAGAATGGCAATCAATGCAGGAGACAAACAAGTAAACAATTGCAGTGCAAACTGAAAGGCACCATCACAAAATTATGAACAAAACCCTGTGTGGTCCCAGAGGCTCTATCTTAAAAATGTGTCTAGAGGCCAGGCGCAGTGGCTCACACCTGTAATCCCAGTACTTTGGGAGGCCAAGGCAGGTGGATTACTTGAGGTCAGGGGTTTGAGACCAGCCTGGCCAACATGGTGAAACCCTGTCTCTACTAAAAATTAAAAAAATAGCCAGGTGTGGTGGTGGGCGCCTATAATCCCGGCTATTCAGGAGGCTGAGGCAGGAGAATCACTTGAATTTATGAGGCAGAGGTTGCAGTGAGCCAAGATTGCACCACTGCACTCCAGCCTGGGTGACAGAGCGAGACTCCATCTCAAAAAAAAAAAAAAATGTGTCTAGAGCCAGGATCTTTTTACACCAATCCCACCAGTAGCATTCTAGTACAAGTGACCTATGTTTCTTACTTAGATTATTTCAGTTGCCTCCTAACTTGTCTCCCTGCCCTAACAGCTGCCCTTTCCCTGTCCTATCACCTACAATCTATTCTCAGCACAGCAGCCAGGGATGTTGCTAGAACTTGAGTCTGCTCATATATCCTCTGTTTAAAACTCTCCAGTAGCTCTCCATGTCACTCCAAGTAAACATCAGAATGACTACTATCGTCTCCTATGAGAGTTAATTTTAGGTTAACTTGACTAGGTCATGTGGTGCCCAGACATTTGGTCAAACATTATTCTAGATGTGCTCATGAGGGTGTTTCCGCATGAGATGAACATTTGCGCTGGTACACTGAGTCAAGCAAATTGCCCTCCCTAACGTACATGGGCCTCCTGCAGTCAACAGAAGACCCAAATAGACAAAAAGGCTGACTCAGAAGGAATTCTTCCTGCCTGACTGCATGAGCTGGGACATCAGTCCTTTCCTTCATTCATGCTCGAACTGAAACATTGGGTCTTCTGGGGACTTGAGCCTGACACTCTCAGAACGGAACTTACACCATGAGCTCTCCTGAGTCTCCTGCTTGACAATTACAGATATTGGCATTTCTTAGCCTTCATAATCACACTAGCAAATTCCACATAATAAATGCCTTTATCAACCTCTGTCTCCTTCTTTCTCTCTCTATATATATACATAAACATACCTTCATACATATATACAGAGCTGACCCTTGAAAGATGCAAGGGTTAGGGGTTTCAACTCCCTGTGCAGTTAAAAATCTGTTTATAACTTTTTTCTTTTTTTTTTTTTTTAGAAAGGGTCTCACTGTCACCCAGGCTGGAGTGCAGTGGTGCTATCTCAGCTCACTGCAACCTCCGCCTCCCAGGTTCAAGCAATTCTCCTGCCTCAGCCCCCCAAGTAGCTGGGACTACAGATGCCTGCTGCCATGCTAATTTTTGTATTTTTTGGTAGAGATGGGGTTTCGAACATGTTAGGCAAGCTGGTCTCAAACCCCTGACCTCAAGTGATCCTCCTGCCTCAGCCTGCCAAAGTGCTGGGATCACAGGTGTGAGCCACCGCACCCAGCCCAAAAATCTGTCTATAACTTTTGACTCCCCCAAAACTTCACTATTAATAACCTGCTATTGACCAGAAGCCTCACTGATAACATAGTCAATTAACACATAATTTGTATATTATATTACATACTGTATTCTTACAATAATGTGAGCTAAAGAAAATGTTATTAAGAAAATTATAAGGAAGAGAAAATCTATTTATTATCCATTAAGAAGAAGTGGATCATCGTAAAGTTTTTATCCTCATCCTCATCATCTTGGCATTGAGGAGGCTGAGGGACAGGAGGAAGAGAAGAGGTTGGTCTTGCTGTCTCAGGGTGGCAGAGGCAGAGCAAGATGCACATATAAGTGGACCCATGTTAAACTCATGTTGCTCAATGGTCAACTCTGTGTGTGTGTACATGTATGTACATGCTTGTGTCGCCTATTGGTTCTGTTTCTCCAGAGAACCCTGCCTAATACACCTACAGATTCTAGGTGTATCACCTGCACCACCATTACCTTTTATTTTTTGAGATGGAGTCTCACTCTGTTGCCGAGGCTGGAGTGCAATGGCGCCATTTCAGCTCACTGCAACCTCCGCCTCCCGGGTTCAAGTGATTCTCCTGCCTCAGCCTCCCGAGTAGCTGGGATTACAGGTGTCCACCACTAGGCCCAGCTAATTTTCGTATTTTCAGTAGAGACGGGGTTTCACCATGTTTGCCAGGCTGCTCTTGAACTACTGACTTCAGGTGATCCACCCACCTCAACTTCCCAAAATGGTGGTATTACAGGCGTGAGTTACCGCGTCCGGCCCCATTACCTTTTTTATTACAACTCTTTCCATTTTTCCCCTGCTTGTTCTGTTCCAGCAGTTTAACTTGTTGTTCACTAAAGTAAACTTATTGTTTTCCAAAACGAGAAGCCCAGTGAAGCCTCCAGACCTCCGTGCCTCCCATGGCGGAGGGGCCAGTGTCATAGCTGAGGCTTTAGTATGCTTCTTTCTCCTGTATCTAAGTGGCACCAACTCTCAACTCCTTCAGGCCCATGTCCAACCTCACGTGATTATGAAGCCTTCCTGGGCTCACCAGTATGAAATGGTATATACACAGACACACACACACACATGCACACACACATATACACACACACACGCACACACACATACGTGGACACACACAATCTTTTTATTTTCTTTCCCTTAAAGTGCCATAACTTTCTCTATAGCATTTATCATTATCTGACATACTATGTATTTACTTGTTTATTTTTTGTTGTTGTTTTTGTTTTCGTTTTTGTTTTTTTGAGACGGAATCTCGCTCAGTCACCCAGGCTAGAGTGCAATGGCGCGATCTCGGCTCACTGCAAGCTCCGCCTCCCGGGTTCACGCCATTCTCTTGCCTCAGCCTCCCAAGTAGCTGGGACTACAGGCGCCCGCCACCATGCCTGGCCAATTTTTTGTATTTTTAGTAGAGATGGGGTTTCACCGTGTTAGCCAGGATGGTCTCTATCTCCTGACCTTGTGATCCGCCTATCTCGGCCTCCCAAAGTGCTGGGATTACAGGTGTGAGCCACCGTGCCCGATCTACTTGTTTATTTGTTTAAGGTCTATCTGTTCCCTCTAACTAGAATATAAACCCTTTGAGAGTAAGAACTTTGTCTTGTTCACTTCTGTGTTGCCAACATGTAAACTGGTTCTTAGCACAGAGTAAGTGCTCTGTATCTATTTGCTTCTGTTTTTGTTTTTGAGATGGAGTCTCAATCTGTCACCCAGGCTGGAGTGCAGTGGTGCAATCTCGGCTCACTGCGACCTCCACCTCCCGGGTTCAAGGAATTTTCCCTGTCTCAGCCTCCTGAGTAGCTGGGACTACAGGTGCCCGCCACGGCCCCCAGGTAATTTTTGTATTTTTTACTAGAGACAGGGTTTCGCCATGTTGGCCAGGCTGGTCTTGAACTGCTGACCTCGGGTGACCCGCCCACCTCAGCCTCCCAAAGTGCTGGGATTACAGGTGTGAGCCACCGTGCCCAGACTGTATCTATTTGTTGATTGAATCAATGACTACATCAAATATTTAAGCTTGACTTTTGAAGGATGGAAGTGTTCTAGATGGCACTAACCGATATATAAACTATCACAACAGAAAACTGAGGTTTTGCTGAGTGTTGGTTAAGGAGAATTAAGGAGCCTCCAGGTACAGTGGCTCATACATGTAAGCCCAGTGCTTTGGGAGGCCAAGGTGGAAGGATCACTTGAGGCCAGGAGTTTGAGACTAGCCTGGGCAACATAGCAAGACCCTGTGTCTAAAAACAAATACAAAAAAATATTAACTGGGCATGATGGTGCGTGCCTGTAATCCCGGCTACTCCAGTGGCTGAGGTGGGAAGATGGCTTGAGCCCAGGAGTTCAAGGTTGAAATGAGCTATGATCTACACCACCACACTCCGGCCAGGGTGACAGAGTGACAACCTGTCTCTATTAAAAAAAAAAAAGATTAAGCAGCAACAAATTTAAGGTTTTGCCCTCCAACAAGGACCTGGATTACAGACACTCCACACTGCTGCGGAAGGGCTGATCTTCATGCTTTAACAGCCAGCAAAGCACAGAGCATGTACGACATCCTCATCTATAAATTAAAGAGCCCAACAAGGATATAAGCTTGAGGTAAGCGAAGTGAGTAGCTCCATGCAGGGCCAAGATTTTCCTCAGAAAACAGCCCTGGGTCTGTTCCAGCACTGAGATAAATTGGAGACAGAAGCCCCCAAGTCAATGCCAACGAGAACAGCTGCAATATTTTTAGTTGGAAATAGCCCACCAGAGCCATCCCATCTCAATGAAGAAATCAAACACAGAAGGTCTCGTTTCTAAGCAGTGTGACATCCTGGTAAAACCTGCAAGAAAAGCTGGTAGTGAAATATTGCCCCCAGTAAGTAAATGAGTTGTCTTTGCTATAAACGGTTGTCAAAAGAAGGAAGTTGCGAAGGTTAAGGTTGTAACGTACATCTTGATCAGGAGGCAAGAAGAAACAAAGAGACTGGAGGCTGGACCTTGATAGAACTGGCTCTAGTCTACACTGGGATTGTAGTCAAATGGGAAACCGGGTACTTGCTAATTGTCCTCACCCATGAAATGGTGCTATTCAATACCCTACCCTATTCCATAGGGTAGCCACATGAGTCAAATGAGGTAAAGTTTGCAGAAGTATCTTAAAAAATTGTAGGCATCACCGTGGCTCATGACTGTAACCCCAGCACTTTGGGAGGCTGAGGCAGGAGGATCGCTTGAGGCCAGAAGTTTGAGACCAGCTTGGGCAGCAGAGCAAGACCCTTACACTAAAAAAAAAATTTTAAGTTAGCTGTATGTGGTGACTTGCGTCTGTATTTCCAGCCACTAGAGAGGCCAAGCCAGGAGGATCGCTTGAGCCCAGGAGTTTGAGGCTGCAGTGAGCTATGATGGTGCTCCAGCCTGAGTGACAGAGTGAGATCTTGTCTTTAAAAATTAATATTTAAAAAATGGTAAGCCCCGGCCAGGCACGGTGGCTCACGCCTGTAATCCCAGCACTTTGGGAGACCGAGGCGGGCAGATCACGAGGTCAAGAGATCGAGACCTTCCTGGTCAACATGGTAAAACCCCGTCTCTACTAGAAATACAAAAATTAGTCAGGTGTAGTGGCGCACGCTTGTAGTCCCAGCTACTCAGGAAGCTGAGGCATGAGAATCGCTTGAACCCGGGAGGCGGAGATTGCAGTGAGCTGAGATCATACCACTGTACTCCAGCCTGGGGACAGAGCAAGACTCCATCTCAAAAAAAAGAAAAAAAAAAACGGTAAGCCCCATATAAGTGTGAAATAACAAAAGTGGACTATCAGCAAGGATTGTTAAAGGGAATGGTCTATGGATATAAGTTAGCTAGACAGGTGTTCCTCAAATGGATTAAATACTATTTGGGGAATAAGCCTAACTAATGCTGTTTGTAGGACACATCTTACATATCTCAGCTATGAAGGCACTTCCTTCCTCCCTGTCTCTCCCAGCTCTGTTACAATCAACAGTGTATCTAACACACTGGATGTGAACCCCAAGATCTTGCCTCTTTGGCACGCCACCTCTTAAGGTCTTGTTGACAGTCGTAATCAGCTGTTACTAATGAAAAAAGTCATATATGTGGGGGCTGGGCGTGGTGGCTCACACCTGTAATCCCAGCACTTTGGGAGGCCAAGGCAGGCAGATCATTTGAGGTCAGAGGTTTGAGACCAGCCTGGCCGACATGGTGAAACCCCATCTCTACTAAAAATAAAAATTTAAAAAAAAGTTATGTATGACTGAAATGACCTATGTTCAAGGCTATTCATCACAGCATTCTTTATAACAACAACAACAAAAAGATTGAAAATAGCTTAAGTGTTTTCTTTAAATAAATTAAGATACCTCCAAAGAATGGAACAATTCCTAAACTATAGGAATCTCTGTATGTCCTTATATGGCATTACTACCAAAACATATTAAGTTTTTTTTTAATGAACAGAATGGCATGCATATACGTAGGCTACTGTTTATATAAATAAGGAAGAGAAAAAGAAGATATACGTGTAGGGTTTTTTGCTTGGATATGCATAGAATATCTTTGGAAGTACACCCATTATATTAGTAATATTAGTTGCTTCCAAGGAGAAGAAATAGGCAATTGATGAATAAATGAATGACTGGGTGGGTGGAAGATAGATGTGGACATTAACTTTTTTTTTTTTTGAGACAGAGTCTTGCTCCGTCACTCAGGCTGGAGTGCAGTGGCACAATTTTGGCTCACTGCATCCTCCACCTCTCAGACTCAAGGGATTCTCCTGCCTCAGCCACCCAAGTAGCTGGGATTACAGGAGCCCACCACCACATCCAGCTAATTTTTGTATTTTTGGGAAAAACAGGGTTTCACCATGTTGGCCAGGCTGGTCTCAAACTCCTGGGCTCAAGTGATCCGCCCACCTCAGCCTCCCAAAGTGCTGGGATTACAGGTGTGAGCCACCGTGCCTGGCTGACAATAGACTTTTCACTATGTATCTTTATACCTTTTGGATTTTGTCCCACAGGAACGCATTACCTAAATAAACTAAATTAAAAATAAAAAGACAATTAAAACACATTAGACATGCTCATTGTAGAAAAACTTCAAAATACAGCAAAATATAGAGAATTAATAAGTATAATTCTATAGTTTCATAACTGAAAATAACCATTAATAATGCTTGATGTATTTCCTTCTGGTTGATTTTTTTGCAATTTTTACGTAAGTAAGACCGCATGGTATGTAGATTTTTGTAATCCACCCTAAAAACAGTATCATCAGCATTTTCCCACATCACTAAATGTTAACAGAATGATTATTTTAATGAATGACTCCCAGTCTATCATATCAATGCACCACGATTTAACTAATATCCTTGAACATTTAAGCAGTTTCCCATTTTTTATATAATCATCTTCAGGCAACGATCTTGGTCTATGACTCTGATTATATCCTTAAGCTGAATTCCTAAAAATAGACTTACTGGGTCAAAGGGTATAATTTTTTGTCATTGTTTCTTGATACACATTGCCAGATTCCCTTCAGAAATCTTGTACTAATTTATAATCCTGTCAGCAATGTATGAAAGCCCTCTTTGTGATATAACCCAGGGCTGTTTTGACATCACAGTAGGATGGCCAGGACTCTAGCCATTCTCCAGCTCCAGATGAAAACCAATCAGACAGATAGCCACTCTGAGAGCCTGCAGGTGTAAATTACACAACTTTGCTAATTGCGTTGTAAAAACACCTTTTCTGGATTCCTGAGAAAGGTAACCTGAATCGGTAGGTACTGAAAGCACTATTATCACTAAAAATAACACTGTCCCAAGTATCCTGAGAGATACTTTGTCCCTGGCCTGAGAGAAATTTCTATGTCATAAAGCAATTTTCTCTACTTACAATTAAACACACCAGACTTTAAATTCTACCAAACAACTGTGCTGCAAGAAAATACCAACCCTACATGGTCTTCTTGATTTAAGAAGCAAGACTTGGCTGGGCGCCGTGGCTCACGCCTGAAATCCCAGCACTTTGGGAGGCCAGGGTGGGTGGATTACTTGAGGCCAGGAGTTCGAGACCAGCCTGGCCAACATGGTGAAAACCCATCTCTACTAAAAATACAAAAATTAGCCAAGTGCAATGGCAGATGCCTGTAATCCTAGCTACTCGGGAGGCTGAGGCAGGGGAATCGCCTGAACCTGGGCCACAGAGGTTGCAGTGAGCTGAGATCACACCACTGCACTCCAGCCTGGGCGACACAGCGAGACTCTGTCTCAAAGGAAAAAAAAAAAAAACGAAGCAAGACTTTTGGTGTGAACCTGGCTACATAAATAAGTAGCCTCTTCCCCTTTACCTCATTTTACCCCCTTTTCACCCTAGAAATCACACAAAAGCAAAAGGAGAATTATAAACCACACTGATATGGTTTGGCTTTGTGTCCCTACCCAAATCTCATCTTGAATTGTAATCCCCATAATCCCCATGTGTCAAGGGCAGGACCTGGTAGGAGGTGATTGGATCGTGGAGGAGGTTTCCCTCATGCTGTTCTTGTGATAGTGAGTTCTCACGAGATCTGATGGTTTTGTAAGTGTTTGACTTTGTCTCCTACATACCCTCTCTCTCTCCTGCTGCCTTGTGAAGAAGTGCCTGCTTCCCCTTCCACCATGACCGTAAATTTCCTGAGTCCTCCCCAGCCACATGGAACTGTCAGTCTGTTAAACCTCTTTCCTTTATAAATTACCCCGTCTTGGGTAGTATCTTTACAGCAGTGTGAAAACAGGCTAATACACACTCAAATCCTTGTTTCCGTGGAATTTGGAGACAGATATATTCCAGATTTCAAAGTACATGGAAGGGTCCTGCTGGGGTTGAATAGAGTTTGTTTTGTCACCTCCAAATCTCATGTTAAAAACTGAAAATTGATCCCCAGTGCTGAAGGTGGGGCCTCAGGGGAGGTCCTGGGGTCCTGGGGAAAGAGCCATCACAAATGGCTTGGAGCCACTCATTCAAGAGTGAGTTCTCACTCTTAGCTCCTGCTAGAATTGGTTGTTGAAAAGGACCTGTCACCTCCTCCTTCTCTTTCTCTGGCTTCCTCTCTCACCATGTGATCAGCACACATTCCCCTTCACCTTCCACTATGAGTGGAAGCTTCCTGAGGCCTTCATCAGAAGCAGATGCTGGCACCATGCTCCTTGTATAGCCTACAGAACTGTAAGCCAAACAAACTTCTCCTTATAAGTTACCCAGCCTCAGTTATTCCCTTTTTTTTTTTTTCAAATTTTTTTAGAGACAGGGTCTTGCTCTGTTGCCCAGGCAGGAGTACATTGTTGAGATCATAGCTCACTGCAGCCTCCAACTCCTGGGCTCAAGAGACCCTTCTGCCTCAGTCTCCTGAATAGCTGGGACTACAAGGATTTATGCCTCCATGCCCAGCTAATTTTTTCATTTTTAGTAGACGTGGGGTCTCACTCTGTTGCCCAGGTTGGTCTTGAACTCCTGGCCTCAAGCAATCCTCCCACCTCAGCCTCCCAAAGTGTTAGGATTATAAGAATGAGCCACTATACCTGGCCAGATATTCCTTTATAGCAACACAAATGGAATAAGAAAGGGCCCGCAAATTGGCTGAGATTGAACTGAAATTCAAGTGATGGAAGTGAAGAGTAAAAGCACTAAGGGTGACAAGAAGGCCCTAGGGGGACAAATCTCAGAAAGCACCAGAAAATGCCCTGGACTGACAGTAAGTGCGCATCCTAAAGAGAAAATTCTGGCCAGGTGTGGAGGCTCATGCCTATAATCCCAGCACTGTAGGAGGCTGAAGCAGGAGGATTCCTTGAGCCCAAGAATTTGAGACAAGCCTGGGCAACACAGCAAGTCCCCCATCTCTACATAAAAAAAACAAACCTGTAAAAATTAGTCTGGTGTGGTGACTGATACATGTGGTCCCACCTACTGGGAAGGCTGAGGTAGGAGGATTGCTTGAGCTCAGGAGGTTGAGGTTGCAGTGAGCTGTAATTGAAACCCCTGCACTCTAGCCGGATAACAAAACAAAACCCTGTATAAAAAAAAAAAAAAAAAAAAGAAAAAAAAAGGCTGGGCATGGTGGCTCACACCTATAATCCCAGCACTTCGGGAGGCCGAGGTGGATGGATCACCTGAGGTCAGGAGTTCGAAACCAGCCTGGCCAACATGGTGAAACTCTGTGTCTACTAAAAATACAAAAATTAGTCAGGCACAGTGGTGGGTGCCTGTAATCCCAGCTACTTAGGAGGCTGAGGCAGGAGAGTCGCTTGAACCCAGGAGGCGGAGGTTGCAGTGAGCCAAGATTGTGCCAGTACACTCCAGCCTGGGCGACAGAGCAAGACTCTGTCAAAAAAAAAAAAAAAAAAAAAAGAAAAGAAAAAGGAAGAGCAAAATCTATGTTTAAAGAAACTGGTGAACAGAGCTGTTGACTTATGCCTTCCGGGGTTCACAGTGACAGAGGAAGAGGGAGGGCACACAGAGAATCACAGAATGAGCCAGGTTTACAGGCAGCAGTTTGTCTCTGCAGAGCAGAGCAGGAAGCTCAGGAGGCTCCCTGGCCCCTTCCTGCATAGCATCTCCCATTAGGAAATCCAACCATAAATAATAATAATAACAACAGTCTTGGTGCAGTGGCTCATGCCTGTAATCCTAGCACTTTGGGATGTCAAGGCGAGCAGACCAGTTGAGGCCAGGAGTTGAAGACCAGTCTGGCCGACACGGCAAAACCACATCTCTACTAAAAATACAAAAATTAGCTGTGTGTGGTGGCACATGCCTATTACAGGCTACTGGGCAGGCTGAGTGTTAGGCAACAGGGGTACCTTAACGGCACTGGTTCCGGGTTCTTCTCCCCTCCTTGACCGGGCACTGTCTGAACCTGCCAAAGGAGGGCCAATCAGAAAGAAGCATCTCCCGCCTTCCCTTGGGCCCGCCCCATGTAGGCCCAAGGGATATAAAACCCAGCACACCAGCATCTCTCTCTCTCTCTTCTTCTTTCTTTCTTCTCTTCTCTTCTCTTCTCTTCTCTCTCTCCCCCGCGCAACTTGACCTCTACCTCTCCAATAAAGATCTCTTGGCTGCCCCCGGTGTCATCTCTGACTAGCCTGTCGCCCTTCACTGAGGACAGAACTGCCTGAACCCAGGAGACAGAGGTTGCAGTGAGCCGAGATCACACTCCTGCACTTCACATTGGGTGACAGAGCAAGACTGTGTCTCAAAAAATAATAATAACAATAACAGTATCATGATTATTCACTACTGGAATAAGAATAATAAAAAGACATATAATATTATATAATATTAAAAAACAACAACAGTAATATAGATCATTGATGCAACACCAATGCAGATTTTCTATAAGAAAAAATATAGAGGGAAAAAGCAGCAAAATTATCAATTTCCAAAACTTCTTAATGAAATGTGGCTGGCAAAACTCAGGAAAGAAGTAAAGAAAATAAAATAAATATCACAGAAATGAAAACAAAATCTGAAGGTGCAAGGGAGAAGAGATACTGCAGAAAATAGAGAAAGGCATACTAGAGACAGGCATACAAAACTTCAATGAAAGAATGTAAAATATTACAGAGTTATAGAACATGAGAGGTAAAATTGCAAATGTAAAAGACAGGCAAAGGAGATCCAATATTAAACTCCCTTTAAAAATATGGAATGTAAAATAAAATAAGCCAAAGCAATGAAGGAAAACAAATGTTTAACGAATACAAGTCAAGAAAACTTTCCTGAAATAAAAGGCTTGACTCTACAAATTAAAAGGGAATACCATGATCATGGAAATTGACCCAGAATAGTCAACATTGAAACATCTCCATGTAAAGCTGCTGAACTTTATACATAAAAAAGCCTTTGAGTGGCATTTAAAAGTTCACTGACAGGAGCAAAAGATCAGGGTGGCTTCAGTTTTTTCCACGGCAACATTCAACACTTGAAGACACTGGAGAAATGCCCCAAAATCACAGCCAAGAATTTTCTATTTAGCCAAATTATCCTTCAAGTATAATGACTATGAATGGTTTTGAGCCTACAAAAACTCAAGGAGCTATAGAGTGAAGACTGAAACACATACATGCATTTGGATGACAGAAGAGAATATGAGTGATATCAGCCCTGACAATCTAGAAATGATACGGCTAACAAAAAATTACGGACAAGAGAAAGCAAAGAAGGAAGGAGCTATAGTGTAGGAATTTTCTGTTCACTTCCTCTAGGATAGATGAGAGTCACAGAATATTATTTAAAGCTGACAAATCAAGTAATGAAGGTGTACTAGATGTAATAAAAGCCTATTGACTGTTCAAATGTAAATTGCAAGAAAAATAATGCTATAGACTAAATTCAGAAAACTAATGAGAGGGCAGGAAAGAAGGAAGAACACAGAAGCATATTAGGTTTTTAAGTTTATAACTGCTCAGCCTAGGAAACAATTAGGCACTGTAAAGAAATAGAAACTATGATTATATAAAGTTACAATTAATTTTATGAGGGTAGTGACTAGAATAAAAATACCAACCTTCCTGCGTATCAGAAGAATTGCACACAGAGCAAAGATCACAGTGAAATATTTTTTAAAAAGCAACTATAAAAAGAGTACAATATGAGAAAAACCCAGGCATACATATCTGTATGGAAACAAACCTCAATCATTAATAAAAGTAAGAGAATTTGAAGTCCTATCACAAAGCAAATCCAAACTCCATGCTGTATAACAGAGACATATGTAGAACAAAGCAATCCAAAATAAAATATAAACGACTAGGTAAAGGTATACCAGGCAAAGCCAAGCAAAATGAAAGCAGGGTTTACATTAATATTAGACAAGGTGAAATTGAGATAAAAAACATTGAATGACACAAAAAAGGGCATTTGTAATGCTAAAGGGTACCATTCACAATTAAGATATAACAGTTATAAATATTTATATATCTGATTACATAGCAGCGATATTCTCAAAGCAGAAATTATCTAGACATATAGAAAAATAAACAAAAACCTTCCAGCTACAGAAGACTAATTCAATTCCCTCAGTTTATACCAGTGCAAGTTGACAAAACATAGCATAAATCTCTGGTCCTTTTCATCCAGCAATGCCAGGTGAGATACAGCCTTCAGATATACACAATGACATGGACATGAGCCTTCTTTCAGCATTACAGTCATGCACTGCACAGTGACATTCTGTCAACAGCAGACCGCATATACAACAGTGCTCCCACAAAATTATAATACTGTGTTTCTATTATGTCTTATCTATGTTTAGAAACACAAGGCTTATCACTGTGTCATAATTGCCTATAGTATTCGGTACAGTCACTTGCTGAACAGGTGTGTAGCCTAGGAGCAATAAGCTGGACCATATAACCTAGATGTGTGGTAGGCTAGACCAGCTAGGGTTGTGTAAGTGCACTCTGTGATGTCAGCACGATGAAATTGCTTAACAGTGTGTTTCCCAGAATGTATCCCCATCTTTAAGCAATGTATGACTATTTGTAAAAGGATGACTTTCCTGTTTGCCAATAGAGGACTGGTGAAATAAATTATAGGATAGCAATTCAATGTGCAGTACCAAAAAGAAAAAGAAAGCAAAAAGAATGAAGACCTCCATGTACTGATGTGAAAAGCACCAACATATGTTTATTTTCCTTTTAAAAGAAACAGCAATGTACTTAACAGAGAAGTACACCACTTTCTATGCAAGGAGACAAATAAGAATATAAATTCACATTTGCCACGAGAAGACATGGAGGAAATTTTAATGCATATTACTAAATGAGAAAGAAACCAATCTGTGAAGACTACACATTGTACCATCCCAAATATATGGCATTCTGGAAAAGGTGACAGTAAAAAGATCAGTGGTTGGTTGCCAGAAGTTGAGGGAGGTGAATATGGGGGCAGGGGATGGAGGATTTTTAGGGCAGTGAAACTTTTTATTTTTATTTTTATTTTTAATTTATTTGAGACAGAGTTTCGCTCTTGTTGCCCAGGCTGGGGTGCAGTGGTGCGATCTCGGCTCACTGCAACCTCTGCCTCCCATGTTCAGGTAATTCTTCTGCCTCAGCCTCCCAAAGTGCTGGGATTATAGATTATAGGCGTGAGCCACCACACCCAGCTTTTTTTTATTTTTTATTTTTTATTTTTGATACAGGATTTTGTTTTGTCATCCAGGCTAGCGTGAAGTGGTTGCAATTATAGCTCACTGCAACCTCAACCTCCTGGGCTCAAGCAATCCTCTTACCTCAGCCTTCCCAGTAGGTGGGACTACAGGTATCAGTCACCACACCAGACTAATTTTTACAGATTTTTTTTTTGTTTTATGTAGAGGTGGGGGACTTGCTATGTTGCCCAGGCTTGTCTCAAATTCCTAGGCTCAAAGAATCCTCCTGCCTCAGCCTTCCAAAGTGCTGGGATTACAGGTGTGAGCTACTGCGCTCGGCCCGGTGAAACTTTTACTATAATGCTGGATACTTGTTATTATACATTTGCCTAAGCTCACAGAATGTACAGCACCAAGAGTGAACCCTATTGCAAACTATGGATTTCAGGTAATAATGATTTGTCAATGTAGGCTCGTCAGTTGTAATCAGTGTACCACTCTGGTGCAAGATGTTGACCATGAGGTCAACATGTGTTGGGGCAGGGGTATATAGGAAATCTTTATACCTTCCCCTCAATTTTGCTGTGAAACCTAAAACTGCTTTAAAAAATAAAATAAGTTGTTTTTTTTTTTATTTTTTTGTGGCGGAGTCTCTCTCTGTCACCAGGCTGGAGTGCAATGGCGCAATCTAGGCTCACTGCAACCTCCACATCCTGAGTTCAAGCAATTCTCCTGCCTCAGCCTCCCAAGTAGCTGGGACTACAGGCGTCCATCACCACACTGGGCTAATTTTTGTATTTTTAGTAGAGGCAGGGTTTCACCATGTTGTCCAGAATGGTCTCAATCTCTTGACCTCATGATCCACCTGCCTTGGCCTCCCAAAGTTCTGGATTACAGGCATGAGCCACTGCGCCCAGCACAGTAAGAAAGTAACAAAATAACTAGTAAGAAAATAGAATGGTACCGTGACAGTCAATATGATAACTGAGACAGCTCCTAAGTGACCCAAGGGTGGATGTATGTTAGACAAAGTGATGATTCATGTCTGGGTGGGAAAGAGCTGGATGGTGAGAGATTTCATCATGCTACATAGAATGATGCACAATTTAAAACTTATGAATAGACTAGAAGACATTGGAGAAGAAAAAGGTGAAAGGGTGGCAGAAACACGCAGGGTGAAAAATTACCTATTGGGTTCAATGTACACTGTATGGGTGATGGGTACATGAAAACCCCAGACTTCACCAGTAGGGAATATATCCATGTAACAAAGCTGCACTTGTACCTTCTGAATATATAAAAATAAAAAATTAATAAAATTTAAAAAATAAGTATGAAAAGTTTATTTCTGGAACATTCCATTCCATATTTTCGTTGTGATTGCCAACGGGTAACTGAAACTATGGAAAGTAAAACCATGAATAACAAGGGACTTACTGTAGTCTTTTTCAGTCTTGATAAAAAGTAACATCTCGTTCTTTCTTTCACCTAAAAATCAATATAACGGTTCTTTTGTTTTGTTTATAAATGCTTAATCATTCCCATTTACACAATGAATATGGGCCCAGTTAAATAAAACATAGCAAAAAGGCCTGCCACCTCCTTTCAACATTCCACTAGAAAGTCAGGTCTTAACAGCCAGGCCCAGTGGCTCACACCTGTAATCCCAGCACTTTGGGAAGCCGAGGCAGGTGGATCACCTGAGGTCGGGAGTTCGAGACCAGCCTGACCAACATGGAGAAACCCCATCTCTACTAAAAATACAAAAATTAGCCAGGTGTGGTGGCGCATGCCTGTAATCCCAGCTACTCGGGAGACTGAGGCAGGAGAATTGCTTGAACCCAGGAGGCGGAGGTTGTGGTGAGCTGAGATTGTGCCATTGCACTCCAGCCTGGGTAACAAGAGCGAAACTCCATCTCAAAAAAAAAAAACAAAGAAAGTCAAGTCTTAGTCTCAAAGCCCTCAGCCACGAGCTGTCCAGTGGAGCACTGGAAATGTGGCTTGCTCAAACTGAGATGTAAAATACGTGTAAATATTACATGTAAAATGTACACCAAAGTTCAAAGACTTTGGATGGAAAAGAGTATAAAATAGCTCATTAATAATTTTTAATATTGATTACATGTTGAAATGATATTTGAAGTGTATTGGGTTAAGGTATATTATTAAAGTTAATTTCACATGTGATTTTTCTTCTTACTTTCTTAACATGACTACTGGAACATTTAAAGTTATATATGTGGCTCACAGATTTCTACTGGACAGCTCTGCTCTAGTTGGTAGAAACATAAGCAGACAGGCTAGACTAGAGTATGCGGCAGTAGCAAGACACCCTAAAAACCTCACTGATGGACAACAACAGTGTTTTATTTCTCAGCCATCAGGAGGTAGGAGGTGGGACTCAACTTTGGACCAGATTAAAGACTTGCTGAAACAGGAAAGAGACACCAAAAGCACCTCTCCCATCAGTGACTTTACAGTTTACCATTGCCATGGCAACACCCAGAAGTTACAGCCCCTTTCCATGGCTACAGTCCAGAAGTTGCCACTTTTTTCCTAGAAGCTTCTGAATAGCCCACCCTTTAATTTGCATATAATTAAAAGTAGGTATAAATATGATGGCCCCCGAGCTGCTGCTCTCCACACACTGCCTGTGGGGTAGGCCTGCTCTGCAGGAGCAGTCACAGCTGCAACACTGCCACCTCCATAAAGCTGTTTTCTTCTGCCATTTGTTCACCCCTGAATTCTTTCCTGAAAGAGGGCAAGAACCCTCCCAGGCCAAGCCCCAATCTGGGGGCTCATCCGCCCTGCATCAATAACACATGAGCAACATAGATCAGCAGGGGAATCTGTTTCCACAATCAGCAGAGTGCCCAGGCTGATGGAGGCTTCATCCAGTTCAGGCTCTCTGGCACTGCAGCAGTGGGAAGGAAACACAGAGAATCCTGCATACATTCATCAAGTCTCCTCTTGGAAGTAACACACATCATCTGTTCTCAGAGATCTTTGGTCAAAGCAAATATCATTGTAATGCCTAATTTCACAGGATGCATGTGCAATCCTTATGTAATAGAAGAAAAAAAGCCAGAAATACTTAATGAACAGCACAAGTGACCATGACAACATCTCACTTTGTGTCCCATACAAGGCTAAAGTTGGTGTCTAAACAGCCACGCATGTTGACTCCCATTGATTTGAAATTAGCTATTTTTAGCAAAGACTTGGAACCATCCCAAATGCCCATCAATGATAGACTGGATAAAGAAAATGTGGCACATATACACCATGGAATACTATGCAGCCATGAAAAAGGATGAGTTCATGTCCTTTGCAGGAACATGGATTAAGCTGGAAACCATCATTCTCAGCAAACTAACACAGAAACAGAAAACCAAACACCACATGTTCTCACTCGTAAGTAGGAGCTGAACAGTGAGAACACATGGACACAGGGAGGGGAACATCACACACCAGGGCCTGTCGGGGGCTGGGAGGCTGGGGGAGGGATAGCATTAGGAGAAATACCTAATGTAGATGATGGGTTGATGGGTGCAGCAAACCATCATGGCACGTGTATACCTATGTGACAAACCTAAAAAAAAAAATAAAATAAAAATTAGCAATTTTTCCAACTTACCCAGAGTTCACTTACATTCATAAGGCAATGATTTCAGAACCTCAGGGAACACATGGTTGTATGGAGCCCTCTTAGGTCATCTCATCTGAATTCTCACCCGTTGACAGCCACCACTTGAAGACTTCCAGTAATTCAGTTGCCTACTCCACCACAGGGAGATCCCGTTAGCATGCTCAGCAGCCAGTTTTTTGTTTGTTTGTTTGTGTTTTTGAGACAGAGTCTCACTCTGTCGCCCAGGCTGGAGTGCAGCGACACGATCTCTGCTCACTGCAAGCTCCACCTCCCAGGTTCATGCCATTCTCCTACCTCAGCCCCCTGAGTAGCTGGGACTACAGGTGCCCACCACCACACCCAGCTAATTTTTTGTATTTTTAGTAGAGATGGGGTTTCACTATGTTAGCCAGGATGGTCTCCATCTCCTGACCTCGTGATCTGCCTGCCTCGGCTTTCCAAAGTGCTGGGATTATAGGCGTGAGCCACCGCGCCTGGCAGCCAGTTTTTATTAGAATTTATGTTGAGCCAAATACTACCTTGTACTTTGTAGCCTAATTCAGAGCTGTGCAGATTTCATCAATTTTTCACCAAATCTCTTTCAAGTATGTGAAGACATCTATTATTACTCCTCTTGGACTTCTGCTCAACAGGCTAAATACTTTCAACTGTTCCCCATGTAAAATGGTGCCATGTCATCTAACTACCTTCGTTGTTTTGGTATCTAGTTGTCTTGTTCACAATTATGCGCTGCCACTTCCCAGGAAGGAAATGGTGCATTCTGATCCACTGCCATGTGACTAGTCTGAGCTTGACCACGTCACATCCAAATAGAAATTCTAAATGCAATTGCAGTGTTCTTCTCAGACCACTTGCTCTTCCCCTCTGTCAGAAGTATGGGCAGGCCAGGTGCAGTGGCTCATGCCTGTAATCCCAGCACTTTGGGAGGGCAAGGCGGGAGGATCGCTTGAGGCCAGGAGTTCGAGACCAGCCTGGGCAGCATAGCGAAGCCCCATCTCTACAAAAAAAATTTTAAATGGCTGAGCATGGTGGTGTGCACCTACAGTACCAACTACTTGGGAGGCTGAGGCAGGAGGATTGTTTGAGCCCAGGAGTTCAAGGCTGCAGTGGGCTGTGATTGCATCACAGCCTGAATGACAGAGCAAGACTGTCTCAAAAATAACCAAGTATGGACACATCCCACATTGAGGCTACTCCTGCAGCCTGGATCCCAGAGTGATTTGTTGCATAGCACAGAGACCTGATGAGCCACAGCAGTAACCCACCTAAAACATGGCCAAAAATTACTATTTCTATTGGCCAGTGAGATTGGAGGTTGTTTGTTGCATGGCAAATTGTTCAATACAGAAATAATCCACATGGACAAATTTTGGGAAATGTTGGGTTTTTACTATCTTTCTCATTGTCAAGAGATTTTCTCCATATTAAACTTTATAATGCAATACTTAATTTCATTTATTGATTTCACAAATATTTATATAGCAGTTACTATATGCCAAGAACGATGCCAAGCAATTTGCAAAATTAATTAGCTGAATCATAGTAAAACCTCCTATGGCAGGTTCCCTTGTTGTGCCCATTTCACCGATGTGGAAACTGAGACAGAGAGAGGTCAAGGTCACACAGCAGGTAAGCAGCAGTGTCATAGGTCAAACCTACATAGTGTGGCCCTAGAGTCCACGTCTTCAACCACTACACTATGCAATGATCATGACCATTAACATTTATTGACTATAATCTATACTTAGCATGATCAATCATATTTGATGCTCATAACTCCAAGAAACGAGGGGAGGAATTTACACTTAGAGATGTAAAGTTACTTGCCCAATGTCACACAGTGACCTGGATGGCAACAAAGTCCATGCTCTATCCAAAAAAAAAAAAAGAAAGAAAGAAACCAAGCTGGGCGCGGTGGCTCACGCCTGTAATCCCAACACTTTGGAAGGCCGAGGCGGGTGGATCACCTGAGGTCAGGAGTTCGAGACCAGCCTGGCTAACATGGTGAAACCCCGTCTCTACTAAAAATACAAAAGATTAGCCAGGCGTGGTGGCGGATGCCTGTAATCCCAGCTACTTCGGTGGCTGAGGCAGGAGAATCACTTGAACCTGGGAGGCAGCAGTGGCAGTGAACTGAGATCACACCATTGCACTCCAGCCTGGGCAAAAAGAGTGAAACTCCGTCTCAGTAAATAAATAAATAAAGTAAATAAAATTTTAAAAAGAAACCTCCAAATACTAATATAATCCATCAGTTTAATTCTTCCTATTTAAATCTGATGGGCAGAGATGTATCAACTGAGTCTTCACCGCCACTCTGTTTCCAAGAATTTGTTCATGCTCACCACCATTACTATCCTTAATAAATGTTTCCTGGATGTCTACTTTATGGGAGGCGTTGTCCAGAGCTCCCATGCCCCAGTTAAGACTGCAGGAATTGGCTCAATCTAACTAGGTCTTGATGTGGTGAAAGGTGAAATAAACAAACACCTCTGTGGACAGAGGAGCATCCGGCACCGTGGTCAGGTAGCTCTCACTTGCAGACAACAGTTTTCACAAGATTGCATAGCAACCAGCTGCCCCAGAAAGTGGAAGGAACAGAAAACACAATATTCCCATCCTCCTCCTGTTTCATTATCACCAGGGAGGGCGTCAGCATGAGAGGAGCAGTGTGAAATGGACAATTCACACACCTTCCACGTTTCTCAACAATGTCAGTCCCTGCTGTTGCCACGGCCGCTATAGTCTTCTCACAACAAGAAGAGTATTAGACATGGACCAGCAGGAAAGCACACGCTCACAGGCACGTGCCCGTGCTCACAAACACACACCCATGTGCATGTGCATGCACACATGCACACTCCCTACACCCCTTCTCCACGCCCAAAAGATGGCAGGGAATCTGGAGAAAAGAGAGAGATGGTGAGGTTTTGAAGAAGGTCTCCTCTTTTCTTTTGTGGGAGACTTCAGAAGACCATCTTCTTTAAGTCCTCTTACGCCAAACATTTTGGCACCAGGGACCAGTTTTGTGGAAGGCCATTATTCCATGGATGGTTGCGGAGAGGATTAGATTCTCACTGTGAGTCTCTGGCATGCCTTTCCTGCATGTCACATGTTATCAGGAGTACTGAAGACAGGAAGATAATGCCAGTCTTGGACAATACTGTACAGCAGCGGTCCCCAACCTTTTTTTTTTGGCACCAGGAAGTGGTTTCGTGGAAGACAATTTTTCCACGGACTGGGTTGGCAGGGATGGTTTTGAGGTGATTCAAGTGCATTACATTTATTGTGCACTTTATTTCTATTATTACTGATTTATTTATTTATTTGAGACAGAGTCTTACTCTGTCACCCAGGCTGGAGTGCAGTGGTGTGATCTCAGCTCGCTGCAACCTTCCGCTTCCTGATTTCAAGTGATTCTCTGCCTCAGCCTTCCGAGTAGCTGGGATTACAGGCGCTGGCCACCAGGCCCGGCTAATTTTTGTATTTTTTTTTTTTTTTTAGTAGAGACGGGATTTCACCATCTTGGCCAGGCTGGTCTTGAACTCCTGACCTCAGGTGATCCACTCACCTCGGCCTTTCAAAGTGCTGGGATTACAGGAATGAGCCACCGTGCTTGGCCCTATTATTATTACATTGTAATATATAATAAAATAATTATACAACTCACCATCATGTAGAATCAGTGGGAACCCTGAGCTTGTTTTCTTGCAACTAGATGGTCCCATCTGGGGGTGATGGGAGACAGTGACAGATCATCAGGCATTAGATTCTCATAAGGAGCATGCAACCTACATCCCTCGCATGCACAGTTCACAATAGGGTTTATGCTCCTATGAGAATCTAATGCTGCCACTGATCTGACAGGAGGCGGAGCTCAGGTGGTAATGTGAGCAATGGGGAGTGGCTGTAAATACAGATGAAGCTTTGCTCATTTGCCCACCGCCCACCTCCTGCTGTGCGGCCTGGCTCCTAGCAGGCCATGGACTGGTATCTGTCCACAGCCCAGAGGTGGGGACCCCTGTCTTACAGCACAAGGTAACAGATCAGTGGCTTCAGTGGAATCTTTGTCCAGTTTCTTCCTTCACTGTCAAACAGACTACTTCTGGAATACAGAGGTCTGAGGGCCCTTGAGGTCTCATCTGGTACACCTGCCACCTTGAGTCAGGGCACAGCCAGTGATGATATGGGCTTTCCTTCATCCCTGCCCACCCAGCCCTCCTGGAGCCTCCTGGTACCAGGAGAAAGTTCAGCCCCTCTCAGACATTTGAGAGGCTCTTGCCTTTAAACGGGGACAATTAAGGAGCTCTACGTTCATATTCTGAGCATTTGGATGTCAGCCGATTCTTCTCTAATCATGTGGCCTAATTCTAAAAAATGAGCTTTGTCCTCACTGACACCCGTACCCTAGCCTCTGGCCATCCAGACCTTGTTTTAATGAACTACTCCCTGGTGATAAACACCTATTCCTCCAGGACAAAGAGAAACCATGCTTCGGGGTTGTTGTTTGCTTGCTTGTTTGTTTGTTTGTGGTAGAGACAGAATCTCGCTCTGTCACCCAGGCTGGAGTGCAGTGATGTAATCACAGCTCACTGCAGCCTCAAACTCTTGGGCTCAAGTGATTCTCTTGCATCAGCCTCCCAAATAGCAGTGACTGCAGGTGCATGCCACAATGCCTGGCTAATTTTGGGGATGTGTTTGGTAGAGATGGGGTCTCACTATGTTGCCCAGGCTGGTCTTGAACTCCTAGGCTCAAGCAACCCTCTCACCTTGGCCTCCCAAGTAGCTGGGATTACAGATGTGAGTCACTGTGCCTGGCCAATCACCATGCCTTTGCTAGTCTTCCTTTTCAAGGTCAAGTCTCCCGTCATACAAATCCAGCTCTAAGCTTGAGCCTGGCTTTCTACGTTAATGCCACCAAATGTCTCATCTACCTCACTGATCTTCAACACAGCCCACCACCATTTTTTTGGGGGACCTGATTACTTCTTGCTGAATCAGTCATTTCCTGTCAGTCATTCTTCATTTTATTTGGTCCTATTATAACACATTTCTTACCATAATAGAGTTTGGGGGTTACAGATTCCCCTCCCCCAGCCCCTCCAGTCCTTTTGGGCAAGTACCACATAAGTAGTGCATCTTATTCATCTGTGTATCCATAGCAACCGGCCCCCAGAGAAAGCCCTCAGCTAGTAGTTGCTGAACGAACACCTCTCACCAGCCATGGCAGTCTGGCATTCTCAGCTGGGTGACCAAGATTCAAAGGGCTAGGAAGCTCAGGTCAGCCCAAGAGAGTTACCATCAAGAAGCTAAAAGACACACTGCCTCACAAGCCCAGTTGAGATTTTGCCTTTTTCCATCTCTGTTGCTATGGGAATAGAGCTCCCCATATGTGGCAGAATCATATAAGTAGAGTATTTCTTCCAAGTAGTATCTCTGAGTGGAATTCCCATTGCAAGGATTCAGCCTTTCCCTCCCAGGAAGCTTTGGATGCCATTTAGATCCTCTGGGATTCAGAGGATCCTAGAGTCTGAAGAGAGAGCAGAGAAGACCACCTCCCTGTTCTCTTTAACCACCCCCAACCCCACATCCCATCTTTCATTATCTCTCTCTTCCTTTCTCTCCAGCCCAAATGTTCAGAGAGCCAAGTGGCTTCTCAAGATCTTCTTATAAAGATAGACCTCTGGCCAGGCATGGTGGCTCATGCTCATAATCCCAGCACATTGGGAGGCTAAGGAGGAAGACCATTTGAGGCCAGGAGTTTGAGACCAACCTGGACAACATAGCAAGATCCCATCTCTATTGAAAAAAAAAGTCAAAACAAAACGGAAAGATAGACTCTAATCTGTGCAAAGGAGAGTAACAAAATCACCTCCACGTCAGGGGAACATCTGAAGCAATTTTATCTGCTCTGTAACCACAATGGAGTCAATATAACTTAATGGGGAAAAAAATAGCCTAGATGAGGGATATCCGTAAGGAAGAAAGGATGCAAGCATTTATTAAGCACCTACTTTGTGTCAAGATTTATATTGGTGCATAATATGGTTTGGTTCTGTGTCCTCACCCAAATCTCATCTCGAATTGTAATCCCCATAATCCCCACGTGTCAAGGGCAGGACCTGGTGGGAAGTAATTGGATCATGGGGGCAGTTTCCTCCATGATGTTCTCGTGATAGCAAATGAGTTCTCATGAGATCTGATGGTTTTATTTTATGAGTGTTTGACATTTCCCCCTACACACACTATCTCTCTTACCTGCCACCACATAAGACATGCCTGCTTCTCCTTTTGCCATGATTGTAAGTTTCCTGAGGCCCCCCCAGCCATGCAGAACTGTGAGTCAATTAAACCACTTTCCTTTATAAATTACGCAGTCTTGGATATTTCTTTATAGCAGTGCAAAAACGGACTGATACAGCGCACTTTCTCACTTAACTTGCAGAGAAATTCCATGCAATAAGTATCACTACCTCCTTTTACAGATGAAACAATGGAGGCTTAGCAATCTCAAGTAATGGTTAAGTTATAAAGCCAAGACTGGAACTTAACTCAGATTTTTTGAATCCCAATGCAGTGCCCTTTCTACTATATTTGAGCCTCTCCCACACATAATGAGCACGCATTATCCTAACCAAGAGTTTCACTTTTGATCTCCTTTTCAGTGCTCTAAATAAGTTGCCTTCAGTTTGCTCTGTGGCCCTGACACCTTCCTGTGTTGCCAAAATAGTCAAAATGTGGGAAGACAACAGGTGAGATGGGAAAAGATCAGCTGGGAAAAGATCAGATGGGAAAAGACCACATAATTGGCCCTGGATATGGTTTCGCTTTGTCCCCACCCAAATCTCATCAAGATAATTCTCACATGTTGTGGGAGGGAACTAGTGGAAAATAACTGAATCGTGGGGGCAGTTTTCCCCATACTGTTCTCGTGGTAGTGAGTAAGTCTCACGAGATCTGATGGTTTTATAAGGGGAAACCCCTTTCACTTGGTCCTCATATTCTCTTGTCTGCCGCCATGAAAGACGTGCCTTTCGCCTTCTGCCATGACTGTGAGGCCTCCCCAGCCAGATGGAACTGTGAGTCCATTAAATTTCTTTTTATTCTTATAAACTATCCAGACTCTGGTATATCTTTATCAGCAGCATGAAAACAGACTAATACAGTCCCTTAGTCCTCAAATACTGGCTGGTTTGGGGGCCGCACTTCCGACTTCCCTGCCAAGTCTGCAGGCCAGTGGCATCAGTGTGCCAGCAAGCGTTTTAAAATAATCTGTTCTTATTTTGAGTCAGCATTTCCTGAGAGTGAGACTTCTGGATAAAATTGCAATCAAGTATCAGACAGGACTCAAAATGGGAAAAAAAAAAAAAAAGTCCATTTTAGCCGCATTTAAATCTTGCCTGCCACTGAAACGCTACCTTTCTCAACTTGAGTCCCGTGGGAAATAAAGAGATAGACAAAAGGCGTAGAGAGAGGGGATATGCTTTGTGTTTGATTTGGAGGTAAACGTTTTCCCTAGCCCCACTCTTCACATCTCAGGGTACGTTTCCGTTCTGCCCTATCTAAAGGCCACCAGGTATGCTGATTTTAAAACAGTGATTCTCAAAGTAGGGTAATCCCAGGCCGGCAACATCAGCATCAACTGGGAACTTGTTAAAACTGCAAATTTGGGGGTCCCACTCCAGGGCCCTACTGAATCAGAAAGTTGGTGGCACCCACTGAGATCTGTCTTTCAGAAGTTCTCCGGCTGGTTCTGGAACACTCTCAAATTAAACAACCTTGACTTGAAAGGCTGGTTCTTTTTTCCTTTCTTTTTTTTTTTTTCTTTTTTTTTTCCCAGAGACAGGGTCTCACTCTGACACCCAGGCTGGAGTGCAGTGACATAATCATAGCTCACTGGCAGCCTCGACCTCATAGGCTCAAGCCATCCTCTTGCCTCAGCCTCCCAAGTAGCTGGGACTACAGGCATGCACCACCATGCCTGGCTCATTTTTTAATTTTCTGTAGAGATGGGGGTTGGGGGGGGGGGTCTCCCTATGTTGTCCAGTCTGGTTTCGAACTCCTGGCTTCAAGTGTCCCTCCTGCCTCGGCCTCCCAAAGCACTAGGATTACAGCTGTGAGCCACTGCACCCAGCCTCCAGGTTGGTTCTCTTACTCTCTGAACACATTCCCTCTCTCCAGCCCTCCACCCATCCCTTTATTTCCCACAGGACTCAGGTTGAGAAAGTTTGCATCCTAGTGATAGGTGAGATTTAAACATTGCTGAAACTGGCATTTTGCTTTTTAAAATTTCCAGTCCTATCTAATACTTGATTGCAATTTTATCCAGAGGTCCCACTCTCGGAAAATACTGACTCAGAATAAGAACAGATTATTTTAAAATGCTTTCTGGCACATTGATGCCACTGGCTGGTTCAGACTGACTAATTAATCCTGATTTGACCTGAATTAATGCCTAATCTATGTAAAATGATGGAGATTTACTGGAATGCGGCAAATGTGAGACTATGAAAACCAAAGGCACGTGGGAGTGGATTCAACATGAGGGTGACATGAGGATTACAGCACTTCTTCAGCTGGTGCATTATTTGAAGTTTGAATTTTCTTCCTCTCTCCCCTCCACCCCCACCTCCTCCAAGGGAAAAAAAAAATTACCAGAAGACATGAGCATATTGTCTCCTTTCTTCCCAAATAAAGGTAAACTGACAGCACTTTCAATGAAAGCCTCTGTGTGATTGGAATTAAATGTCAAATACGATTTTCTGTTGGCAATTCAAAGTGTTGGTGTCAAAACCAAAACTGACAGCACGGCTGCAGATTAGTATCTGTCTGGATCGCGGCGTCACACTGCGGGGAAGGTTTATGATTTAGTAGATTAACACAGCTCTCTTCACGCTAGCACTTAAGAGATAATTTGTTCAAGCAGGAGCCGATTAGATTGCAATGCCCATGAGCAGAAGCTCTGTCCCCTGAAGTTCCGTCAGGCATTTGAGAGCACACCCTGCCCTTGTGGGGGTCTGCCATCATTACTGGGTGACAGGCAGGAGAGGTGAGCGGGCCACAGCTGCCAGCTCCCTGGCTGTCAGTAGCCACCAAGTGATGTCTGCTGGCGATATCTCAGAGGAAAAAAAAATGGAGCTTCTATTGATCCAACCAATAGGAAATGGCCTTGCAGGTTGGAGATCTGATTCATTGAATTTTGCTGCCCACGTGGGATGGAGGGAAGAGAGGGACTCCCTGGCAAGTCATTGAATCATCCACTTGACCACTAGGTTTCTCCTAGCTCTAGAAAAAACATAGCAAGCAGGGCTCAGAGACGTTAAGAGACTTGCCCAAGATCACAGAGCTCGGGGCGAGGGGTGAGAAAAAGATAGTTTATTTGCTCAAGACTTGCAAAGTGGTACAACCTATATTAGGCACTTTTATCCCCAATGTCTTGTGTGATATTCACAATGACTTTGATGTTTTTATGAGGCAAATTAGGTTAAGAGTGTTAGGGAAACGGATTAAGCCACAGCAAGTCCACAGCAGTGTTAGAACTAGGTCTCTTCTTATTTCTTTTTTTATTTTTTTATTGTTATTATTTTTTGAGACAGGGTCTTACTCTGTCACCCATGCTGGAGTACAGCAGCACGATCATGGCTCACTGCAGCCTCGATCTCCCAGGCTCAAGTGATCCTGCCACTTCAGTCCTCCATGGGACTACAGGGATGCTCCTGCCACCATACCCGCCTTTTTCTTATTCTTTGTAGTGAGAGGAGGTTGCCATATTACCCAACCTATATGCTTCTATCTTATGCACCTGACATTTCTGCCAAATGACAGCCATAGAACCCAGATAATAAAATAAACAAAATGAATGCCCTGTGTCTTGACCAACCATAAATTGTAATGGATTCTTGGCAAGACAGATTTAAGAGTTTCATCTTGCAGAGACGACGTTTGTTCTTTCTTTTTCCCCTCTTGTCCTCACTGCTGGGGAAGAGGGAAAAATGGTGAAAGTCATCAGCTCAGGACAGCATTTCTATTATTCAACAATGCTGGGGTGTGACAGCATAGAAGACTCACAAAATAATGTTCAGACTCTGGTTTTAGAATGTTTACTGTCTTCTGGATGAACTCTGACATCCAAATGCATTAATGCAATGCCATTTTC
Source organism: Nomascus leucogenys (assembly GCF_006542625.1). NCBI lineage: Eukaryota > Metazoa > Chordata > Mammalia > Primates > Hylobatidae > Nomascus > Nomascus leucogenys. The sequence goes on from NC_044397.1 coordinate 42,583,877, forward strand.
AACTCTCATGCCAATCTCCATCCTCGTACGTATCAGAATTTTAATGCCTGCTTCCCTGTTTGAGTTATGGTAATTTATTGTAATAGTGTATTTTGACCTTTTCAGTATTTTGTATTTTTATTGGATAGCTGTTTCACCTCTTCCCTGGAGGGTTAGCCAGGCTGAAAATGAGAGAGAATGGTAAGAACAACCAATCAAAATACAGAATATTAAAAAGGTCAACACACAAGAGCAAACTACTAATTTGGAAAACACACAAATGCAAAAAGGATGAAAGCACCAAACAGCATGGTGGTCACAGCAAGAGTAAGTGGACAAGAGAAGGCTAAGAGGAGCCTCTCAACCCATGGCCCAACAGTCTGTTCAGCCATTGCATGGAAACAAGGCCCTCATCAGACACCAAAGGGCAGCAGGAATCAATGCAAACTCCAAAGGGCATCACCTGTGCCATTTTTGTTTCTGCCTGGCCAATGAAAATGGCAAAGAGAGGGGTTGAGGTTGAAAGGTCCCAGCTTGGAGATGCCAGGGGACTTTAAAATATGATGTTCAATCGCCAGCTGTGCCAAGAGTATTGGCCAGGCGCGGTGGCTCACACCTGTAATCCTAGCACTTTGGGAGGCCGAGGCGGGCTTGAGGTCGGGAGTTCGAGGCCAGCCTGACCAACATGGAGAAACTCCGTCTCTACTAAAAACAAACAAACAAAATACAAAATTAGCCAGGCATTGTGGTGCATGCCTATAATTCCAGCTACTCGGGAGGCTGAGGCAGGAGAAGCTCTTGAACCCGGGAGGCAGAGGTTGCAGTGAGCTGAGATCGCGACACTGCACTCCAGCCTGGGCAACAAGAGTGAAACTCCATCTCAAAAAACAAAAAGAAAACAAAAGGAGTATTATGGAAAACCCTCTATCCACAGTCAGATGAACATCTCAGGGGTTTAGAACTGATACTCACCTATTTCTTTTTTCTTTTTAATTTTTTTAGAGAGACAAAATCTGACTCTGTCAGCCAGGCTGGAGTGTAGTGCTATGATCATAGCTCACTGCAACCTCAAATTCCTGAGTTCAAGCGATCCTTCCATCTCAGCTTCCTGAGTAGCTGGGACTACAGGCGCACACCACCATGCCTAATTATTTTATTTTTATAGAGACAGGGTCTCCCCATCTTACCCAGGCTAGTCTCAAGCTCCTAGCCTCAAATGATCCTCCCACCTTGGCCTCCCAAAGTGCTGGGATTACTGGCATAAGCCCCGTGCCCAGCCCTCATCTATTTCTTTGTTGATGCTCTCCAGGACAAGAAATCCCCAAACCTCCTCCACTGACTCTTTCCAGTTGGATTATATAAATTAAAGTATAATAATAAGTGTATCTTGATGATCAAGATTAATAGAACCATAGAATTTGAAGCACACTAATTCAAATGGTCTTTCAGAGCTAGTGTCTTAGAGGTTAGCCCCAGTAACTGAAAGCACACTGAACAAGTTACCTGGGTATAATCTCTCACCTACTAAAAACTTATTATTTGGTTTTTTTATTGTTTGTTATTTTTTCTTTATTTCTTTTTTTTTTTTTTTTTTTTTTTTGAGACAGGCTCTCACTCTGTCACCCAGGCTTGAGTTTAGCACTGCAATCTCAGCTCACTGCAACCTCTGCCTCCCAGGCTCAAGCAACCCTCCCATCTCAGCCTCCCATGTAGCTGGGACTACAGGTGCACAACACTTTGCCCTGCTAATTTTTTTACTTTTTGTAAAGGCAGGGTCTCACTATATTGCCCAGGCTGGTCTGGAACTCTGGAGCTCAAGTGATCCATCTGGCTCGGCCTCCCAAAGTATTGGGATTACAGGTGTGAGCCACCACACCTGGCTGAAGACTTACATTGCATTGGTTGTTAATAACACAGAACAATATGTACAGAAAGGTCCCTGTCATCCCTGCATTTTTGGTATCAGAAAAAGGCCTCTTAAAGAACATGCACTTAAAACAGAGACCAAAATCTCAATGTCAAAAGTGAAAATATTTGACTGTGACTTCATCTTGTAAAAATAAATGAAAATTTATGAAGCGATGATTATGTTGTATATTAAAAATATAGGTTAAAACTCCAACCATATTCTTAAAGTCAAAAGGATTGAAAGGTTGACTGGGAAGTTGAGGCACGATTTTTCCAACAAAATTTTATGGTAATATAGGTAAATCATCCTTTACAACACCTTTGTCACAATCATAAAAAGCATGACTTTTACAAAACGTTTAGAGAGCCTTAAGGCTCCTTTTGACGGAGCCTCGCACTGTTGCCTGGACTGGAGTGCAGTGGCACTATCTCGGCTCACTGCAACCTCCATCTCCTGGGTTCAAGCGATTCTCCTGCCTCAGCCTCCCGAGTAGCTGGGATTAGAGGCACCTGCCACCAGAACTGGCAAATTTTTTTGTATTTTTAGCAGAGACGGGGTTTCACTATGTTGGCCAGGCTGGTTTTGAACTTCTGACCTCATGATCCGCCCGCCTTGGCCTCCCAAAGTGCTGGAATTACAGGCGTGAGCCACCGCGCCCAGCCAAGGCTCCTCTTAATCCTTTGATAGTCCAGTGTTTTTATTTTAATATCTTGATCCTTTTTGATCTTGTGTTATTCCATTGGTTGAATGTCTTTTTTTTTTTTTTTCAACTTTTGTTTTAGATTCAGGGGGTATGTGTGCAGGTTTGGAGTTATTTTAGGTTCAGGGGGTATGTGATGCTGAGGTTTGGAGTACAATTGAACCCATCACACAGGGAGTGAGCATGGTACCCAATAAGCCAGCTTTTCAGCCATTTCCCCCCTTTTTTCTCCCCACTCTCATATTTCCCAGTGTCTGTTGTTCCCATCTTTATGCCCATGAGTACCCAATGTTCAGCTCCCACTTATAAGTGAGAACACGTGGTATTTGGTTTTCTGTTTCTGCACTAATTTGCTTCAGACAATGGCCTCCAGTGGCATCCGTGTCACTGCAAAGGACACAATTTTGTTCTTTTTTATGGCTGCATAGTATTCCATGCTGTATATGTGCACATTTCTTTGTACACATTTCTTTGTCCAATCCACCACTGCCGGGCACCTAGGTTGATTCCAAGTCTTTACTATTGTGACTGGTATGTCAGTGAACATACGGGTGTGTGTGTCTTTTTGGTAGAATCATTTGTTGTCCTTTGGGTAGATACCCAGTAATGGGATTGCTGAGTCCAACAGTAGTTCAAATCTTAGTTTTGTTTTGTTTTGTTTTTGAGACAGAGTCTCACTATGTCACCCAGACTGGAGTGCTGGAGTGCAGTGGCACAATCTCAGCTCACTGCAGCCTCCACCTCCCAGGTTCCAGTGATTTTCCTGCCTCAGCCTCCTGAGTAGTTGAGAAGTTGGGATTACAGGCACACAGCACCACACCTGGCTAATTTTTTTTTTTTTTTTTTTTTGAGACAGAGTCTTGCTCTGTCGCCAGGCTGGAGTGCAGTGGCACAATCTCAGTTCACTGTAGCCTCTGCCTTCTGGGTTCAAATGATTCTCCTGCCTCAGCCTCCTGAGTAGCTGAGACTACAGGCTTGTGCCACTACACCCAGCTAATTTTGGTGTTTTTAGTAGAAAGGGGGTTTCACCATGTTGGCCAGGATGGTCTCCACCTCTTGACCTTGTGATCCACCTACCTTGGCCTCCAAAACTGCTGGGATTACAGGCGTAAGCCACTGTGCCTGGCCTAATTTTTGTATTTTTAGTAGAAACAGGGTTTCACCATGTTGGCCAGGCTGATCTGGAACTCCTGACCTCAGGTGATCTGCCTGCCTTGGCCTCCCAAAGTTCTAGGATTACAGGCTTGAGCCACCATGCCCGGCCACCAAATCTTAATTCTTTGAGAAATCTCCAAACTGCTCTCCACAGTGCCTGAACTAATTTACATCCCACCAACAGTGGATAAGCTTTCCCATTGGTTGAGTTTCTATTACTCAAATGTCGCATGCCAGATTCTAATTTGTCAGTTGATTTGAGAGCAATTCAAGTCATCTTCCTAGGTCACTTTCATCGACTTCATGAAATCTCAAGTTGTTTGCAAAATTTGCAATTTCCATTTGCTTTTCATATTGTATGGCTGAAACATCTGAAAATGATCTGCAAACTGACCAGACATTGCCACTATACATATTTGTGTTAAATTGAGTTATGTTTGAATATGGTGTAAGTTTTAAAGTTTGCTGGTGAATATTTGACGACTCTTCATTCTCTATGTAAACTTAAATGCAGGGACTCTGAAAATGAAAAACCAGGCACATAGACTGTAGACTTCCCAAAATGCAAAACAGAATTTGTTCAATATAAAATATACCATAACAGACATAAAAGTGGTTGTGTATGTATATCCAACTATTAACACTTTCTAGTCTGAATCTTATGAATAGTAGTCCCAGCAAGTTACACTATAGGATAAGAATTTGGGATGAGATGCACCATGCAGATTTTTAATGACTCTTTTTTAAGAATATTTAATATAGGCTGGGCACAGTGGCTCATGCCTGTAATTCCAGCACTTTGGGAGGCTGAGATGGGCGGATCATAAGGTCAGGAGTTCAAGACCAGCCTGGCCAATATGGTGAAACCCCGTCTCTACTAAAAATACAAAAATTAGCCAGACATGGTGGTGGGCTCCTGTAGTCCCAGCTACTTGGGAGGCTGAGGCAGGAGAATCACTTGAACCCGGGAGGCGGAGGTTGCAGTGAGCCGACATTGCACTACTGCACTCCAGCCTGGGTGACATCTCAAAAAAAAAAAGAATATTTAATATATAATATACTCATATTACATTGTTAAAAACACTTTTAAATAAAATCATGTTAGTACATGATTTCTGTTTTTAGAAAACTATCCTTTACTAAACATTTACTGCATACCAAGAACTATACTTTGCACTTTATATGCACTGTTACTTAATTTTCTTTTTTAGACAGTCCCAGTCTGTCACCCAGGCTGGAGTGCAGTGTCCTCACTGCAGCCCCTAAGCTTAAGTGATCCTTCCACCTTAGCCTCCCAAGTAGGGACTGTAGGTGCTTTGTGCCCAGCTACACTTTTTGTTTTTTGTAGAGATGGGGTCTCACTATGTTGCCCAGGGCCGATCTTGAACTTATGTCCTCAAGTGATCCTCCCATCTCGGCCTCCCAAAGTGCTGGGATTGCAAGCCTGAGCCACCACACCCAGCCTATTTAATTCTTGTAATAGCCCAAAGAAAGACATTAATACCTGCAAGTTATAAACATTTGTTAGTGAAAATTTGAAATAAGCAATGAAATAAAATACAGACAGGTTAAGTAACTCGCCCAAAATCAAACATCTAATTAATGGTGGAGGCAAGCCTCAAACTCAGATCTCTCAAATCCAAGACCATTTTCTAACCATTCTATTACAATGCATAGGAAAAGCATCTAGGAAAATTTACATGAAGATACCATGGTAAGATTGTGGATGTTTTTATTCACTTCTTTATATTTTTCTATATTTTCCACATTTTCTAAATTAAAGGCCATTACTTTTATAATAACTATAAAAAAGTAAGAAGTTAAGGTTGGAGATTGCTGATCACTGTGTTGCTTGTGGCTAATGAGGAAGGAAAGTCTTTGACTAAGTTACCGCTTGGAGGGAAGATTCTGGGATGGAGAGGAGGCTTCGGAGGAAGGGACTGGCACATCTCCTAAGTGCCACCCACAGAGACACTGCCCACTCTACTTACTGAGGCACTTAAAAGAAAAGACCGTGTGTGGTCAGAGAAAAAATACTGACCACAGCCAGAGGCAAGTCCACCCACCACTTCCTTCCTGTGTGTTCCCACCCATCATCTGCCCCATGGGCAGCTTGGCTCTATCCTCAGCAATGAGACCAACTCTATCCCAAAGTCAGGAAACACCCTAGAATGAAGCCCTGCCTTCCCACAGTCTTCCTGGAGAGTGCCCGTGTCTGTCTCAGCCTCCCAAGGCCTCCTGGGCAACATCATGAGACTCTATCTCTAAAACAAGAATACTTTAAAAATCAGCTGTGTGTGGCGGTGTGTGCCTGTGGTCCCAGTTACTCGGGAGGCTGAGGCAGGAGGATCACTTGAGCCCGGGAGTTCAAAGCTGCAGTGAGCTATGATCGCACCATTGTGCTACAAGCCTGAGTGGTACCTGTGCTCGGGCTTGGCATAGCTCTGCCGAGGCTGCTGTCCATGGCACAGCCAGCCACACCTCGCTGGACCTCAGTGGCACTGACAGCCTGGCTGCCTGAGCCGTCCTGTTTCCCAGTCACTATAACCTTTCGGGCAAAGTTCCTGTTATCTCTCAAAGTCTATTCCCAAGTGTTTAACCTGCGCTTCACACGGTGGGTTACAGGAAGGCTGAGATGTTGATATGTCCGCTGCCAGGATAGTAGATGGGCCATGGACTCTTCACCTCTGGGCCCAAGCAAGCCCAATGTGCCCTAAAAATATTACCATTTTCTTTTTATTTCTTTCTTTCTTTTTTTTTTCTTGCGCAGTATCTTGCTCTGTCTCCCAGGCTGGAGGCAGAGGCACAATCTTGGTTCACTGCAACCTCTGCCTCCTGGGTTAAAGCAATCCTCCCACTTCAGCTTCCCAAGTAGCTGGGACTACAGGTGTGCACCACCACACCCAGCTAATTTTTGTATTTTTAATAGAGACAGGGTTTCACCATGTTGGCCAGGCTGGTCTCGAACCCCAGACCTCAAGTGATCTGCCCACCTCGGCCTCCCAAAGCGCTAGATTTAAGGCATGAGCCATCATGCCTGGCCAAAAATATTACCATTTTCTGTGAATGTTGCCACATGCAAAACTTGGGGAGCATTGACTTTGAACCACCCTAGTGGATTGGTGGATTTTCTTTTTTTCTTTTTTCTTTCTTTTTGAGACAGGGTCTTGCTCTGTCACCCAGGCTGGAGTGCAGTGGCATGATCTCGGCTCACCACAACCTCCACCTCCTCACCACAACCTCCACCTCCCAGACTCAAGAGATCCTCCCACTTCAACCTCCCAAGTAGCTGGGACCACAGACGCACATCATCGCACCTGGGTAAATTTTGCATTTTTTGTAGAGACAGGGTCTTGCCATGTTGCCCAGGCTGGTCTCAAACTCCTGAGCTGAAGTGATCCACCCACCTCGGCCTCCCAAAGTGCTGGGATTACAGATGTGAGCCACCGCGCCCAGCCCTGGTGGATTTTCTTTGGGCCCATAGACCATCCCCTTGTGACTTGCCCCATCTTAGACCTTCTGAGCTCCTGCTTTGACTCTTGGCAATTTAAGTAATTCTAGATAATGATATTGTTCATCTGCTGCGTGTCAGGCACTCTTCTACTTTTTACACACACATGGCTTTCACATGAGTTACAAGTTCTCTGGCTCTCTTTTGCTTCACCTGCAGAATGGGGGTGTTATGAGTCAAATATTTGTGTCCCCTCCAAAATTCATACGTTGAAATCTAATCTCCGATGTGGTGGTATCTGGAGGGGAGGCTTTGGGGAGGTAACTAAGTCATGAGAATGAAGCCCTCATGAATGAGACCAGAAGAGGCCAAGCTGGGTACAGCGGCTCACGCCTGTGATCTCATTGCTTTGGGAGGCTGACGTGGGAGGATCGCTTGAAGCAAGGAGTTCAAAACCAGCCTGGGCCACATAGTGAGACCCCATCTCTAAAAATGAATAATTTAAAAATTAGCTGTGCATGGTGGCATGTGCCTTTGATCCCAGCTACTCCGGAGCCTGAGTCAGGAGAATCACTTGATCCTAGGAGTTCAAAGCTGCAATGAGCTATGATCACACCACTGCACTCCAGCCTGGGTGACAGAGCAAATTCCTGTCTCAAAAAATTTAATTAAAAAAAAAAAAAGGCAGGGCGCAGTGGCTCATGCCTGTAATCCCAGCACTTTGGGAGGCCGAGGTGGGCAGATCACCTGAGGTCAGGGGTTCGAGACTAGCCTGACCAACATGGTGAAACCCTATCTCTGCTAAAAACACAAAACTTAGCTGGGCATGGTGGTGCATTCCTGTAATTCCAGCTACTTGGGAGGCTGAGGCAGGAGGGTCACTTGAACCGGGCAAGCGGAGGTTGCAGTGAGCTGAGATCACGCCGTTGCACTCCAGCCTGGGCAACAAGAGTGAAACTCCATCTCAAAAAAAAAAGAAAGGGCAGAGAAACAGCTTGCTCTCTTTTAGCCATGCAGGATACAACATGAAGTTGGTCGTCTGTAACCCAGAAGGCGACCCTCACCAGAACCTGACCACGCTGGCACCCTGATCTTGGACTTTCAGCCTCCAGAACTGTGAGAAATACATCTCTGTTGTTTCCAAGCCACCCAGTCTGTGGTATTTCTCATAGCAGCTCAAGCTAATTAGAGGAATTAGCACTGGAATTAATGCAGCCACCTCTAAGTACATTCCTTAAGGGCATTTAGAAACAGAACACTTTCTCTAAAATAATGTTTTCAAACCCTTAACCTAAAAAAGAAGTGTTGGAATTTCCAGCAGAAACAGAATAAGAGGAGGAAGAGTTGGCACTCAGCTGGGGGAAGCAAGTTTGTGGTAAAATAGAACCCATGAGTGGATAGCTGGAAGCTGCAGAGATGAGCTACTTAGAAAATCAAGCCCAGGGCCGGACACGGTGGCTCATGCCTGAAATCCCAGCCCTTTGGGAAACCAAGGTGGGTGGATCACCTGAGGTCAGGAGTTTGAGACTAGCCTGGCCAACATGGTGAAACCCCGTCTCTACTAAAAATACAAAAATTAGCCGGGCGTGGTGGTGCATGCCTGTAATTCCAGCTACCTGGGAGGTTGTGGCAGAAGAATCAGTTGAACCCAGGAGGCAGAGGTTGCAGTGAGCCAAGATCGCGCCACTGCATTCCAGCCTGGGCAACAGAGTGAGACTCTGTCTCAAAAAAAGAAAAAGAAAATTAAGCCCAATAGTAAGAAATCAGCTTCCAGAGAATTTCAGTCCCAGACCTAGGCCCAGAAACATGACTGGGCCTTTTCTGAATGGCTCTAACTAAGCACTAATATATATAGTATTTACTCAAGGAAGATGGTTCCAGAGTGATGAATGAGATTTAGTTAGTTGCTGTAACATACAATATTTCTTGGAGTTTCCAGTTCACCTATGAAAAAATTCATTCTGGCCAAGCATAGTGGCTCACGCCTGTAATCCCAGCACTTGGGGAGGCCAAGGCAGGTGGATCGCCTGAGGTTAGGAGTTCGAGACCAGCCCGGCTAACATGGTTAAACCCTGTCTCTACTAAAAATACAAAAATTAGCCGGGCATGGTGGCCAGCACCTGTAATCTCAGCTACTTGGGAGGCTGAGGCAGGAGAATCACTTGAACCCGGGAGGCAGAGGCTGCAGTGAGCCGAGATTGCACCTCCAACCTGGGCGTCACAGCGAGACTCCAACTCGAAAAAAAAAAAAAAAAAAGGCTGGGTGCGGTGGCTCACGCTTGTAATCCCAGCACTTCGGGAGGCCGAGGCGGGCGGATCACGAGGTCAGGAGATCGAGACCACGGTGAAACCCTGACTCTACTAAAAATACAAAAAATTAGCCGGGCGTGGTGGTGGGTGCCTGTAGTCCCAGCTACTCGGAAAGGCTGAGGCAGGAGAATGGCGTGAACCAGGGAGGTGGAGCTTGAGGTGAGCCGAGATCGCACCACTGCACTCTAGCCTGGGCGACAGAGCAAGACTCCGTCTCAAAAAAAATAAATAAAATAAAATAAAATAAAATAAAATAAAATGAAAAAAGTCATTCTTCTTTTACAATATATGTCTGATTTTTGTAATCTCTCAGGCTACCATCAAATGACTTCCATTTATTTCAAAAGACATTTCATCTGCGTTGAGCTTTTACCTGCTAGAACTTGGTTCTAGTATCCACTGCTGCTATGTTATAACATGTACCAAATTATGCACAGAAATGACAGACGAAGGCTCTCATCTTCACACAAAAGTGGCTTAAAATCCCATGTTCCCCTTTGCAAACATTGGTAAAACTATCACCAAAAACAAGATGAGGCTGGGCGTGGTGGCTCAGGCCTGCAACCCCAGTGCTTTGGGAGGCCGAGGCAGGAGTTCAAGACCAGCCTGGCCAACATGGTGAAAACCTGTCTCTACTAAAAACACGAAAATTAGCCGGGCGTGGTGGCAGGCACCTATAATCCCACGTACTCAGGAGACTGAGGCATGTAAATCACTTGAACCCGAGAGGCAGAGGTTGCAGTGAGCCAAGATCGCACCACTGCACTCCAGCCTGGGCAACAGAGCGAAACTCCGTCTCAAAACTAAAAATAAAAATAAGAAGAAGAAAATTAAGAATCTGCTTGCTCTTGGTGTTTCATAGAGGCTTTCCTCTTTTTTCCAAGTGATTTACACTTGTGATTATTGTTTCTTTGCCTTGGCTCCTCTGTGTAACAAATCATCAAATCAACTTTTGTTCTAGGAATTTATTTAGTTAGTTAATTGATCCTTCCAGGCTCAGAGGTACTGAGCTTGACACCAGAGGCCCTTTTCTCTATAGTAATGTAGCACCTTTCTCTAGAGAGTGATAAGCATTTGCAAATACCAACTAATTATTCATTGAAGGTATTTCACTGAATTAGAAAGTTGCAAATTATAGAAAGATTGAAATCAACAACTGTTTCTTAATAATTACAGTTCATGAAGAGCTTATGCATTTCCATGCGTTGGTCATGCTCTAATTATGGTCTGAAGTAACTACTCATTGACCAACCAATAATTAGTAGCATTATAATCATAGGAGGTTGTTTTTGTTTTGGATTTTTATTTTGAGATGAAATCTGGCTCTGTCTCCCAGGCTGGAGTGCAGTGGTGCTGTCTCAGCTTGCTGCAAGCTCTGCCTCCTGGATTCAAGCGATTCTCCTGCCTCGGCCTCCCAAGTAGCTGGGACTACAGGTGTGCACCACCATGGCTGGCTAATTTTTGTATTTTTAGTAGAGACAGGGTTTTACCCTGTTGGCCGGGCTTGTCTCAAACTCCTGACCACAGGTGGTCTGCCTGGCTCAGCCTCCCAAAGTGCTGGAATTACAAGCGTGAGCTGCTGTGCCTGGCCTATAGGAGGTGTTTTGTTTTTTGTTGTTTTTGTTATTGTTGTTATTATTGTTGTTGTTGAGATGGAGTCTCGCTCTGCAGCTCAGGCTGGAGTGCAATGGTGCCATCTCGGCTCACTGCAACCTCCGCCTCCCAGGTTCAAGTGATTCTCCTACCTCAGCCTCCCGAGTAGCTGGGATTACAGGCACACACTGCCATGCCCAACTAATTTTTTTTGTATTTTAGTAGAGATGGGGTTTCACCATGTTCCCCAGGCTGGTCTCGAACTCCTGAGCTTAGGCAATCCACCCACCTCGGCCTCCCAAAGTGCTAGGATTACAGTCGTGAGCCACCACACCCAGCCCTTTCATATATTTTTGAACCCTAGTCCCCGAAGCCCCCAAATCAGAGCATAAACACAATAGGAAATCAATCCATTGCCACTTTATCTGTCTATATTACCATTAATAAATTATGAAGGGGGTCCTTTCTGAAATTCTAAGGGCCCAGGGCATATATTCATGCCAATAGGCTCTTACTTGTACTGTACAACAGATGTCTAAATCTAGACCTATTTTGTCATGCATTTTGTTCTTATTCCTTTTGTCTCCTTCATTCTGTCTCCTCCCTCTAGTTCCTTCCAAGTGTACTGTCATTAATATTCTTCCTTTCTTTGAAATTCCTCCTTAAAAGACCTCTGTACAAAGATGAAAGATGCAAGAGGAAAATAGTATCACAAAATTGACATGAAATTTGAGATCAGCTGTTCCAGCTGGAGGACGGAAGGAAGAAGGGCCACACATTAAAAGCAGAGATTGTGGCTGGGAATGCTGGCTCACACCTGTAAGCAGTTTGGGAGGTTGAGGCAGGAGGATCGCTTGAGGCCAGGAGTTTGAGACCAGCCTGGGCAACATAGTGAGACCCCCATCTCTACAAAAAATAAAAAATTAGCCAAGCATGGTGGTGTGCACCTGTGGTCCCAGCTACTCAGGAGGCTGAGGTAGGAGAATTGCTTGAGCCCAAGAGGTTGAGGCCGTGATGGGGCAGCTGAGGGACAGAGCAAGACCCTATCTCAAAAAAACAAAAAAATAGAGGTTGGAGAAAAGGTAACACTAATCTTCTTGCTTCTCCTATCCAGAAGAGCTCTGTGTTCTAGCTCTGTCTCCTTCTCACCTAGAAGCAAAGATCACTGAGAATTCTTGAGGACTATGTTTTACTCCTGCCCTACATGGAAAGGTGAGAAGGGAACTCCACCTGTTGTTTGCTCAGAAAGAATATCTAGAGAATTCTGGGAGGCAGAGGCTAGATAATTGCTTAAGGCCAGAAGTTCAAGACCAGCCTCGACAACATAGTGAGACCCCATTTCTTAAAAAAAAAAAAAAAAAAAAAGTTTTAATTGCCAGGGTGGGCATGGTGGTGTGTGCCTGTGGTCTCAGCTGCTCGGGAAACTGAAGCAGGAGGATCACTTAAGCCCAGGTGTTCCAGGTTACAGTGAGCTATGATCGTGGCACTGTACTTCAGCCTGGGTGACAGACTAAGACTCTGTCTCTATTTAAAAAAAAGAAAAAAAATCTAGATAATCCTGCATCTGATAGTCTGGTGCCTTAGATAATTTCAAAAGACCTTTCCACCACAAAACAGTCAGATGATGGGAGAATTACAATAAACATATTGTAAATGCACTGCTGAGCCTACAAGAAGATACGAAAAATCTCCAAGGGCAAAAAAAAAAAAATGTTTTATAACACCAGACTTCTAAGCAAACACCAAAGTGGGGTTGTTTGGGGAAAATGCTGACTCTAAGAATCTAGAATTTTGGAGATTAGTAGCCACACCTAAGGGCATAAGGGACTAGGCTTGGAGTCCATGCAAAGTAGAAAAGCAGAACTTAAGAACTGCACGTAAAACAGAATATCCTAAAGGACACGTTCTAAGTAAAAGGGAGGGCCATGAAGTAAAAAAGGATATAAAAATATTAACAACCCAGGCCGGGTGCAGTGGCTCACTCCTGTAATCCCAGCACTTTGGGAGGCCAAGGCGGGCGGATCACAAGGTCAGGAGTTCGAGACTAGCTTGGCCAATGTGGTGAAAGCCCATTTCTACTAAAAATACAAAAATTAGCTGGGCGTGGTGTCATATGCCTGTAGTTCCAGCTACTCAGTAGGCTGAGGCAAGAGAATCACTTGAACCCGGGAGGCGGAGGTTGCAGTGAGCCGAGATCACGCCACTGCACTCTAGCCTGGGCAACAAGAGTAAAACTCCGCCTCAAAACAAAACAAAACAAAACAAAGTCTATGTTAATATTTTCTCTGTATTCATTTGGATCAATTCAGAGCGACTGAAGACTATCATTTCACACAGTTTCCTCCCTTTTTTCCTTTCCTCTGAGTCTGCTTTGCCCTGGCCAAAGGAGTGCCTTTGGGGCCTGAGTTTCTTTTTCAGTGCTCAGACTGGAATATTTCCCATAGAAACATCAACACCTTCAAAATGTGATTACCCCAATTTCTTGAATGTCCAATCTTTCCAGCATTTCAGGGAATTATCAGGAAATACAATAACATGAGGCCCAAATCCACAATATTTAGAAAACTCACTTAATCCCCAAACCAGACATGCTCATTAGCGTAGTTTACAGCCTTAACATTAATTCCCAAGTAGATATCATGTTTCCTAAACCCAATATCCATACATGCGAGATCCAAGTTGCTATTATTAGCCATACATAAGAAGTTCATATTAGCTTAGTGAAAGGATTAGCAAAAAAAAGAAGTAAAAGTGAAACCAACAAGCCAGGTTTCTGTATGGTTTCTGCTTTTCCAGCCTGTCAATCAACCATACCAGTTGTCCAAAATCATACCAATTGGTATGACTTTGTGCCTGTCCTCCTTTACTAGATGTATCCCTTTCTCTCTGTAATTCACCAAATCTGCAAGTTTTCTTGTTGTTGTTGTTGTTGTTGTTGTTTTTATGGAGTCTCACTCTGTCATCTCAGCTCACTGCAACCTCTGCCTCCCGGATTCAAGCAACTCTCCTGCCTCAGCCTCCTGAGTAGCTGGGATTACAGGCACATGCCACCACGCCCAGCTAATTTTTATATTTTTGGTAGAGACAAGGTTTCTCCAGGGAGGTCAGTATAAGGGATCAGGTTTGGCCTTTTAACATTGCAAATTATTATTATTTGTTTTAGTACAAGTTGGATTAGTCATTGTTGAATGGAAGTCACTCGGTTATTAATTAAATGACTGGGGGTTGGAAATAGTATAGTAGGAAATAAAATGATTAATGTTACTACAGGTAGACCTAGAATTGTTGGGGTAGTAAAAGAGGCGAATAAATTTTCATTCATTTTAATTCTCGGGGGTTTCATGTTTCTGCGCTTTGGTCGTTTTTGGTGTAGGGGGTAGATGGTAAGTGAAATTTGATACTTTTAACTGGAGAATAGAGTTATAATTATCGGTAGGATAACCATGGACCATGTGGAATGTTGGGAGCAAGCCCCCCAAAATCTGGCCATAAACAAAATCTCTGTAGCACTGTGACATGTTCATAATGGCCCCAACACCCAAGCTGGAAGGTTGTGGGTTTACGGGAATGAGGGCAAGGAACACCTGGCCCGCCCAGGGCAGAAAACTACTTAAAGGCATTCTTAAGCCACAAACAAAAACCTGAGCGATCTGTGTCTTAAGGGTGTGTTCCTGCTGCAGTTAACTAGCCCAACCTATTCAATTAATATAGGATAACAATGGGCCATGTGGAAGTATCTAGTTGAGGCATTTCACTATAGAGGGGGCTTAGATCTCCTCAGTCTTTAACTTAAAAGGTTAGTGCTAGATTAGCTTTACAGTGATTTTATAGTGTAGATGTTGATCAGCTTTCAAAGCATTTTAAGGGAACTAATTCTAGGATGATAAGTATAAAACTGTGGTTGGACCCACAAATTTCTGAGCATTGGCCATAGTAAAGGCCTGGTCTTGTAGCAGTTAAAATGATTTAAGTGTCCAGGGATTTCATCTGTTTTGAGGCCCGGTGACGGGATAGTTTGTGAGTGCAGGACGTCTATTGGATGAGATTAATATACAAATAGGGATATCTGTTGGGAGAATTGTTTGCTTACCAGCTTCAAGGAGTCGAAGTACTCCTGGTTTTAAGTCTGTTGCTGGAGTCATGTAAGAATCGAAACTTACATCTTCATAGTCTGTATACTCATAGCTTCAGTATCATTGGTGGCCAGTTGTTTTGACAGTGAGGAGTGGGCTATTAATTTTATCTGTCAAGTATAGAATACAAAGAGAGGGGAGGACAGTGTGGGTAAAATAGCTCACACAGTCTCGTTCTCTTGAGCATCTATAGTGCTAGTATGAGTTAATTTTGTTGTCAGTATTAGGGAAATAATATATAGGGCCAGGGAACTAATGAGGAAGAGAATTATAAGAGCGTGGTCATGGAAAGTGAGTAGTTCTTCTACAATGGGGGATGTAGCATCTTGGAGACCTAGCTGAAATAGATGAGCTGTTAAGATATACAGGGTTTAACCTATGAATTAACTTTGACAAAGTTATGTAATAATTTTACTAATATCTTATAGAGAAAGTCATAGAGGTTATGGGATTGGCTTGAAACCAGTCTCGGGGGTTCGATTCCTTCCTTTCTCCTCTAGACTGTCATGTAAGCTGGTTCCTCAAATGTGTGATAAGGTGGTGGGGCAGCTGTAAAGTCACTCTAGGTTAGTAGATGGTTGTTCAATTATTAATACTTCTCGTTTTGAAGCAAAGGCCTCTCAGATTATAAAAATTATTAACATGACTGCTGTTAGTGAGATAAATGAGCCTTCAGACAAGGTAATATTTCATGCAGATATTGCATCAGGATTGTCAGAGTAACATTGAGGTATACCGGAGAGGCCAAGGAAATGTTGTGGGAAGAAAGTTAAATTAACACCTGTAAATATAATAGTGAAGTGGATTTTGGCGTAGGCTGGATTGAGTGTATAGCCTGAATATAGGGGGAATCAGTGGACAAAGCCGCCTAAAATGGCAAACACTGCTCCTATGGGTAAAACATAGTGGAAGCGGGCTACAACATGATATGTGTTGTGTAAGTCAATATCTAGTGATGAGTTAGCTAATACGATGCCGGTCAGCCCTCCTACTGTGAAGAGGAAAATAAGCCCCAGGGTTCAGAGTATTGTGCGGGATCATTTGATGTTACCACCATGCAGGGTAGCTAGTCAGCTAAATACTTTAATGCCAGTTGGGATAGCGATAATTACAGTAGCGGATGTGAAGTATGTCTACATCTATTCCTACTGTAAATATATGGTGGGCTCATATGACAAACCCTAAGAAGTCAATTGATATTATGGCTCATACTATGTCCATGTAACCAAATGGCTCCTTTTTTCCAGAATAATATGTTACAATGTGGGAAATTATCCCAAACCCTGGTAGGATGAGTATATAGACCTCAGGGTGACCAAGAAATCAGAATAAATGTTGGTACAAGATAGGGTCACCCCTGCCAGCAGGGTCAAAAAAAGAAGTGTTGGCCGGGCGTAGTGGCTCATGCCTGTAATGCCAGTACTTTGGGAGGTTAAGGCGGGCGTATCACGAGGTCAGGAGATCAAGATGGTCCTGGCTAACACAGTGAAACCGCATCTCTATTAAAAATGCGAAACATTAGCCAGGCATGGTGGCGGGTGCCTGTAGTCGCAGCTACTCGGGAGGCCGAGGCAGGAGAATCACTTGAACCTGGGAGGCAGAAGTTGCAGTGAGCCAAGATTGCGCCACTGCACTCCAGCCTGGGCAACAGAATGAGACTCCATCTCAAAAAAAAAAGTGCTGAAGTTGCTGAGGTTGCGGTCAATTAATAATATAGTAATGCCAGCAGCTAGGACTGGGAGGGATAGGAATAGAAGGACTACCGTAATGAGGACGCATCAAACGAAAGGAGGTGTCTGATATTGGGATATTGCTGGGGGTTTTATGTTGATGATTGTGGTGATGAAGTTGATGGCCCCTAAGATAGAGGAGACACCTGCCAGGTGGAGCGAGAAGATGGTCAAGTCCACGGAGGCTCTCGCATGCTCTAGATTCCCTGCTAAAGGGGGATAAACTGCTCAGCCAGTTCCGGTGCCTGCCTCTACCATTGAGGATGCAAGTAGAAGTAGAAAGGATCAGGTGAGAAGTCAGAAACTCATGTTATTTATTCGGAGAAATGCCATATCGGGCACACCCACTATCAAGGGAACTAGCCAGTTGCCGAAACCTCCAATTATGATTGGTATAACTATAAAAAAGATTGTAACAAATGCGTGGGCGGTAACAGTCACATTATAGATTTGATCATCTCCTAGCAGAGTTCCTGGCTGGCCAGGTACTGCTCGAATTAGGAGGCTTCAAGGCAGTGCCTACTAACCCGCTCATGCACCAAATAATAGGTATAATGTCCCGCTACCTTTGTGGTTATTTGAAAATAATTGGCGATTCATGAACATGGGTACAGGGGTAAAATGGCTGAGCAAGCATTAGACGGCAAATCTAAAGACAGAGGTCAAAGGTCTCTTTTTACCAGTCCTGGGGTGATATCTCATATTGAATTGCAAATTCGAAGGAGCAGCTTCAATCCTCCCCTAAACAGCGGGAGAAGTAGATTGAAGCCAGTTGACTAGGGTATTTAGCTGTTAAATGAATTTTCGTGGGTTTGGTCTCCACCAATCTAGCAAGGGTTTAGCTTAGTTAAAGTGGTTGATTTGCATTCAATCGATGCAGGATAGTCTTGCAATCCCTAGATTTGTTACCGAAATTAAGTATAATTTACTTACTAAGGGCTTTGAAGGCTCTTGGTCTCATGTAACCTAAATTTCTAAGTCATAGTCAGTAGCAGTAGAGAGATAGGTAGGAGGAGGGTGGAAGAGATAATAAGTGAAGATACGAATAGTACTGGTTTTGTGTTTTCGAGCCGTCATTTTATTTTCATGTTACTGGATGTGGGAATAGTCTTATTGGGGTGAAATAAATTAGGCATATATAGAAGTATAGGTTGAGTAAAGCTGTAATAGCTATAATAGTTGGGGTAATAAGGCTGTTATTTTTTGTAAATTCTTGAATGATAGCTCATTTAGGCAAAAATCCTGTTAATGGGGATAACATATACTGGTTTCGCCAGGCTGGTCTTGAACTTCTGACCTCAAGTGATCCACCCTCCTCGGCTTCCCAAAGTGCTGGGATTACAGGCGTGAGCCACCACGCCCGGCCTCTGCGAGTTCTTAAGGCTCTTTTTTTTTTTTTTCCTAGGCAAAATCCCTGTTTCTGTGGCTACTCAATCTTCCTTCCAGTCTGAAATGCCTTAGCTTTATCCTGGAACATCTGCCTCCAGGGAAAACTTCCCTCTTCTTTTCCATATTTGCCCCAGCTGGAGAACCGCACTTGAAAGATTACTGACTTTCAGCTGTTTCCAGCGAATTCCTTAAACTACTCTCAGCCATAATGTGAGGTCCAAAATCCCATAACTCTTGTCCTGAATTCTCCGGGTCCTGACAGCTCAAATTCTACTTTCCCAGGATACAGATTCAGATGACTTTTTGGGTTTTTGGTTTTTTTTAAATTTTTTTTGGAGAAAAGTATCACTCTGTCACCCAGACTGGAGTGCAGTGGCATGATCACAGCTCACTGCAGCCTCAAACTCCTAGGCTCAAGCGATCTTCCTGTCTCAGCCTCCACTGTATCTGGGACCACAGGTGCATGCCACCACATCCAGCTAATTTTTTGTAGAGATGGGGTCTTGCTATGTTGTCCAGGCTGGTCTCAAACTCCTGGCCTCAAGTGATCCCCCCTCCCTAGGCTCCCCCAAAGCACAAGGATTATAGGCATGAGCCACCACACCTGCCCCACAAGAGTTTTTAAACCATTGGCCTGCCTCTAGATGAGAGGTCCTGTTTCTCCCACCCATGTCTGAGATAAACCTTTTTCAGCCTCTCAGCATCTTTCTCTCCTTCCCTTCCTCTTCCCAGAGGCCTTTCTAGGCCTAGAAGTTTAAAAACTATCTTTAAGCCAATCCCATAAATTGCCTCTGAAGACCTGAGTATTTTCTGCTCACATACCAACAATTCCTGCATAATTCTCCGCACTCTTTTTTTTTTTTTTTTTTTTTTTGAGATGGAGTTTTGCTCTCGTTGCCCAGGCTGGAGTACAATGCGCGATCTTGGCTCACTACAACCTCCACCCCCCCAGGTTTAAGTGATTCTCCTGTCTCAGCTTTCTGAATAGCAGCGATTACAGGCAACCACCACCACGCCCGGCTAATTTTTGTATTTTTAGTAGAGACAGGGTTTCACCATGTTGCCCAGGCTGGTCTCAAACTCCTGACCTCAGGTGATCCACCCACCTCAGCCTCTCAAAGCGCTGGGATTACAGGCGTGAGCCACCGCACCCAGCCTCACTTTCCTTTTCAACCTCCAATGAGCAGACCTGGTTCCTAGCGAAAGAAAATCGTTGTGTGTTGTTGCTGTTGGCTTTCTTCTCAAACACTCACTTTTGGATAATTTCATCAACTGGTTCCCTGACTCAGTCTAGGATCACACACCACGTGCCCACGGAGCCCTCATCCCCATCCTACTTCACCTGTTCTTGTATAAATTCCACCATCTTCTAATGTTTGAGCCCATCTTCTATGTTTTCCTAAGGAACAGCCCCTCCAAATAGGAAAAATGAAACAAGAGAATAAAATGAAATTTGCCTCCATTAATACCAACTCACTCCACAATACAGATGCTAAAACAATTTCACGCAAGAAGTCCACTTATTTGGAAGTCAGCTTTTTCAAGAATCCAATTTTTACCCCTGCCAAGCCTAGATTAATCAAAAATCAATGCACAAACTCTCTCACTGTTTCTCTCTTTCTCTCTTTCTCCCTCCAAGCCCAGATTCCAACCAATCAAAATCAATGCACAAACTCTCTGTCTCTCCCTCCCTCTCTCTCTCTCTCTCTCTCCCCGCTCCCTGAGTTTTGCAAATGAAAACCAGAGCTGCCCTTGTTTTGTTTTGTTTTGAGACAGAGTCTCACTCTTGTGGCCCAGGCTGGAGTGCAGTGGTGTGGGTCTTGGCTCACTGCAACTTCCACCTCCCGGGTTCAAGCAATTCTCCTGCCTCAGCCTCTCAAGTAGCTGGGATTACAGGCACCTGCCACCACATCCGGCTAATTTTTGTATTTTTAGTAGAGACGGGATTTCACCACGTTGGCCAGGCTGGTCTCGAACTCCTGACCTCAGGTGAGCCACCCACCTCGGCCTCTCAGAGTGCTGGGATTTCAGGTGTGAGCCACCGAGCCGCCACCGCCACCGTGCAGGCCTCAGAGCTGCTCTTAACAAGGCTATACCAAATTCCCTATCTTCTATGCATAAGCTCCTCACCTCTGTGCTGAAGGACAATGCCTGTTAATTATCATAAAGGTAACTTACAATGCCTTTACAAGGGTGGAAAAACTAGATCCTAAATCCTTGACTAGCACTGGCCACGGCCACCATCCACCATCTCCACTGCATCCCCTGAGAATTCCAGGGCTGAGGGTTTTGCTTCAAGTCCCTAATGAGTCACCTAACCTGGTGATCTAGGCTGAGTCCCACATGGGACCCCTCTGGTCTCTTTACCCTGAGGTCCATGAGCAGCCTGTTCATGGCCCCTTCTCCAGGGCCCTGCCACTCGGCTTTTGTAAGGGCAGAGCTGCTTCCCAGTCTGGCTGTCCCAGACTGTATCTTATCATACCATCTGCTTCACATGGCATTGAGAAGAGAACCAGGACACCAAAACAAACCGAGGCAGCAAGAGGGCTTGAATCTTCCTCCTCCCTTGTGTCCTTGGGGTCTGGGGAGGTCATCTTCCACCCACAGCAGAATCGCTCCTCCCTGACGTCCCAAATTGCTCTGGAGATAAGACTGTGTGCCCAGCTTACTGGGTTCTCACATTAAGCATTGTGAAAGGAAAATAAATCTTGGGGCCCCCAAATCACTAAGTGAAAGGGAAAAGTCAAGCTGGGACCTGCTTAGGGCCAACCTGCCTCCCATTCTATTCAAAGTCACCCCTCTGCTCACTGAGATAGATGCATATCTGATTGCCTTCTTTGGAAAGGCTAGTCAGAAAGTCAAAAGAATGCAACCATTCCTCTTTCCCCTACCTGTGATCTGGAAGTCTTCCTGCCTTTGCTTCAAGTTGTTCCGCCTTTCCAGACCGAACCAATGTACTTCTTACGTATATCGATTGCTGTCTCACGTCTCCCTTAAATGTATAAAACTAAACTGTGCCCTGACCACCTTGGGCACATGACGTCAGGACTTTCTGAGGCTGTGTCACAGGCGCACGTCCTTAACCTTGGCAAAACAAACTTTTTTTTGAGACGGAGTCTCGCTCTTTCCCCCAGGCAGGACTGCAGTGGCACAATCTTGGCTTACTGCAAGCTACTCCTCCTGGGTTCATGCCATTCTCCTGCCTCAGCCTCCCAAGTAGCTGGGACTACAGGCGCCCACCACCGTGCTCGGCTAATTTTTTTGTATTTTTAGTAGAGACGGGGTTTCACCGTGTTAGCCAGGATGGTCCCGATCTCCTCACCTCGTGATCCGCCTGCCTCGGCCTCCCAAAGTCTGGGATTACAGGCGTGAGCCACCGCGCCCGGCGGCAAAATAAACTTTCTAAATTAACTGAGAGCTGTCTCAGATTTGGGGCGTTCATAGCACCCAACAGCAAAAATAATGGAATAAAACCCCTGACAGTCTCCCCTTCTCAGGAACTGAAAGGAACTAGAAAGGAGATTTCAGCCATTCGAATCTGTGCAGCTGACTGTTGGTGCTGGTGGTGACATACGGCTGTTTACTGATTTATGGAGTGATAAGTAGCAACGGGATGGAGTCTGACAGGAGTGGGCTATATATATTCCTGAAGCTGTGTTCTCCCAGTGTGGACGCTTGAATCAAGCCATATGCACTGTAGGCTGACTCTGGTTCTCAGTAACAACTGTTTAAGAGAGGACAGAGGCAAGGATTCCAGATTTGTTGACTCGTGTTGTTCTTGGGGAGACAGGGGGAGTGAGGGTTCTGTTTCCAGGACTTCCCCTGGGAGGCTGTCTCCAAAGGAACGCAAATCATTCAAGGAGGCAGGAGATGTTAGTAGTAGTTTGGAGTTAGACCCAACATATGCCAGGACCTTCAAAGAGGTGTGGGCTGAAACAGAAGGAAGTTTTTTTTTTTTTTTTTACTCATATATACCCAAAAAAGCCTCCCTCCTCCCAGCTTATAATAAAAACTGACAGTACTCAGATGTGATTCTAACATATTCTGAAAGATATATAATGTCCCGTGAACACAAGAAGAATTTTTAGCAGAGAAATTCCAGAACAAGACCATGATGTTGATCAGCTAAGCAGTGATGGACACTTGCATTCTGATGTTTTGTTTTTTTTTTCCTTTACAGAATCGTATATTCAAACATTTACCCAATAAGTTTTATGGGCTGGGGCTGAGCTAGAGTCTGAGGGTGGGTTGAAGGTAATGGGTTTCAGCAGTGCCCCTCCTCAGAGCACAGGGGTGCTTCTACAGATATGACTGGCCTTCTGAGAGCTCCAGGCCATACATCCCTCCAGATTCTAATTGTTCAAAGAAAGCCCATTCTTCTTGAAGTCAAGAGCTAAACATGGCCGGGTGCAGTGGCTCACACCTGTAATCCCAGCACTTTGGGAAGCCGACGTGGGTGGATCACCAGATCAGGAGATAGAGACCAACCTGGCGAACACTGTGAAACGCTGTCTCTACCAAAAATACAAAAAAATTAGCCGGGCGTGGTGGTGGGCGCCTGTAGTCCCAGCTACTTGGGAGGCTGAGGCAGGAGAATGGCATGAACCCCGAGGGGCAGAGCTTGCAGTGAGCGGAGATCACACCACTGCACTCCAGCCTGGGTAACAGAGCGAGACTCCATCTCAAAAAAAAAAAAAAAAAAAAAAAAAAAAGAGCCAAACATTACCAAGTTCTTTTAAAGAGCACAAAGGAACATAAATCGTTCTAACATCAAGAAACATGCCCACGAATGTTCATTGCAGCACTATTTAAAATAGGAATATCATAGAATCAACTTAAATGCCCATTGATGATAGACTGGATAAGGAAACTGTGGTACCTATACACCATGGAATACTATGCAGCCATAAAAAGGAACAAGCTCATGTCCTTTGCAGGGACGTGGATGGAGTTGGAAGTCATTACCCTCTGCAAACTAACACAGGAACAGAAAAACAAACACTGCATGTTCTCACTTATAAGTGGGAACTCAATGATAAGAACACATGGACACAGGGGGAAGGGGGAGCAACCCACACTGGGCACCTGTTGGGGGCGGAGGGAGAATCAGGAAGAAGAGCTAATGGATGCTGGGTGTAATACCTAGGTGATTGGTTGATCTGTGCAGCAAACCACCATGGCACACGTTTACCTATGTAACAAACCTGCACATCCTGCACATGTACCCAGGAACTTAAAATAAAAGTTGAAGAAAAAAAAAAGAATACATGAGTTGGTTGCTGCCATTGTAGAATTGCCTCCCACCTCAGCCAAAACTACACATCATCACGTTTTAACATGAGTAGAGGAATTCTGGTTCAACTACCCACCTGATTGTTGAGTCTCCTCTGCAACATTCCCAGCAGGGCAGCAGAAAGCTGTGCTTGAATGCCTCTGGTGACGAGGAACTTGCTACCTTTGTAGAAACCCTTCTCAGGTCATCTGGGATTCCCTGGACTCAAATTGAGCTTAGTTCTGCCTCCCTGCAGCTTTTGCCTGTTGGGTTCTTCCATTTTGAGCCATGCAGAAGAAGTCTAATTCCTCTTCCCTGAGATATTAAACATGTGCCCTAAGTCCCCTGTCTACCTGGTCAGGGACCAGCCATCCTTTGATAAGTTCATCATAGAACCAGCATCAGCTACTGAGGCTTACTGTGCACCACTGCAGCACGTTAGATGCTTTACACCATTATTTCATTTAATCCTCATAGCCATTCTTTGAGAATTTTCTGCCCATTTTATAGATGGGAAAACTAAAGGTCAAAGAGGTTAAGTAGTTTGCCCAGAGTTACTCCGCAGGTATGGCAGAGTGTGAACTTGAACCCAGGGCTGTCCGACTCCAGGGCTGTCAAGTGCTCTCCATCATGGTTGCATATATAGCATGTAGATTTATCCATCAGTCTTTCATTTTCCCTCCCTCTCTAAGAGGATATTCACACCTGCCTTGCCATATCCATCTGTTTTGTTTATTTATTTATTTATTTATTTATTTATTTATTTTTTGAGATGGAGTCTCACTCTGTCACCCAGGCTGGAGTGCAGTGGCGTGATCTTGGCTCACTACAACCTCCACCTCCTGGGTTCAAGTGATTCTCATGCCTCAACCTCCCGAGTAGCTGGGATTACAGGCATGCACCACCATGCCCAGCTAATTTTTGTATTTTTTGGTAGAGACGGATTTCACCATGTTGGCCAGGCTGGCCTTGAACTCCTGACCTGAAGTGATCTGCCCACCTCGGCCTCTCAAAGTGCTGGGATTACAGGCATGAGCCATCATGCCCAGCCTGTTTTGTTTCATCACAGCATTTAATTATTGGTAAGTAAGGGACTAGTAGAGTTATAGAGTGGGTACAGATAATAATCTAGCTGTGTCCCACAGAAGTAGAAGGAGAACCATCAGTTGAACTTGTCAATCACCTTTTATTCTGCTTAACGAAAGTTTGAATGCTTCTAGAACAGAACACTGAACTATGCACAAGGGACACAAAGCTGATTACCAATTGATCACTACTTCAAGGGAGACAGATAAGTAAATGAATAATCCAGAGACACGGGGCGGACCTCTATGTGAAGAGTCCTGCGATCATGGAAAGAAAAGTAGGTCCTACTGGGTGCTGGATTAGAGGAGCAGACGTCAGAGAAGACTTTACAGAGGCTGGGACCTTCCAGCCCTCTCTTAAGAAGTGAAGCTTTGTAACAGAGAGGTGGGGAGTTAAGTGGGAGGCACCTGAGGCTCATTCCAGAATGACCCAAGTCACTGTCATGAAGGGAATTGGTATCATCCAAGGTCAAGGAATTTTCTGATAACACCAATATATCAGATGCACAGAGGGCAGGTGGTATAGGCGACAAGGCTAAAAATAAGCAGTTGGGAAAAGATAGATAAGCTAAGCCTTGAAGTCTTAGCAGGGAGCCAACAAGAGTATTTATGCAATGGAAGCAGAACTACATTTTGGAAAGGTATCTCAGGTGACTTTGCTGTGAACTCTAGAATAAGGTAAGACTGGTAGGACAGAACCTTTACCAGTAGCCAAGGTCACATTTACTCTTTTTTTAACCATATTGCATAGTTAATTCTCAGCTTTTATTTTTTATTTATTTATTTTTTTAGACAGAGTCTCCCTCTGTCACCCACGCTGAAGTGCAGTGGTGTAATCTTGGCTCATTGCAACCTCCACCTCCCAGGATCAAGCCATTCTCATGCCTCAGCCTACTGAGTAGCTAAGATTACAGGCGCATGCCACCACATCCAGTTAATTTTCATATTTTTAGTGGAAATAGGGTTTTGCCATGTTGGCAAGGCTAGTCTCGAACTCCTGATCTCAAGTGATCTACCCACCTCAGCCTCCCAAAGTGCTGGGATTACAGATGGGATCCCACTCTTTTCTTTTTTGAGACATGGTCTTGGTCTGTCACCCAGGACAGAGTGCTGCAGTGTGATCACAGCTCCCTGCAGCCTCCAATTTATGGGCTCAAGCCATCCTCCTGCCTCAGCCTCCTGAATGGGACTACAAGCATGCACCATCATGCAAGGCTAATTTTCTTATATTTTGTAGAAACGGGTCTCACTATGTTGCCCAGGTTGGTCTTGAACTCCTGGCCTCAAGTGATCCTCCTGCCTTGGCCTTTCAAAGTACTGGGAATACAGGCATGAGCCATTGTGCCCAACCTAACACTCCTTTTCACATGTAATGCCATTAAGCCGTGTCTCTCTAACCATGGGCAGCAGGACCTGCACTTATCCCCTAATGCATTGCTCTGGTTAAATTTGTCCCCTTCATCCTGCTGTTTACAACTTTCAGGATATTGGTTTTTATCATCCAACATGCTTACCAGGCTCCCAGCTTCATGTTGTACAATTATTTAATAAAACTCTTCGTAAATATTCATGCAAATCACACATTAGAAAGAAGAAAGTCAGAAGGCAAGGGCAGAGCTCCAAAGCATGTCACTAGACACTTCCCACTGGATTAACATTTACTTTTAAATCAATTCTTTTAAAGGGGAGCTCTTTAATCAGTAACTATTTCCATTCACTTGTCCCTTTTTTTTGCCAAATACTGTGCTTTCAACATTCCAGATGAAGTTAATCACACAAAACTTGCTCATGGCGGAGCCACGCTGGTTGCTAGTGTCTGCGGCTTCCTTTGCTTAATGCTCACATGCCAGCCCTTGTGAACCCAGGAGGCTGAGCTTGCAGTGAGCCGAGATCGTGCCACTGCACTCCAGCCTGGGTGACTGAGACTCTGTCTCAAAAAAAAAAAAAAAAAAAAACAAGGTCTCACTCTGCTGCCCAGGCTGGAGTGCAGTGGTGTGATCATAGCTCACTGCAGCCTTGAATTCCTGGGCTAAAGTGATCCTCCTACCTTAGCCTCCCAAAGTGTTTAAATTGCACAATTAGGCATTCTTGAATGCTATTTAGTCAAGATTCCAGCTTCTTTCCTGGTTGGAAAACCAAACACCAATTGCTTGTCTCCAATTTTCCAAACCACTTATGTTCTTCATAATTCACAAAGGCCACTGTAGCAGCTTGAGTATTCTAGTTTGACAGGTTTGGGGTTTTTTTCCCTGTAATATAGGATATAATTTTTCCATCCTAGAATACCACAAATGTCTGTTTCGTTTATAAAATGGAAATTACCATAGCACTACCCCATGGGGTGGTTTGATAATTAAACGGCATAATATACTGAAAAGACCAGTGTCTAACAAATATTAAACATTCCAGGTCAACTGGCCTAAAAACCCAACTCTTCTAAAACCTTTATTTTCTCCTAAGTCTCCTAATTCTGTACATGGTACCACTATTCTTGCAGTCACTCAAGCTGGACACTCAAAGACATCTTTGATTAATTGCTTTCCTTCATCCCCACATCAATCAATGTTAAGTCTGGTAGATTCTATCCCTGCAATCCTGCAGACACCAGCCCTTTCTTTCAATCCAGTGGTCACTGTTACAGACTGAATGTTTGTGTCTCCCCAAAATTCACTTGCTGAAGCCCTAACCTCCAATGTGACTGTTTGGAGATAGGACCTATGAGGAGGTGATAAAGGTTAAATGAAGTCATAAGAGTGGGGCTCTAATCCAATAGGGCTAGTGCCCTTATAAAAAAAAAAGAGGAGTCACCAGAGCTCTCTCCCTCTCTTTTCCTCTCCTTGCCATGTGAAGACACAGCAAGAAGGTGGCCATCTGCAAGCCAGGAAAAGAGCCCTCACCAAGAACCTAATTGACCAGCACCTTGATTTTGGACTTCCTGGCCTCCAGAACTATGAAAAATAAATTTCTGTTGTTTAAGCTGCCTGGCCTGTGGTATTTTGTTATAGTAGCCCAAGTGAACTAAAATAGCTACCACCTCACTTAAGGCCTTCATCACTTCTTCATCACTTCTTACCTGGACTGCAGCAATAGTCTCCTAATGATTAACCCCTCCCTATCTTTCTCCACTCCAATCTAGCTCTCTTATTGCCACCAACTTAAACTTCCTAAGTTCTTTCCCCAAATCACCAGTAGTTCCCTACTGTTTACCAAATTGAGCAAAAACTCACCACTACATTCAATCTTCCAGATAAGCTTCCCATATAAACCCTATGTATGATCTCAATCTATTCCTGAAAATTCATATCCCCGACTCCTTATATACCCTTCATTCCAGCCAAACTTCTCACCGTTTCCTAAGAAACATCTTTGATCATTTGCAATTTTTTTTTTTTTTTTTTGAGACAGAGTTTCACTCTGTTGCCCAGGCTGAAGTGCAGTGTCAGGCTCTCAGCTCACTGCAACCTCCACCTCCCGGGTTCAAGTTATTCTCCTGCCTCAGCTTCCCAAGCAGCTGGGATTAAAGGCGTATACCACTGCATCCAGCTAATTTTTGTATTTTTAGTAGAGATGGGGTTTCACCATGTTGGCCAGGCTGGTCTCGAACTCCTGACCTCAATTGATCCACCCATCTCGGCCTCCCAAAATGCTGGGATTGCAAGTGTGAGCCACCACACCTGGCCCCCATTTGCATTTCTTTAAATCTCTCCACTAGTGTGTTCTTCAGGAACATATTCAGCTTCAAGAAACAGAGTAACTGACTAATAGTGACGTAAACAACTGGGGGTTATTATTTTCATATAACAAATCCGGGGATGGAAATTTGCTACTGTCAGCTTAGTTGCTCCATAATGCCATCAGAGAGATTGAAACTCCTTTTACTGTCTTCTAGCTCAAGATTAAAATATGGCTGCCAGAGCTCCAGACGTCTAATAGATGTTCAACGCATGACAATAGGAGAAAGGGTTTAGCAGCCAAGAAAGCCCCATTTTTTTTTCTTTTTTTTCTGAGACAGAGTGTCACTCTGTCACCAGGCTGGAGTGCAGAGGCACGATCTCAGCTCACTGCAACCTCTGCCTCCCAGGTTCAACCGATTCTCCTGCCTCAGCCTCCCAAGTAGCTGGGACTACAGATGTGCACTACCACACCCAGCTAATTTTTGTATTTTTAGTAGAGATGAGGTTTCACCACGTTGGCCAGGATGGTCTCGATCTCTTGACCTCGTGATCCGCCCGCCTCGGCCTCCCAAAGTGCTGGGATTACGGGAGTGAGCCACCGCGCCCAGCCAGAAAGCCCCTTTTACTGGAAAACTCAGAACACTTCATGTTCAATGCAATAAGTTGTATTACCAATTTATTATTGCCTACAAATGGCTCCACAATCAATAAGTATTGACTAGTTTCTGTTAGGTATATTGGAGGAAAACAGGAGTGAAGGAAGTTATATTTGTCCTCAAGTTAGAGAGAGAGAGACAAAGTGACTGCTGCTAAACCGCTTTGAAAAAACGCAGTTGGTTTCAGATCAGTTTCACATCCCTGGCACCAACACTCATCTTTGCTCAACAAAACCTGTCTTCATGGGATAATACATGTAGAATCCTCAGCCCAACTTGGTCAACTTAGTATGATGTCTGCATTTCCCTGGCTTGATTAGACAAGGTTTTACTATAGCTATACCTTTGTTATAAGAAATATAATTAAACATTATTGCATAAAGAACATTAAAAGGGAGGAGGCAATCATTAAAGTTGATGCTACAGAATAATTGATGATTAAAATAAATATTTTAAGAAAATCAAAACTATAGAGCAGAGTGTGCAGGACCCATAATTACTGATAAGATATATTGTGTGCAAGGGTGCATTGATATATAGATATAGAAGGGTCTGGAGTCGGGAGAAATAGAAACAAATGAAGAGAGATTTTTAAAACATATTTACGCCGGGTGCGGTGACTCATGCCTATAATCCCAGCACTTTGGGAGGACAAGGTGGGCAGATCACTTGAGGTCAGGAGTTCAAGACCAATCCTGGCAAACAAGGTGAAACACCATCTTTACTAAAATACAAAAATTACCAGCACTTTGGGAGGCCAAGGTGGGTGGATCACAAGGTCAGGAGTTCAAGACCAGCCTGGTCAACATGGCAAAACCCCATCTCTACTAAAAATACAAAATTAGCGAGGCGTGGTGGCACATGCCTGTAATCCCAGCTACTCGGGAGGCTGAAGCAGGAGAATCACTTGAACCCGGGAGGCGGAGGTTGCGGTGAGCCGAGATCATGCCATTGCACTCCAGCCTGAGTGAGAAAAGCAAAACTCTTTCTCAAAAAAAAAAAAAAAAAAAAAAAAAATCCAAAAATTAGCCAGGCGTGGTGATATGGTGCCTGTAATCCCAGCTACTCGGGAGGCTGAGGCTGAGAATCGGTTGAACCTGGGAGGCAGAGGTTGCAGTGAGCTGAGATTGCACCACTGCACTCCAGCCTGTGCGACAGAAAGAGACTCCCTCTCAAACAAACAAACCAACAAACAAAAAATATTTACCAAAATTTTGGCAGTAGTAACCTCTGGGTGCTGCATTACAGATGGCTTTTATTTTCTGTTTTTGCCTGTCAGTACAGACATACCTTGGAGAGACTGTAGGTTCAGTTACAGACCATGGCACTAAATTATACAAATTTTTTTTGTTTCCTAGTGCATGCAAACATGATGTTTACATTATACTCCAGTCTATTCAGTGTGCAATAGTATCAGGTCTAAAAAAACACATGAAATACTTTATTGCTAAAAAATGCTAACAATCGTCTGAGTCTTTAGCAAGTTGTAACCTTTTTGCTGGTAGAGGGTTTTGCCTCATTTTAATACAGGCTTCCTTTAAATTAGGCTTTGGTATAAGGCAATGCTGTGGCTGGTTTGATCTTCTATCCAGACCAGTAAAACTGGCTCCATATCTGCAATAGGGCTGCTTTGCTTTCTTATCATTTCTATGTTCACTGAAGTAGCACTTTTAATTTCCTTCAAGAATTTTTCCCCTGCATTCACAACTTGGCTGTTTGGTGCGAGTGGCCTAGCTTTTGGCCACTCTCAGCTTTTGACATGCCTTCATCACCAAGCTTAATCATTTCTAGCTTTTAATTTAACCTGGCCTGACAGAGTGTCTCATGCCTGTCATCCCAGCACTTTAGGAGGCCAAGGCAGAAGGATTGCTTGAGGCCAGGACACCCCTTCTTTACAAAAAAATTTAAAAATTAGCCAGGCATGGTGGCATGCACCTATAGTCCCAGCTACTCAGGAGGCTGAGGTCAGAGGATCACTTGAGCCCAGGAGATTGAGACTGCAGTGAGCTGTGACAGTGCCATTGCACTGCAGCCTGGGTGGCGGAGAGAGACCTTGTTTCAAAAGAAAATTTAATGAAGACACATGCACGCGTGCGTATGTTCACTGCAGCACTATTCACAATCGCAAAGTCATAGAATCAACCTAAATGCCCATCAATGGTAAACTGGATAAAGAAAATATGGTACATATACACCGTTATGTACCATTAACAGCCATTAAAAAGGAATGAGATCATGTCCTGTGCAGGAACATGGATGGAGCTGAAGGCCATTATCCTTAGCAAACTAACGCAGGAACAGAAAAACAAATACCACATGTTCTCACTTATAAGTGGGCACCAAATGATGAGAACACATGGACACATAGAGGGGAACAACACACACTAGGGCCTTTCCGAGGATGGAGGGTGGGAGGAGGGAGAGGATCCAGAAAAACAACTAATGTGTACTAGGCTTAATACCTGGGTGATGAAATGATCTGTACAGCAAACCCCCATGACACAAGTTTACCTGTGTAACAAACCTGCACATGCACCCCTAAACTTAAATAAAAGTTAAGAAGGCCAGGCGCGGTGGCTCACACCTGTAATCCCAGCACTTTGGGAGGCCGAAGCAGGCGGATCACGAGGTCAGGAGATCAAGACCATCCTGGTTAATGCGGTGAAACCCCATCTCTACTAAAAATACAAAAAAATTAGCCAGGTGTGGTGGCAGGCACCTGTAGTCCCAGCTACTCAGGAGGCTGAGGCAGGAGAATGGCATGAACCCAGGAGGCGGAGCTTGCAGTGAGCTGAGATCACGCCACTGCACTCCAGCCTGGGCAACAGAGCAAGACTCCCTCTCAAAAATAAATAAATAAATAAATAAATAAATAAATAAATAAATAAAATAAATAAAATAAAAGTTAAGAAGAAATAAATTTACATTTAAAAGAATAAAGTGAAAGACCGGGAGCTCTTCCTTACATATGGACTCTTAGAATTATTAATTGGCCTAATTTCAATATTGCTGTGTCTCAGAGGCTGAAGGGCCAGAGGAGAGGTAGAGAGACAGGGAATGGTGGATAAATACACACAACATTTATCGATTAAGTTTGCTGCCTTATATAAGACTGGTTCATGGTGCCCCAAAACAAGTACAAGAATTAACACCAAAGATCACCAGTCATGCTTACAATAACATAATAATCATGGAAAAGTTTGAAATATTGTGAAAATACCCAACATATATCACAGAGACACGAAGTAAGTGCATGCTGTTGGAAAAGTGGCAGAGAGAGACTTGCTCGATGCAAAGTTGCCACAAACCCTCAATTTGTAAGAAAAACGTAGTATCTGCAAAGCACGATAAAGTGAGGCACAATAAAACTGTACTCTCCAATTTTTCTAAAATGAACCTGCATTATTTTTGCAATAAAAAAGAAGGGTTGTATGGTTTGGTTTTGTTTTTTAACTTCCTGGTTTTAGGCGACACACTGGCCTTCTCACGCTTCAAGAGATGATCCAAATTGGATAAAGGCTGGAGAACCTACGTGGCCACACCAAAATCATTTGCAAAGCAGGAGTGAGTCACTAACTCTTATTTGCAGCTGTAAAACACAAGGAGCAAAATATAAAGACAGTTTGAACCTGGAGGTAGGTGATAAACAGCTGAAATTAATTTTCCACGGAGGTTTACTTACGCATTTCATATCTTCAGAGGTTCCCATTCACTGCAGAAGTGTAACCCCAAAACAATGAAATCATTCAGCACGGAAGCACTATCTTCAGCGGTCTGAATGCTGCCACTTGAACTTCAAGGCTCCTTGAATAAATAAACACTGGAAAGCTCATGGGTTTTTTCCCTTTTGTTTTAGTAATGGAAAGGCTTTACAGAGGATGGACTCACATCGATTTGATGACAATGGCCATGACATTCAAGTGATTCCTATTTTACATGCAGCGCTAAACCTAAGTGCCTTTTTATCTTCCTGTTCACATGACAAAGCAGCCACTTATCAGTTACAACTGCAGCAGAAAAGCCTGGAAAGTCCTAGAGAGCCTGGGCTAATGGTACCTTTGGGGAAGCAATCTGGGGTCACTCCAGAGATTAACCCTTGAAATCTCAACAAAACCATGACCTGCCTTGAAGACTCTGGTTTCAACAAGTTACTCTCCCTCCACCTGTGAGGTGGTGTGATGAAGATTTATGTGATATGTTACTAGAAAAGGGAAAGTATAGCATTTTATACTGAGATAAGAAATGAAAAATGACCAAAAAACATACTTCTGGTCTAAGAATACATGTGACAGTGTCAGAGCCCAAGCAGTAAGGGAAAGAAGACTTCAGCCAGGCACGGTAGCTCACACCTGTAATCCCAGCACTTTGGGAGGCCAAGGTGGGTGGATCATCTGAGGTCAGGAGTTCGAGACCAGCCTAGCCAACATAGTGAAACCTCGCCTCTACAAAAAATACAAAAATTAGCTGGGCGTGGTGGCAGGTGCCTGTAATCCCTGCTACTCGGGAGGCTGAGGCAGGAGAATCGCTTGAACCTGGGAGGCAGAGGCTGCAGTGAGCCAAGATTGTGCCACTGCACTCCAGCATGGGCAACAGAGTGAGACTGTCTCACAAAAAAAAAAAAAAAAAAAAATAGAGAGAGATAATAAATGAATAATAGAAATTTTAATAGCTTAACATAGCAATTCAAGAAACATTCCAAAGTAATATGTGATTGACTGCCAAGAAGGAATGCTGGCCATAAAACAATAGAAGTTAAGAGATGGTACCAATACTGCCTGAATATTCATCATCTTGGAAAACCTCAGGCACTTCCAGGATGACCAGACAGTGAGAGTGAGCTGAGAAAATGGAAAACTCTGTTCCTCAACCTTCTCTTCCAGAATCTTTTATATCTAGTGGGATTCTCCAGGTTGAATGGAGCCAGATCTCTAAGTGGATTAATTGTTATTTATAACAACATTCTGAACCATGACGCATGGTGGCCTCCCGTCACTCTCCACTAGATAAATTGTCCAACAGTAATAAACAAATAGATGGAACTTGCCTCCCTGCCAAGGATGTGCTGCTGTCATCTTTCTGCCATGGTCATCAATTAAAGGATTAAATAACGAATGAACTGTCAAGAGTTCAACTCTAATCTTTAGACTCAAACTCAAAGATGCTCCAGGAACAGCAGGATTGGATTTATGCCCTTTATTTTCCTTCACCTCACTCTGTGAGGGTGCACACAGCCATAAACACACTTATGTGCACAGTCTCACAAACGTTCACATGCTACACCCCACACGTTCTCTCCCACAGCTTCTCTTGCCATTTAAGTAATTTGTTCTTTCTTTCTTTCTTTTCTTTCTTTCTTGCTTTCCTTCTTTCTTTTTTTTTTTTTGAGACAGGGCATATTAGTCCGTTTTCACACTGCTGATAAAGACATACCTGAGACTGGGTAATTTATAAAGAAAAAGAGGATTAACGGACTCACAGTTCCATGGGGCTGGAGAGGCCTCACAATCATGGCAGAAGGTGAAAGACACGTCTTACATGGCGGCAGACAAGAGAAAATGAGAACCGAGTGAAAGGGGTTTCCCCTTATATAACCATCACATCTCATGAGACTTATTCACTACCAGGAGAACACTATGGGGGAAACTGCCCCAATGATTCAATTATCTCCCACTGGGTCCTTCCCACAACATGTAGGAATTATGGGAGCTACAATTCAAGATGAAATTTGGGTGGGGACACAGCCAAACCACATCATAGGGTCTGACTCTGTCACCCAGGCTGCAGTGCAGTGGTGCAATCATAGCTCACTGCAGCCTCAACCTCCAGGTCTCAGGAGATCCTCCTCCCTCAGCCTTCCAAGTAGCTAAGACTACAGGCACATGCCACCATTCCCAGCTAATTTTTGTGTTGTGTAGAGATGGGGTTTCGCCACGTTTCCCAGGTTGGTCTCAAACTCCTGGAATCAAGCAATCCTCCCACCTTTGCACCCCAAAGTGCTGGGATTACAGGCGTGAGCCACCTCACCCAGCCCTGAGTGGCTTTGTCAATGAGGTAATGAACTTATTTAAATCATGGAGGGAAATGTGTTCATGTTGGAGGGAAGTGGTTTTAAGCCTTTAGAAAATGAGAGCTCTAGTAACGTTTACCAGCAGCCCCTACCTACAGTGAGGCCAAGAAAGAAGGACAGGCACTCAAACCACCGGACCAGGAGACATTCAGCCAGACACATGGGGAACAGTGGCTTCCAGCTGCCCAAGAACACCCACCTGGAGGGGCATTTTCGCCAAAGGATGGTGAAGCTACAAGTATGCATGAGTTCAGCAAAGATTTAGGTAAAGACATGATGCCAAACTATAATGACATACTGAGAGGTTGTTAGAGATATTGGTTAATCATGGTAGTAACTTACATTTATAAATCCTTTACAATAGGCCAGGTGTAGTGGTTCATACCCGTAATCCCAGCACTTTGGGAGGCCGAGGCTGCAGTGAGCTATGATCACGCCACTGCACTCCAGCCTAGGTGACAGAGCAAGACCTTGTCTCAAATAAATAAAATCCTTTACAATAAATAGGCACCGGGCCAAAGTCTTTATTTATTTTTAATTTTTATTTATTTATTTTTTTTGAGACAGAGTTTTACTCTGTTGCCCAGGCTAGAGTGCAGTGGCACAATCCCGGCTCCCTGCCACCTCTGCCTCCGAGGTTCAAGCAATTCTGCCTCAGCCCCCCTGAGTAGCTGGGATTACAAGTGCCTGCCACCATGCCTGACTAATTTTTGTATTTTTTAGTAGAGACGGGGTTTCGCCATGTTGGCCAAGCTGGTCTTGAACTCCTGACCTCAGGTGATCAGCCTGCTTTGGCCTCCCAAAGTGCTGGGATTACAGGCATGAGTTACCATGCCTGGCTGGCCAAACTTTTCCGTGGATCAACTCATGTAAGCCTCATCATAGCCCCATAATGTAAAAATAATGATTTGCCTGATTTTTGAAATGAGAAATCTGGGGCTCAGGGAAGTTCAATAACCGAACAAAAATCGCACAGCTGGGAAGTGGATTGGAGTTGGGATTCAAACCAGTCAGATGGATTCCAGAGCCCGCTTCATATCATAGCCACGTGCCTAACTTCTTTCATTTTTTGTTAACATTCCTAAACTTTTGAGATTCATTTTATAAAGGAAAACACCCATTACCATATTCTCCATGAATTCTTCTGTAATACCATGATGAGAAACAGACTTAGCATATACAGAGACATACACACATGCATATACACAAACACACACATACACACACACATATCTAGCCAAGGAAGGTAACTAAGGGGTGTATAGGGAATACCATTATTTCTCTCTCTCCACCTACCAGGCAATTGATCCTGGCAGGTGGAGAGAGAGAGAGACTTGAGTCAAACTCTCAGGCACAGTCTTTCATCACCCCTTCTACCCACCACCTCAAAGCATCAAAGGAATATTATGGGATTGTAGCTGCCCCAATGCTAGACAGGTAACCTCACCTGAGAGTCCTTAGTACCTTAGGAACTTGAAACTAACACAAGAACTTGACATAACATGAAACTACAGATAGCCCCAAAGTGGGCAGAAAAAGGTCAGTCTGAGCACACAGATGAGTTAGCCATCAGCAGCCTTTTCCAGAGCTACCCCTAGGGAAGGAAGATTAGGATCTAAGCTTGGCCAATGCAAAGCAGAGTCTTATAAGGAAGACGAAGGTGATTTGCTTAGGCCACATCGAGTCTGTTACCACCCTCAGCCCATGCCCTTCTACCTGGTACCGGGACACAGCATAGAGAAGCCTGATTTGCCTCCTTTCCTATGCTTCCCGCCTGCTGTCCTCCTGAGACATCAGTTCTTTCTGATTTGTTTTTGTTGGCAGTGTTGACTGCGGGTGGTCCTGGGCATAGGGGGACAGAGAGGGGCTCAATCCCTTCTCAGGAATGATCTTCACTCTCAAGGCCCAGGGGCAACCTTGTTGCCTACAGCTCCTTGCAGAACTTGGCCTTTGCCTTTCGACAGCACACGTGGCATCTGGAAGCATTCCTGTGCCTTGAGAGCCCCATCTGCTCCCTCATGGATGCTGCCCACACGAAGGCTAAACTTCCCTCTGTTGTTGTATAAAGAACACAGCCTCCTTCTCAAGTCTCCAAATAAACTTCCTCCTCTCCCAAACACAAACACTGACACCCAAATGTCTAGCTTTATTGGGTCTCTTATTTCCATCCACTCTCTAGGGGAGCTGAGTCCAACACCATGTTTTATCAGCTTAAAAGGATCACAAATCCCAGCACTTCGGGAGGCCAATGTGGGAGGATTGCTTGAGGCCAGGAATTCGAGGATGCATGACCTATGATCATGCCACTGCACTCTAGCCTGGGCAACGAAGCAAGACCCTGTCTCTAAAAGAAAAAAAAGATAAAAGGAGCACAGTGTGCAGCCCTCCTCACTGCCTGTGGTGCAATGAGGTCAAGAGAATCAAGGAGAATTGTAACCCCTCCCAGAAGACGGCCCAGTCTGCAGGGAAGGAGAGCACAGGAAAACTTACCAGTCATGCAAATGCTAATACATTAATGCAGCTGGGTGTGTGGGCAGAGATGGGCCTGATCTGGAGCTCATAAAGGCAGGAATACATCTTCCTTCCAATCCAGTAGTGATTTCCATCTCAACATTGAAAAGTCATTGTCGACCAGGCACCGTGGCTCACGCCTATAATCCTAGTACTTTGGGAAGCTGAGGCAGGCGGATCACTCGAGGTCAGGAGTTCAAAAGCAGCCTGGTCAACATGGTGAAACCCTGTCTCTACTAAAAATACAAAAACTTAGCGGGACATGGTGGTGGGCGCCTGTAATCCCAGCTACTTGGGAGGCTGAGGCAGAAGAGTTGCTTGAACCCGGGAGGTGGAGGCTGCACTGAGCCGAGGTAATGCCACTGCACTCCAACCTGGGTGACAGAGGGAGACACTGTCTCAAAAAAAAAAGAAAGAAAGAAAAGAAAAGTCATTGTCTTTTTTTAGATGTCTAAATTGCTGGGTGCAGTGGCTCATGCCTGTAATCCCAACACTTCGGGAAGAGGATTGCTTGAGGCCAGGAAGTCAAGATTAGCCTGAGAAACACAGTAAGATCCCATCTGTACAAATACATATACATATATATATATATATGTATGTTGTTGTTTTTTTGAGATGGAGTCTTGCTCTGTTGCCCAGGCTGGAGTTCAGTGGCATGATCCCAGCTCACTGCAACCCCCACCTCCTGGGTTCAAGTGATTCTCTTGCCTCAGTCTCCCGAGTAGCTGGGACTACAGACGTGTACCAACAATCCAGGCTGATTTTTGTATTTTCAGTAGAAACGGGGTTTCACCATGTTAGCCAGGATGGTCTCGATCTCCTGACCTCGTGATCCGCCCACCTCAGCCTCTCAAAGTGCTGGGATTACAGGCGTGAGCCACTGCGCCCGGCCTACAAATAATTTTTTTTAATGGCCTGGGTGTGGTGGCACATGCCTGTAGTCCAAGCTACTCGAGAGGCCAAGGAAGGAGGATCACTTGTACCTGGGAGTTCAAGGCTGCAGTGAGCCATGATCACGCCACCACACTCCAGCCTGGGCAACAGAGTGAGACCCTGTCAATAAACAATACATGTCGAAATTATAAGTCTCTGCTGAAGTTTGAATCCCTTGGATAAGACAGGATGGAACATTCTCCCTGGAAAAGGCAGAAGGCTGGTTTGGAGCAGGCTTGATTGGAGGCAGGGGAGGAAGAGTCCATGGCCCCTGGGATCCAGAGGTACTTGAAACATCAGATTGGCCTGCTCTATTTAACAGGACTTTCGTCAGCACCAGCTCTGGCTGGAGGTCATTACCTGGGCAGAGGAGCCTCAGAGACCCCTCTTCCCCACTGTCCTAAATCCTTGGTATACTGAAGATGACCAATATTTCCTCCCTCAC
The DNA here is from genome assembly GCF_006542625.1 of Nomascus leucogenys. Lineage (NCBI taxonomy): Eukaryota > Metazoa > Chordata > Mammalia > Primates > Hylobatidae > Nomascus > Nomascus leucogenys. The sequence continues at coordinate 42,622,869 of NC_044397.1, forward strand.
CCACATTTTCTTTTTTTTTTTTTTTTTTGAGATGGAGTCTCACTCTGTCACCCAGGCTGGAGTACAGTGGCGAGATCTCTGCTCGCTGCAACCCCCGCCTCCTGGGTTCAAGCAATTCTCCTGCCTCGGTCTCCCAAGTAGCTGATTACAGGCATGCACCACCACACCTGGCTAATTTTTGTATTTTTAGTAGAGACAGGGTTTCACCATGTTGACCAGGCTGGTCTCGAACTCCTGACCCCAAGCAATCCGCCCACCTCAGCCTCCCAAAGTGCTGGGATTAAAGGCATGAGCCACTGCGCCCGGCCTGGCTGGGCAATTCTCATTTGGGGACTCTCACATAGTAGGGATCAGGTGTCAGCTGTGCTGTGGTCATCTGGGGGATCAGCTACACTGGATGCTCTAGGTGGCTCACAGATGGCAGGCACTGGATGCTGCTGTCTGCTGGTTGCACAACAGTGTCTGAAGATGTGGCCTTTTCAGGGTAATCACTTCATTTCGTCTTACATGGTGGTGTCTCCACCCAGAATAAGTATCCCAAGATACTAGGAAGAGAGTGGGTGGCTGTATGACCTAGCCCCAGAAGCCACTCAGCCTCACGTCTGTCATGTTCCATCGACTGGAATATCTAAGAGAACCACCCAGATTCGAGAAAAAGAAGACATCGACTCCCACCTTTCAATGGAAGAAGTAGCAAAGAAGTTTGGGCCAGTTTTTGATTACTTCCATTTAAAGTTGAGGAAACTCAAACAAAATAACTAAATTGTCAAAAATCACATTCCTGGCCTGGCGCAATGGCTGACACCTCTAATCCCAACACTTTGGGAGTCCAAAGTGGGTGATTGCTTGAACCCAGGAGTTCAAGACCAGCCTGGGCAACATTGCAAGACCCTATCTCTACTAAAAAAAAAAAAAAAAAAAAAAGGCCAGGCACGGTGGCTTATGCTTGTAATCCCAGCACTTTGGAAGGCTGAGGGGCGTGGATCACTTGAGGCCAGGAATTTGAGAATACTCTGGCCAACATGGTGAAACCCTGTCTCTACTAAGAACACAAAAATTAGCCAGGCGTGGTAGCACGCACCTGTGATCCCAGCTACTTGGGAGGCTGAGGCAGGAGAATTGCTTGAACCCAGATGGTGGAGGTTGCAGTGAGCCAAGACTGTACCACGGCACTCCAGCCTGGGCGACAGAGCGAGATTCCATCCCAAAAAAAAAAAAATTAGCCAGACGTGATGGCATGAGCTTGTAGCTCCAGCTACCCAGGAGGCTGAGGCAGGAGGATCACCTGAGCCCAGGGGGTTGAGGCTGCAGTGAGCAATGATTGCCCCACTGCACTCCAGCCTGAGTGACAGAGTGAGATCCTGTCTCAAATTAATATAAATAAATAAATTAATTAAATTTAAAAAAATTACATTTCTAAAAATTAACAATAGAAATGCAAGCTGGGCATAGTGGCATGTGCACCTGTAGCCCCAGCTACTAGGGAGGCTGAGGCAGGAGGATCGCTTGAGCCCAGGAGTTCAAGACCAGCCTGGCCAACATAGCAAGACTCTATCTCTATTTTTTTAAAAGAAGAATGGGAATTCAAACCCAGCCTTGTCCAATTCGAAATTGAGCACCCCTCTGGCAATGTCAAAACTGCCCAGTAAGCTGGGGCATTCTTGCTTTTTGCCTTGGTAGTCAAGGTGGGGGGTGGCTATAGGCTCACTCTAGCTACAGAAATGTTAGGCCCTTCCTTCATTCCTTCCTTGTTTCCTTTCTCTTCTTTCCTTCTTTCCTTCCAGCTGACTGCCTTCCTGAGTTATTTCTAAACCAAGAGTCAAATCCTACCACCCCAAGGCAGAAGAATCGCTTGAACCAGGGAGGCAGAGGTTGCAGTGAGTTGAGATCGTGCCACTGCACTCCAGCCTGGGTGACAGAGTGAGATTTCATCTAAAAAAAAAATGTGTTCTCCCACCCGCAAGGCCATACATCTTAAGGCAGAGAGAAGTGATGTCACCATGCTGAGGGCCTGAATAGAAGGGAATCTCCAACTTGTCACCATTCTGCCTGTAAATAGTGTCTTCCCAAAGGCTGAAATCACATTACATTCTTGCCCTAAAAAGATGGACACAGCTATTGAATTAGAAGCTCTAGCATGTGCAAGAGACCTACACTTTGAGAGGCTGAAGCATCACCCAGTCTCTTCCAATCTCTCATGAGTATTTTGAAGACACTTAGAGATATTTTCTCCTCATCCATCTGGAATGACAAGCAGAGGCATTGTGAGTATCAAACATGAACACCTACATAATCCGGACTGCTCATTGGAAAGAGTTCTCATTTCCAAATGTTCCCTCAGATGATCATCAGAGAATATAGACTTAATCGCAACCTATTATTAGCCAGCAAATGTTTCAGCTGAGTGGCTTCTCTTGCCAATGTTCCCCCTCTCAGATGAAGAGTCCAGGCCCTCAGTGCCCATAACAACTGTCCCCTCCAAGTAGTACTGAATGAGTGTTTTGACACAATGGCTAAGCACTGGTTTTGAAGCCTTATAGTCCTGGATTCAAATTCTAGTTCTGTCACTTATCAGCCCAAGTTTCTCAACCTCTTCAAGCTTCAGGTACCTGACTATCAGATGCAGATCATAAAAGCATCTTCCTCATTTGGGTTGTTGTGAGATTAATGCAAGGAATTACATGTAGATTAAAGGGCAGTTTATGCAGAAACTAAGAAAACACTAGGAAAAAGATGGTACCTTTTAGGTCTTTTGGGTCTTTCCTTACCATAGAAAGCGGCAGTAACTCCTGGGTGTTGCCATGGCAACAGTAAACTGACATGGCACCCTGATGGGCTTGTCTCATGGGAAGCTGCTTCCATCCTGTCCCTGTTTTACCTACTTCTCCATTTTGTCCAGTGTCCAAGCCCCACCTCTCGAGTTGAGTCCCACCTCCTACCTCAAGATCATGCTAAGTGAGACTGAGTGAGATTATGCCCTTAGCACAATACCTAACATCTGGTAAGTATTAAATATATATTGGCTACTACAATCCCGGAAATAACTAGACAGTGTTGGAGTAATGCTAAAGCCCAGGCTGGAAGAAAAATGAGCTAGTCAGGAGTTCAGAGAGAAAGAACAAGTTCAACAGTTGTGGGCAGGCAAGGAGACAGATCCCAGATCAACTAAGGGGAGGGAGATGCCGAAAAGCATACAGGATCTGGTATCTGGAAGATGAGAGGGTGAACAGAATCCACACATAGGCAAAAGCCCTTAGTACTTTGCCAGAGGTTCTTATCTCTCTTTCAAACAGCATTCTGGGAATGGGCAACCCAACATTCACATACAAAAAGACAGACTTCTAAGATCAAGTAATATCTGATGTCTTTAGTATATGCAGTTACAGACATTTGGGAGAAGTAATGCTTATTGTACACCTACCATATGCAAAGTACAGCACAATCACTTTTGCATGCTTGATGTCATGGATTCTTGACATTATGCTGCAGAATTAGAAGGTTTATACCCAGTTTTTGAAAGGTAAAGAAAACGAGGCTTGGAAATGTTAACATAACCAGGGTCATGGGGTCAGGGCGTGGGTGAGCTGGAAGTTGAAGCCCAGATGACTCTGAAATTTGCAGTCTTTCCACTCCACCTACCAATGATGTTTCAGAGGAGACAAGCATGAGTTGAGTGGCTTTGAGAGACGATTCCTCTGCAGTGAGGAAACAGAAGAAAGTTGTCAAAGATTCTTAGCCACAAATGAAACATCATCTTCTCTTCTCCTAATTTTTTCCTCCAAAATTTCATTATCAGGCTGGGCATGGTGACTCACACCTGTAATCCCAGAGCTTTGGGAGGCTGAGGCTAGAGGATCACTTGAGCCCATGAATTCAAGACCAGCCTGGGCAAAAAAGTGGAACTCCATCTACACACACCAAAAAATTTAATTAGCCGTGTGCAATAGTGTGTGCCTGTAGTCTCAGCTACTTGGGAGGGCAGAGGGGGGAGGATGGCTTGAGCCCAAGAGTTTGAGGCTGCAGTGAGCCATGATCACACCACTGTATTCCAGCCTGCTGGATGACAGACTGAGACCCTGTCTCTCAAACAAATGAAGAAGAAAAGGAAGAAGAGGAAGGGAAAGGGGAAGGGGAAGGGGCAGGAGAAGCAGAAAGAGAAGGAGAAGGAGAAGACAGATTCAAAGTCAAGTCTTAACATTTTTGCCTTTCTGGCAGGAAATGATAACTGAAATCAGACAATGGATTTTGTTGGGGTTTTTTTGTTTGTTTGTTTTTGTTTGTTCGTTTTTGAAATGGAGTCTTGCTCTGTTGCCCAGGCTGGAGTGCAGTGGCACAATCTTGGCTCACTGCAACCTCCACCTCCCAAGTTCAAGCAATTATCCTGCCTCAGCCTCCTGAGGATTACCGTTGCACACCACCATGGCCGACTAATTTTTGTATTGTTGTTGTTGTTGTTGTTTTTGTTTTTGAGATGGAGTCTGGCTCTGTCGCCCAGGCTGGAGTGCAGTGGTGCTATCTTGGCTCACTGCAGGCTCCACCTCCCAGGTTCATGCCATTCTCTTGCCTCAGCCTCCCAAGTAGCTGGGACTAAAGGCACCCACCACCACGCCCAGCTAATTTTTTGTATTTTTAGTAGAGAGGGGGTTTCACTGTGTTAGCCAGGATGGTCTTGAACTCTTGACCTTGTGATCCACCCGCCTCAGCCTCTGAAAGTGCTGGGATTACAGGCATGAGCCACCGCGCCCAGCCTGGATTTTGTTTTTTTAAGACAGGGTCTCGCTGTGTCACTCAGGCTGGTGTGCAGTGGCTCAATTATAGCTCATTGCAGCCTCAACCTCCCAGGTTCAAGCAATCCTCCCACCCCCACCTCTCAAGTAGCCGGGACTACAGGTGCGTGACAACACTCCCTGCTAATTTTTAAAATTTTTGTGGAGATGGAGTCTCGCTGTTGCCCAGGCTGGTGTACTCTTAATTTTCATACTTCCATTCAGGCACATTAAGTAGTTGTCTGACCTTATTTTAAGCAGTTTTTTTCTCATAAGAAAGCGTCGCTTTGCTGTACTTTGCACATGGCAGGTGTACAATAAGCATTACTTCTCCTAAATGTCTGTAACTGCATATATTAAAGACATTAGATATTACTTGATCTTAGAAGTCTGTTTTTTTGTATGTGAATGTTGGGTTGCCCATTCCCAGAATGCTGTTTGAAAGAGAGATAAGATCCCCTTTTTTGGCAATGCCCAAAGCAGAGGCCCTGGTAAATTAAGAAAGAAGGCTGGCGACTGTGCAGGGGATTTTGGGAAATGGAAACCCAACTACAAACTGCTCTTCCAGATCGTAACTTGCACACAGTAAAATATACACAAATTCAGTGCATTGAATAATGAAAACTAGGTTGCAGTAATGATGTAGAAGTGACCTAAAAATATGGTGTCTTCACCACCATGCTGAGAAGCCAATGGTGACTTTCTGTTTCAAGAAAGTGGCATTGTTCCATATTATGTTTAGAACTGTGGTTTGTCTGATAGAATGCAGCTGAACATTTTGTCCCCTGTACCAAAGGCACACGGTGACAATGTTTGTGTACACTCTCTGGCATGCCCCATACATGGAATCAGTCTGGAATTACTTTTTAAAGAGGATTTGAGTTTAGCATTTCACGGGAAATGCCTGTGTCAGGAATTCAATAACACGTTAGTACGCTATGTCAAAACAACTGTACTAGTAAAACACTTCACATTGCACCATCTGAGAACAATAGTATTGCATGAGGCACAAAACTCTCACCCCGAAATGAGTGTCAGCCTATGTCACCTGATAAAGTTGTCAGAAAATATTTTGATCAGTGTACCTGTAGTTACTGTGTTTGCTCTCCTTTGTGAAAGATTGGAGTCACTAGCATTCTGGATTAACTACCAACGTTTTTTGTTCTTTCTTCATCTTTACCCAAGGAAACTGAAAAATATCTGCTTCTGGTATGATCATTGATATGGTTTGACTGTGTCCCCATCCAAATCTCATCTTGGACTGTAGCTCCCATAATTCCCACGTGTTGTGGGAGAACCTGATGGGGCTTTTTGTTCTGTTTTGTTTTGTTTTTTTGAGACAGAGTTTCTCTCTTGTTGCCCAGGCTGGAGTGCAATGGTGTGATCTCAGATCACTGCAACCTCTGCCTCCCCGGTTCAAGCGATTCTCCTGCCTCAGCCTCCCAAGTAGCTGGGATTACAGGCATGCACCACCACACCTGGCTAATTTTTGTATTTTTAGTAGAGACGGGGTTTCACCATGTTGGTCAGGCTGGTCATGAACTCCTGACCTCAGGTGATCCACCCACCTCAGCCTCCCAAAGTGCTGAGATTACAGGCATGAGCCACTGTGTCAGGCCAATCTGATGGTTTTATAAGGAGAAACCCCTTTCATTTGTCTCATTCTCTGTCTTGCTTCCTGCCATGTAAGATGTGCCTTTCACCTTCCACCATGATTGTGAGGCCTCCTCCACCATGTGGAACTCTGAGCCCACGAAACCTCTTTTTCTTTAAAAATTACCTAGTCTTGGGTATGTCTTTATCAGCAGCGTGAAAATGGACTAATACAATCATCAAATGCCAGAAAGAAATCTACCTATCTAAGGTAGATTTCTACCTATCTGAGGACTGCCTTCTTCAAATAATGAAATGGAATGGAAGCCCATAGAGTATAAGCAATGTGTATAAGCTCACCTAATAGTGGCAGAACCAAGCTTAGAACCTACTGAGAGACAGGTACGTTATGGGGAAGCATATGTTGAAAAGACAGAACATAATTCCAAAGGGGGACATAAAATACATTTTCATCTGGTTTAATTTGAGTGAAAAAAAAATCCCCACAGTTTCTCATATTTAAAAATAAAACTTTTTAAGTAGGCAAGAAAATTAGTATGCTCTTGAGGATGAGATTTCATATGAAATTTCAGATTTAAATATTATGATGCAACATTGAGCAGTATATAATTACCCAAAAGGTCGCATTTGTAAAATTTTAAATATCTAAATAACAAATTATAAAGGGTATCAATATCATTCCATTTTGAGCATCTTATATGTATTCTGAGAACAAATAATGTCTTGGCACTTGCTGCGACGTAAAAGGCTCTGCAATAGAACTTAACAGACTTTGGTTTGAGTCCTCAGTTAACCGAAGTGGGCCTCTTAAAGAAGTCATTATCTGAAAAACACTTTCACACGCATGTTTGTAGCAGCACAATTTGTAATTGCAAAAATATGGAGCCAACATAAATGCCCATCAACCAATGAGTGGATAAAGAAAATGTGGTATATATACACCATGGAATACTACTCAGCCATAAAAAGAAATGAAATATAATGACATTTGCAGCAACTTGGATGGTGTTGGAAACAATTATTCTTTTTTTTTTTTTTTTTTTTTGAGATGGAGTCTTGCTCTGTCACACAGGCTGGAGTGCAGTGGCACCATCTTGGCTCACTGCAAACTCCACCTCCTGAGTTCAAGTGATTCTCCTGTCTCAGCCTCCCGAGTAACTGGGACTACAGTCACACGCCACCAGGCCCAGCTAATGTTTGCATTTTTAGTAGAGATGGAGCTTTACTGTATTGGTCAGGCTGGTCTCGAACTCCTGACCTCAGGTGATCCACCCGTCTAGGTCTCCTACAGGCATGAGCCACTGTGCCCGGCCTGGAAACCATTGTTCTAAGTGAAGCAACTCAGGAATGGAAAACCGAATATTGTATGTTCTCACTTATGAGTAAGAGCTAAGCGATGAGGATGCAAAGGCATAAGAATGATATGATGGACTTTGAGGACTCGGAGGAATGGTGGAAGGGGAGTGAGGGATAAAAGACTACACTGGCTACAGTGTACACTGCTCAGGTGATGAGTGCACCAAAATCTCAGAATTCACCACTAAAGAACTCATTCATGTAACGAAAACCCACCTGTACCCCAAAAACTATTGAAATATATTTTTAAAAAATAATGGGTCTCCTTGCTATTGGTATGTTCCTTTGAATGACGGTTTCTAGTTAATTTTAGGGTGATGGTCATATCCATTATTGTCTCACTATCTTTCATCTCAGTCTTTTGGAGAAAAGAAAAATTGAATCATGAACCTTTGATCAAGAAAGGGCCATCATAATTATACGGTCAAACATTTTTATTTTACAGTTGAAGAAACTGAGACCTAGAAATATTAAATGACTCTCTCATGGCCCCTTGAAAAAAAAAAAGAAGACACCCTGAGAGTAAGCTTGCCTTCCATTCTCTTTCCCTTTTTCTTTCCCAATTTAATGTGGAAATTAAAAGACAGCGCCTGATTGGAAACCTGGATTCCCCTTTGAAAAGTCTGTGCTCAGCCAGGCGCGGTGGATCATGCCTGTAATCCCAACACTTCGGGAGGCCGAGGCCAGCAGATCACCTGAGGTCAGGAGTTCGAGAGCAGCCTGGCCAACATGGTGAAACCCCATCTCTACTAAAAATACAACAATTAGCCGGATGTGGTGGTGCATGCCTGTAACCTCAGCTATTCAGGAGGCTGAGGCAGGAGAATCACTTGGACCCAGGAGGCGGAGGTTGCAGTGAGCCGAGATCGTGCCACTGCACTCCAGCCTGGATGACAGAGTGAGACTCTGTCTTAAAAAAAAAAAAAAAAAAAAAAAGGAAAGAAAAGTCTGTGCTCTTTCCCGGAGGCTTTTCTTCCGTTTTTCTCTACAAACTACACTATGTCTCTGCTTTCACTGGTTGTAATTTCTGGAACAACTTAGCATAAACACCTTTGGGGAAAGCAGACATTCCGTGTTGCAAAAGGAGAAAAGTGGAAAATAAAGATTCCAGAATCAAAATTTCACTTTATGAAAATGTTATAAAGTTTCAGGGAAAAATTGAAAATTCAGCTAAAAGTTGAGAAAAGCGGTAGGTTGCCAATATGTGATCACCGCCATCCTGCCCGTGGTTTGGAATGGCGAACCAGGCAGGGTGTTCTATTCTGCTTTTAGGGGGTCCCAGCTCTCACACCAGCGTCTGATATGCATCCAGCCATCTAGATTAGGAATTTGATGACTATAAAAACATAGTTTTAGCTTCCTCTTAAATGGGTGTGCATCTTGGGTTGGTTGGCTCTAATTTGTTTTCCCTGTTTCTTAAGTGGGCTGTCCCTGTCTCTCCCCCAATATATTCTTTTTCCTACCACTTCATCACTCCCAACCACTTTTCAATGCTTTTGACATTTATTGCTAATAAAAATAATAACACTTATCATCTAAAAGTTAGTATTTCAGTTTGAAAGTTTTATGTACGTTATTTTTACTTGGATTTATGTCACTCCTCCAAGCAAAGAATAAATAAATAAAAGCACTTTATCAAATTTATAACCTACTCAAATTCAGTGATTTCCGAATAGGAAACAGACCAGGGACACTTAGCCAAGATTAGCTTAAACAGAAACCAAAATTTTGCATACAGGGCTCTGAAGAAAGATGTTCGTCTTGACAGGTCGTGTCCACACGTGAAACGGGAAGTGGATAATGAGGGTAATTACCTCTGCACCAGAGGCCTTCCAGCTTACCTGTTCCCTGAAATGCCCAGGTAACTAACAAAGGCAAACATGTTTTCTGGTGTCAATTATATCCTAATAATTGTTTCAATTCTCTGCTTCCTTTTGAGTGTGAAGATCCGGGCTAAAAGGCTTTAAAAAACAGGCTGAAAAGGTTTCCCAGACGTAAAGTAGATTTTACAAAAGAAACTTCTGGCAAGTTGAATGTAAGTAAATCAGAAACATATGGACTATGTTTCCCTCAAAATACCCATGGGTTTGAAAGCCCAGAAAACACATAAAAAGTAAAGGGAAACTGTTTTCCAAAGCTGAGCTTATTTGAGAAATTGCAGGCAGCAACAGAAAGCCTGGCTCAACCCACCCAGCGCAAGGGATGGAGCTGGTGGTCAGGCAGCCACCAGCGCCTACCCCAGAGCTGATGCCAACAGTCTTCATTTCTGAAGATGACATGATTGATGGAGCCTTGACCTGTACATATGGGCGTGACTGAGAAAACATCACTCAGTACTTCCCATACTGAAGACGTGACTTCATAGCTCCTTTGCAACCATCTGTAGTGAATGTTTACACAGCCTGTTTCTCTTCTTGAGGGCCTCTCATGCTAAACCATCAGGCTGCTGTCAGGCATGCATTTACTGAGCATTTAGCACGCGCCCCGTAGAGAAGGATCACAGAGAAAGAGACGATCCTATGCCGGCCCAGAAGGTGAATTACAGACTCCGAACTGGAAGGTCCTTAAAGATACCTGAGTTTCTCTTTCCACCCTGTGAATTCTGGTTTCAGTTTGCAGTCTAGATCGTGGAAAGAATGGCCACAAAATAACTCAAATGGTGACCAGCACAGCATAGATTCCTTGTTGACAGGCAAGGTCCTTAAACAGTAGTAAGTGGTGCTCGTGTTGGTGGGTGATGCTGGTGTTGGCGGGTGAGGCTTGGGAGAACAAATTGAAGGCTGATGGAGAGTAACCCGGCCAGAGCCCAACCTCTCAGTCTGTCTGTCAGAGTCAGGCTTATTTATGCTTTGGAGTGCAGTACTGAGGCCACTGACTTACACATAAGCTTTTTTTTTTTTTTTTTTTTTTTTTTGAGACGGAGTCTCGCTCTGTCGCCCAGGCTGGACTGCAGTGGCACGATCTCGGCTCACTGCAAGCTCTGGCTCCCGGGTTCACGCCATTCTCCTGCCTCAGCCTCCCGAGTAGCTGGGACTACAGGCGCACGCCAACACACCTCGCTGATTTTTTATATTTTCTGTAGAGATGGGGTTTTGCCAGATTGCTCAGGCTGGTCTCAAACTCCTGGGCTAAAACAATCTGCCCACCTCTGCCTCTCAAAGTGCTGGGAATACAGGCATGGGCCACTGTGCCCGGCCCCATTCCATGCTCTTATCACAGCAAAATTTGTGTTACTAATGTAGTAAATTATGTGTCTGGAATCCTTTCAAAACTCAGTAACACATATTGAGTCCAGATTATTTTAGAAGACTATTATTATCCCATAATCTATATACGTGTTAACATTGTGTTCCATTTTGCATTCAAATTTACAAGATAGATCTGTCCTTATGTCAATGTTCACCCAGTGTTACATTATGTCAGACTTGCTTCCTTAATTCTGAATGATCTTTTTCTGAATTAAAGTACTATGTTTAAGAAGGAAAAAAAAAAACTCAAATGGAAATAACACAGTTAGGAGAGTCAGACGTCCTGATATCAGGTCTCAGAAACGCTCTGACTGTAGACCTGTTGTTTGACCACTCAGAGCATCGTTTCCTCTTCAATTAAATGGGAATAAAAGTCAAATTACCTATTGGCGGGCGAATCATCTGAGGTTGGGAGTTCAAGACCAGCCTGACCAACATGAAGAAACCCTGTCTGTACTAAAAACACAAAATTAGCGAGGCGTGGTGGCGCATGCCTGTAATCCCAGCTACTCAGGAGACTGAGGCAGGAGAATCACTTGAACCCAGGAGGCGGAGGTTAAAGTGAGCTGAGATTGAGCCATTGCACTCCAGCCTGGGCAACAAGAGCAAAACTCCGTCTCAAAAAAAAAAAAAAAAAAAAAAAAAAAAAATATATATATATATATATATATATATATATATAATGTCTCTTCCCTACCCAGGCTGTAAATAAATAGAAAAACAAAATGAAGAGTAAGATGGGGGCCAGAATTTTCACCTTTATTCCTGAAAGAGGCCCAGTTGGAAGGCAGAGTAGAATGAGAAATAAATGGACCTGAAACTCAGATGAAGGTGGAAGACTTGTTCAATCCCGGGCCACACCGGGCTGACACAGGCTTCCACACGCCAGAGGGGATTGCTGAATTAGAGCCTGGAAAGTCGAAGGAGAATTCAGAGCCTTGATGAGCAGCTCATCCCAGAAAGAAACCACAGAGCTGAGTTTACCTGAGCTCATCTGGATTATTCTTCCACATATGCCAGACAGATCCTGTCGCTCCCAAGAGAAGGAGTGATTAATGGGTAGAGAACAGCCAGAAGTGACTCGTAAGATGTCACCTCAATGGAAATACCAGGAGTAGAGAAGTGAGGTAAGTAGGACAATACATGGGAAAGTCCTCTTGTGATCTGCAAAACATTGTGTACATTTCAGGCTTTTGCTAAATCTGCCTGCACGTATGATACGTCTACCATTTGCTCAGTTCCCAGCACTAGCTTCCAGAAAATTTAGGTTGAACAAGACATTGTTCCTTTAAGATTACAGTCTAGTAGAAGAAATAGACAAGGAATCCCCAAATTACGGTATACAGTAAGTTTGCAACTTATGCAGACACTGAAGTCTGTGCAAGATGTAACAGGCATGCAGAGAAGGGGTCGCTGATTCATTGCATGGCCAGGTAAAGCTCCTTGTGGAAATGACATTGGATTGCTAAGACTGGAAGAACATAAAGTAGCTGGAAATAAGAAAAAGTGGGGCTGGCTGTGGTGAGTTAAGCTTATGGTCTCAGCTACTTGGGAGGCTGAGATGGAAGGATCACTTGAGGCCCTGAGTTCAAGACCAGCCTGGCCAACATGATGAAACCTCATTTCTATTAAAAATACAAAAATTAGCCAGGCGTGGTGGTGCACGACTGTAATCCTAGCTACTCAGGAGGCTGAGGCAGGAGAATTGCTTGAACAGGGGAGGCAGAGCTTGCAGTGAGCCAAGAGGTTGCACTGCAGCCTGGGTGAGAGAAAGAGACTCCATCTCAAAAAAAAAAAAACAAGTGAGAATTGGAGTGGCTTTCAAGGCAGAAGAAAGAAGGCACAAAGGGAAGGAATGGGACATTTAAGGGAACTGAAAGTCATTCCGCATAGCTGTAGGAGAAATCATCTTAATGTTATGAAGAATAATCAGGAAAAGCATTACAATCTAAAACAATACAGTAGCGTGCAAGAGTAAGAAAACTCGAGGCCAGGTGCGGTGGCTCAGGCCTGTAATTCCAGCATTTTGAGAGGCCAAGATGGGTGGATCACGAGGTCGGGAGTTCAAGACCAGCCTGGCCAACATGGTGAAACTCCAAATCTACTAAAAATACAAAAATTAGCCAGGTGTGGTGGCAGGCGCCTATAATCCCAGCTACTCGGGAGGCTGAGACAGGAGAATCGCTTGAATACCTGGGAGGCGGAGGTTGCAGTGAGCCGAGATTGCACCACTGCACTCCAGCCTAGGTGGCAGAACGAGACTCTGTCTCAAAAAAAAAAAAAAAAAAAGAGAGAGAGAAGAAAAGAAAACTCAATACGGACATGGCCGATACAAGATGAGCACTCCATCACTTCTGGAATGTGGTTAAGTATAAGGGTAGAAATGAGACCAAGCAAGGAGGGAAAATTTTAACTGACTTGAATAATTCTACTTTTGCTTTTTATAAAACAGAAATTGGGCTGGGCATACTGGCTCATGTCTCTAATCCTAGCACTTTGGGAGGCCAAGGCGGGAGGATCACTTGAGCCTAGGAGTTTGAGACCAACCTGGGCAACATAGCAAGACCCTGCCTCTCCAAAAATATTTGTTTTAATTAGATAGGCATGACGGCATGACCCTGCAGTTCTAGTTAGTCAGGAGGCTGAGGTAGAAAGATCACTTTAGCCCAAGAGTTGAGGCTGTAGTGAGGTATGATCCTGCCACTGCACCCCAGCCTGGGTGACAGAGTGTCTCTAAAAAAAAAAAATTAAGGTGGAGCCAAGATGGCCGAATAGGAACAGCTCCGGTCTCCAGCTCCCAGCCCCAGCGACACAGAAGACGGGTGATTTCTGCATTTCTGCTTGAGGTACCGGTTTCATCTCACTAGGGAGTGCCTAACAGTGGGTGCAGGACAGTCGGTGAAGCGCACTGTGCGCGAGCCGAAGCAGGGCGAGGCATTGCCTCACTCGGGAAGCGCAAGGGGTCAGGGAGTTCCCTTTCCTAGTCAAAGAAAGGGGAAGCAGACGGCACCTGGAATATCGGGTCAGTCCCATCCTAATACTATGCTTTTCCAACGGGCCTGGAAAATGGCACACGAGGAGATTGTGTCCCGCACCTGGCTCGGAGGGTCCTATGCCCACGGAGTCTCGCTAATTGCTAGCACAGCAGTCTGAGATCAAGCTGCGAGGCGGCAGCGAGGCTGGGGGAGGGGCGCCCGCCATTGCCCAGGCTTGCTTAGGTAAACAAAGCAGCCAGGAAGCTCCAACTGGGTGGAGCCCACCACAGCTCAAGGAGGCCTGCCTGCCTCTGTAGGCTCCACCTCTGGGGGCAGGGCACAGACAAACAAAAACTCTGCAAGAACTTCCACAGACTTAAATGTCTCTGTCTGACTGACAGCTTTGAAGAGAGTAGTGGTTCTCCCAGCATGCAGCTGGAGATCTGAGAACGGTCAGACTGCCTCCTAAAGCGGGTCCCTCACCCCTGAGCAGCCTAACTGGGAGGCACCCCCCCAGTAGGGACAGACTGACACCTCATTCAACCCGGTACTTCTCTGAGACAAAACTTTCAGAGGAACTATCAGACAGCTGAATTTGTGGTCTCACGAAAATCCGCTGTTCTGCAGCCACCGCTGCTGACACCCAGCCAAACAGGGTCTGGAGTGCACCTCTAGTAAACTCCAACAGACCTGCAGCTGAGGGTCCTGTCTGGTAGAAGGAAAACTAACAAACAGAAAGGACATCCACACCAAAAACCCATCTGTACATCACCACTATCAAAGACAAAAAGTAGATAAAACCACAAAGATGGGGAAAAAACAGACCAAAAAAACTGGAAACTCTAAAAAACAGAGCACCTCTCCTCCTCCAAAGGAACGCAGTTCCTCACCAGCAACGGAACAAAGCTGGATGGAGGATGACTTCGATGAGTTGAGAGAAGAAGGCTTCAGACGATCAAACTACTCTGAGCTACGAGAGGAAATTCAAAACAACAGGAAAGAAGTTAAAAACTTTGAAAAAAAATTAGAAGAATGGATAACTAGAATAACCAATGGAGAGAAGGGCTTCAAGGAGCTGATGGAGCTGAAAGCCAAGTTTCGAGAACTACGCGAAGATTGCAGAAGCCTCAGTAGCAGATGCGATCAACTGGAAGAAAGGGTATCGCTGATGGAAGATGAAATGAATGAAATGAAGAGAGAAGGGAAGTTTAGAGAAAAAAGGATAAAAAGAAATGAACAAAGCCTCCAAGAAATTTGGGACTATGTGAAAAGACCAAACCTACGTCTGATTGGTGTACCTGAAAATGATGGGGAGAATGGAACCAAGTTGGAAAACACTCTGCAAGATATTATCCAGGAGAACTTCCCCAATCTAGCAAGGCAGGCCAGCATTCAGATTCAGGAAATACAGAGAACGCCACAAAGATACTCCTCGAGAAGGGCAACTCCAAGACACATTATTGTCAGATTCACCAAAGTTGAAATGAAAGAAAAAATGTTAAGGGCAGCCAGAGAGAAAGGTTGGGTTACCCACAAAGGGAAGCCCATCAGACTAACAGCTGATCTCTCAGCAGAAACTCTACAAGCCAGAAGAGAGTGGGGGCCGATATTCAACATTCTTAAAGAAAAGAATTTTCAACCCAGAATCTCCTATCCCGCCAAACTAAGCTTCATAAGTGAAGGAGAAATAAAACACTTTACAGACAAGCAAACGCTGAGTGATTTTGTCACCACCAGGCCTGCCCTAAAAGAGCTCCTGAAGGAAGCACTAAACATGGAAAGGAACAACCGGTACCAGCCACTGCAAAAACATGCCAAATTGTAAAGACCATCGAGACTAGGAAGAAACTATAGCAACTAACGAGCAAAATAACCAACTAACATCATAATGACAGGATCAGATTCACACATAACAATATTAACGTTAAATGTAAATGGGCTAAATGCTCCAATCAAAAGACACAGACTGGCAAACTGGATAAGGAGTCAGGACCCATCAGTGTGCTGTATTCAGGAAACCCATCTCACGTGCAGAGACACACATAGACTCAAAATAAAGGGATGGAGGAAGATCTATCAAGCAACTGGAAAACAAAAAAAGGCAGGGGTTGCAATCCTAGTCTCTGATAAAATAGACTTTAAACCAACAAAGATCAAAAGAGACAAAGAAGGCCATTACATAATGGTAAAGGGATCAATTCAACAAGAAGAGCTAACTATCCTAAATATATATGCACCCAACACAGGAGCACCCAGATTCATAAAGCAAGTCCTGAGTGACCTACAAAGGGACTTAAACTCCCACACAATAATAATGGGAGATTTTAACACCCCACTGTCAGCATTAGACAGATCAACGAGACAGAAAGTTAACAAGGATATCCAGGAATTGAACTCAGCTCTACATAAAGTGGACCTAATAGACATCTACAGAACTCTCCACCCCAAGTCAACAGAATATACATTTTTTTCAGCACCACACCACACCTATTCCAAAATTGACCACATAGTTGGAAGTAAAGCTCTCCTCAGCAAATGTAAAAGAACAGAAATTATAACAAACTGTCTCTCAGACCACAGTGCAATCAAACTAGAACTCAGGATTAAGAAACTCACTCAAAACCGCTCAACTATATGGAAACTGAACAACCTGCTCCTGAATGACTATTGGGTACATAATGAAATGAAGGCAGAAATAAAGACGTTCTTTGAAACCAACGAGAACAAAGACACAACATACCAGAATCTCTGGGACACATTCAAAGCAGTGTGTAGAGGGAAATTTATAGCACTAAATGCCCACAAGAGAAAGCAGGAAAGATCCAAAATTGACTCCCTAACATCACAATTAAAAGAACTAGAAAAGCAAGAGCAAACACATTCAAAAGCTAGCAGAAGGCTAGAAATAACTAAAATCAGAGCAGAACTGAAGGAAATAGAGACACAAAAAACCCTTCAAAAAATTAATGAATCCAGGAGCTGGTTTTTTGAAAAGATCAACAAAATTGATGGACCGCTAGCAAGACTAATAAAGAAGAAAAGAGAGAAGAATCAAATAGATGCAATAAAAAACGAAAAAGGGGATATCACCACCGATCCCACAGAAATACAATCTACCATCAGAGAATACTACAAACACCTCTATGCAAATAAACTAGAAAATCTAGAAGAAATGGATAAATTCCTCGACAAATACACCCTCCCAAGACTAAACCAGGAAGAAGTTGAATCTCTGAATAGACCAATAACAGGTTCTGAAATTGTGGCAATAATTAATAGCTTACCAACCAAAAAGAGTCCAGGACCTGATGGATTCACAGCTGAATTCTACCAGAGGTACAAGGAGGAACTGGTACCATTCCTTCTGAAACTATTCCAATCGATAGAAAAAGAGGGAATCCTCCCTAACACATTTTATGAAGCCAGCATCGTCCTGATACCAAAACCTGGCAGAGACATAACCAAAAAAGAGAATTTCAGACCAATATCCTTGATGAACATTGATGCAAAAATCCTCAATAAAATACTGGCAAACCGAATCCAGCAGCACATCAAAAAGCTTATCCACCATGATCAAGTGGGCTTCATCCCTGGGATGCAAGGCTGGTTCAACATACGCAAATCAATAAATGTAATCCAGCATATAAACAGAACCAAAGACAAAAACCACATGATTATCTCAATAGATGCAGAAAAGGCCTTTGACAAAATTCAACAACCCTTCATGCTAAAAACTCTCAATAAATTAGGTATCGATGGGACGTATCTCAAAATAATAAGAGCTATCTATGACAAACCCACAGCCAATATCATACTGAATGGGCAAAAACTGGAAGCATTCCCTCTGAAAACTGGCACAAGACAGGGATGCCCTCTCTCACCGCTCCTATTCAACATAGTGCTGGAAGTTCTGGCCAGAGCAATCAGGCAGGAGAAGGAAATAAAAGGTATTCAATTAGGAAAAGAGGAAGTTAAATTGTCCCTGTTTGCAGATGACATGATTGTATATCTAGAAAACCCCATTGTCTCAGCCCAAAATCTCCTTAAGGTGATTAGCAACTTCAGCGAAGTCTCAGGATACAAAATTAATGTACAAAAATCACAAGCATTCTTGTACACCAATAACAGACAAACAGAGAGCCAAATCATGAGTGAACTCCCATTCACAATTGCTTCAAAGAGAATAAAATACCTAGGAATCCAACTTACAAGGGATGTGAAGGACCTCTTCAAGGAGAACTACAAACCACTGCTCAATGAAATAAAAGAGGATACAAACAAATGGAAGAACATTCCATGCTCATGGGTTGGAAGAATCAATATCGTGAAAATGGCCATACTGCCCAAGGTAATTTATAGATTCAATGCCATCCCCATCAAGCTACCAATGACTTTCTTCACAGAATTGGAAAAAACTACTTTAAAGTTCATATGGAACCAAAAAAGAGCCCGCATCGCCAAGTCAATCCTAAGCCAAAAGAACAAAGCTGGAGGCATCACGCTACCTGACTTTAAACTATACTACAAGGCTACAGTAACCAAAACAGCATGGTACTGGTACCACAACAGAGACATAGATCAATGGAACAGAACAGAGCCCTCAGAAATGATGCCGCATAGCTACAACTATCTGATCTTTGACAAACCTGACAAAAACAAGAAATGGGGAAAGGATTCCCTATTTAATAAATGGTGCTGGGAAAACTGGCTAGCCATATGTAGAAAGCTGAAACTGGATCCCTTCCTTACACCTTATACAAAAATTAATTCAAGATGGATTAAAGACTTATATGTTAGACCTAAAACCATTAAAATCCTACAAGAAAACCTAGGCAATACCATTCAGGACATAGGCGTGGGCAAGGACTTCATGTCTAAAACACCAAAAGCAATGGCAACAAAAGCCAAAATCGACAAATGGGATCTCATTAAACTAAAGAGCTTCTGCACAGCAAAAGAAACTATCATCAGAATGAACAGGCAACCTACAGAATGGGAGAAAATTTTTGCAACCTACTCATCTGACAAAGGGCTAATATCCAGAATCTACAATGAACTCAAACAAATTTACAAGAAAAAAACAAACAACCCCATCAAAAAGTGGGCAGAGGACATGAACAGACACTTCTCAAAAGAAGACATTTATGCAGCCAGAAAACACATGAAGAAATGCTCATCATCACTGGCCATCAGAGAAATGCAAATCAAAACCACAGTGAGATACCATCTCACACCAGTTAGAATGGCCATCATTAAAAAATCAGGAAACAACAGGTGCTGGAGAGGATGTGGAGAAATAGGAACACTTTTACACTGTTGGTGGGACTGTAAACTAGTTCAACCATTGTGGAAGTCAGTGTGGCGATTCCTCAGGGATCTCGAACTAGAAATACCATTTGACCCAGCCATCCCATTACTGGGTATATACCCAAAGGACTATAAATCATGCTGCTATAAAGACACATGCACACGTATGTTTATTGCGGCACTATTCACAATAGCAGAGTTGGAACCAACCCAAATGTCCAACAACGATAGACTGGATTAAGAAAATGTGGCACATATACACCATGGAATACTATGCAGCCATAAAAAATGATGAGTTCGTGTCCTTTGTAGGGACATGGATGAAACTGGAAAACATCATTCTCAGTAAACTATCGCAAGGACAAAAAACCAAACACCGCATGTTCTCACTCATAGGTGGGAATTGAACAATGAGAACTCATGGACACAGGAAGGGGAACATCACACTCCGGGGACTGTTGTGGGGTGGGGGGAGGGGGGAGGGACAGCATTAGGAGATACACCTAATGCTAAATGACGAGTTAATGGGTGCAGGAAATCAACATGGCACATGGATACATATGTAACAAACCTGCACATTGTGCACATGTACCCTAAAACCCTAAAGTATAATAAAAAAAAAAAAAAAAATTAAATTATTTAAGAAAGGACTCTGTGTGTGTGTGTGTGTGTGTGTGTGTGTGTGTGTGTGTGTGTTATAGTGTGTGCCATAAGTGAGGTCTGGAAAGTTGCATCCCAAAATGTTAGCAGTGACTATATCTGGCTAGTAGAATTGCTAATTATTTTTTGCTTATCTTCATTTTCTATCATAAATATTTACCATTTTTACAAAAGAACCAATAAAACTGACCTGGCCACAGAAGGTTTTCTATGTAAATTACACTTTCAAATTCATACCAAGCATGGGGTTGCATAATATTGCTAGCTCTTTCTAGCAATTAATAAGCAGGTCACATGTCCCCAGGTTATCTGAGTCCTAGTTCTGCTTCTCCCCCATCTCAGTTATGAACTTCCAGAACATTTGCAGTGAACATTAGGTGAGTACAGTGATACAATAGCTCCCTGGTTCCTGCTGGCAGGTATTCATTCAATTGTAAGCTCAGAAAAGAGGTCAAGTTCCATCTCATCTTTCCTTCATTCATTTATTCATTCAACTGTGTTTACTGAGGCAGGCCCTGTCCTAGGTGCTGAGAGCAAAAGCGCAAACAGACCCGGCTTGACCTCATGTCACTTACTGAAGCAGAGCTCTGCAAGGCCCACTTTTCACACCTACAGAGAAGACTAAATATTATTACATACTCTTGCAAGAACTATGGCCCCATTTTGTTTCCTTTGAGTTTCCACAGTTAAAAATGTCTGGGTCAACCCAAAATATTCTTTTTTGGATATGTGAATTTTTTTCTTTTTATTTAACATAAATACTACATATACAAGGCAAGCGACGCACATTCTGCTGGACTTTTCATCTTTCACTTAAAAATCTACCTTGGCCAAGTGCAGTGGCTCATGCCTGTAATACTAGCACTTTTGGGAGGCCAAGACGGGAAGATCGTTTGGGTCCAGGAGTTCAAGACCAGCCTAGGCAATACGGCAAGACCCTGTCTCTAAAAAATGTGTATTAAAATTTTAGCTGAGTGTGGTGGTATGTGCCTGTAGTTCCAGCTACTAGGGAGGCTGAGGCAGGAGGACTGTTTGAGCCCAGAAGTTCAAGGCTGCAGTGAGGTGTGACTGCACCACTGCACTCCTGCCTAGGTGACCCAGAGTAAGACCCTGTCTCTAAAAAAAAAAAAAAAATCTTAAAACTCATATTATGTCAGTAAACACTCTCTTTTGCATATCAGCAAGTATAAATACTTTTCTAAAGTGAAATGTACGTTTGCGATTGTGATAGACGTTGCTAAATTACTCTCCATAAACACTGTTCCAATTTACGCTTCCACCATGCCTGCTGTCCAATCCCACCCCTGACCCAGCATGGTTTCAAACTCTTGATCTTTCCCCAACCCATAGGTAAAAAATGATATCTTGGCCAGGTGCGGTGGCTCACGCCTGTAATCCCAGCACTTTGGGAAGCCAAGGCAGGTGGATCACCTGAGGTCAGGAGTTCAAGACCAGCCTGGCCAACATAGCGAAACCCCGTCTCTACTAAAAATACGAACAATTACCCAGGGGTGGTAGGAGGCACCTGTAATCTTAGCTACTCAGGAGGCTGAAGCAGGAGAACCGCTTGAACCCGAGAGACAGAGGTTGCAGTGAGCCGAGATCTTGCTACTGCACTCTCGCCTGGGCGACACAACAAGACTCTGTCTCAAAAGAAAAAAAAAAAAAAGATATCTCATTTTAGTTTTCATTTGCATTTCTATTGTAAGTGCAGAACATACTTGAATGGGATTAAAGAGCCGTTTTGCTAAAAGCCTGTTTATTGCTACCAAACACAATCTCTTTAAGAGACAAGGACTGCAGACTCTCCAGAAAAAAAAAAAAAAAAACCACCATGCAACAGCAGGCAGTATCAATCTGTTCTGAACCACCACTGTGAAGCAATCGACTGTGCTTTCCACCTATAACCTGAGGATTCAAAAGCTGCTTTCTGGACCACGGCAGAGAAATCTCAGAGGAGAACAAAACCAACGTTTGGGTGCTTGCTATACGCCAGGCACCAAGCTCTCCAGGGATTCTCGTTTAATCCTCCTAACATGTTTAATCCAGGAGGTTCTGAGAGGTTAAGTGCCTGCTCAAGCTCACATAAACTGGAAACGGCAGAGGAGGACTTGAATCCAGTCCTAGACCCAGGTGTTTGTGCGCTACACCACACCAAAGCTACGTGCATGGGATGATATCATAGCTCAGTCCAGAAGGCTCACTGGATGCCTCCTGCGATGCTGAGATGGTTAATGTCCATTCAGCTGCATCCTGAGATTCATAGGCTAAGTGGCCATCTCTGGAATTTAGTCATGACCTTCTAAGTAGAAGTATACTACAGGATTGCCCATCTATGGAGCCTAAATGAATATAGGCCTCGATAAGATTTTTTATGATGTCAGCTTCCCTTAAGACACACCCATCACGTAAGATTCAACATTAAATTAACTTGTACAATTATTGAAGACACGCTTGTCACAAGCACCTAGAACTGTTCAGAGATTTAAATTTTTGCCAGGCATGGTGGCTCATGCCTGTAATCCTAGGGCTTTGGGAGGCTGAGGCAGAAAAGGGGCTTGAGTTCAGGAGTCCCAGACCAACCTGAGCAACATAGCAAAACCCTGTCTCTACAAAAAGTAAAATTAGCTGGGCTTTGAGGTACATGCCTGGAGTCCCAGCTAGTCAGGAGGCTGAGGCAGGAGGATTGCTTGAGCCCAGGAATTGGAGGCTGCACTGAGCTATGATGGCACCACTGCACTCCTGCAACGAAGACAGACTTGTCTCTAAATAAATAAATGAATACAGTTAGTAAGACCCAAAAAAGGGCTTGGAATTGGTGCATATATTTCAGAGGGGCCATGTGCCTCGGCAAGGTAGCCTAAAGGATTTCTTACGTGGCATGTTGATAACTCACCTTGGGAATAGAGTATAACAAAGCTCTACAACAGAGCCTTGAGAAAATCAAATGTGACAAATTATAAAGCTCCAAATGAGAATACTAGCCAATGGCATTTAAGGGCTTCACATCAGAGTTCCTGACCCAAATATGACATAGAACAATTGGTAGAGCCTCTCACCCAGTGTCTGGGTAATAGAGATTTGTTCAGGCAAACCAATCTACTCCCATGGTATGAGGAAGTAAAGGGTCAGTAAGAGGAAATGTTGTCTTTTATTTTTTCGAGACCGAGTCTTACTCTGTCACCCAGGCTGGAGTGCAGTGGCGCTATCTTGGCTCACTACAACCTCTGCCTCCCGGGTTCAAGAAATTCTTCTGCCTCAGCCTCCCGAGTAGCTGGGATTACAGATGCCCACCACCACAATGAGCTAATTTTTGTATTTTTAGTAGAGATCGGGTTTCACCATGTTGGCCAGGCTGGTCTCAAGCTCTTGACCTCAAGTGATCTGCTGGCCTTGGCCTCCCAAAGTACTGGGATTACAGGCATGAGCCACTGTGCTCGGCCGGAAACACTGTCTTGAGGGAACATATCTTTCAAAAATGTTATTAAAGTGAACTCTGGCCAGGCAAAGTGGCTCATACCTGTAATCCTAGCACTTTGGGAGGCCAAGGTGGGAGGACTGCTTGAGCCCAGATGTTTGAGGCCAGCCTGGGCAATATAGTGAGTCCCCACGTCTATAAAAAAGTTTTTTTTTTTTTATTAGCCAGGTGTGGTGATGTGTGCCTGTAGTCCCAGCTACTTGGGAGGCCAGGGTGGGAGGATGGCTTGAGCTCAGCAGTTTGAGGCTGTGGTGAGCTATGATTGCACCCCTGCATTCCAGCCTTAGTGACAGAGGAAGTCCCTGTCTCTTACACGAAGAAAAAAGAAGAAAGGGAAGAAGAAAGAAGAAGATGAAGGAGGAGGAGGAGGAGGAGAAGTAGAAGGAGAAGAGGTAGAAGAAGGAGAAGAAGAAGAAGGAGGAGGAGGAGGAAGAGGAAGAAGAAGGGAGGAGGGAGAGGGGGAGGAAAAGGAGAAGAACAAGAGGAGGAGGAAGAGGAGGAAGAAAGAAGAAGAGGAAGAAGAAGGAAGAGGAGTAGTAGGAGGAGAAGATTATAGGGGAAGTAAATGCCAAAGGTCAGGTGAGTACAGACTCAAAGTCAAGTCAGCATTTCTGCTTGAGCCCAGGAAGTCGAGGCTACACTGCACCATTGCACTCCAGCCTGGGCAACAGAGCAAGACCTTATCTCTCAAACTAACATAAAGTGAGCTTCCAAGCAACCCTCCTCCTCACGTGTGGTGCTACCTACAGCAGAGCTACTCAGGGTGTGGTGTGAGAACCCTTTGCTACTACTGGGCCACAAGATAATCACAGAAATCAGGAATAAGCATTTAGAAACTTTTATAGCAATTTGGCAGAGTAATTTTATGCCTGTTGAATCTGATAATGAAAAAATGGGGGCTTGTAAAAATTTTTTATTAAAGCCATTAAAATGAAGAAGTGTTTTAACATGTGACAAGCGCTCACACCACAGGGGTTGTAATGACTCAGGATAAGGAAGCCCAGGCATCTATTGCATGATGAAGAATTTCTGGGACCCCTATGTGCCCAGCCATGCACAGCCCAAAGCACCTTCGCAGGAGATTGGCACTGCCATCTGCCACATTTTCTCTGCAAAAGGTCTTCGGCAAACGTGGAAACTACCATCTCACAACTGTTGCTATGGGAGGTTGCATTAAAAATGTGCAAAATGGGTTTTTTGGATAGAAACTTCTGTTCATCATCTCAAGAAGGGGCAGAGCCTCTGAGAAAATAATTGAAGAATTATGTCACATACTCCAGAAATCTGTATCCAAAACATCGGAGCGGCAAAATTCCAGAGAGCTGTCAAGAATTCCTAAGGATATGCTAAGTGAAATAAACCAGACACAAAAGGCCAGGATTGTATAATTCTGCATGCAGAGCCCGGGATAGGGGGAAACATAGGGAGCAAATGTTTACTGCATACAGAGTTTCCGTTTGGGACGATGAAAAGGAACTGGAAATGGATAATGGTAATGGTTGCACAACATTGCACATGTATTAAATGCACTTAAAATGCTTAAAATAGCAAATCTGTATATATACTTTACCACAATGAATAACTAAATAAGAATCCGTGAGGTATTTTCTGAGAACTCATTGCTTTTTAAAAAGAGGGCCAGGTGCAGTGGCTTACACCTGTAATCTCAGCACTTTGGGAGGCTGAGGCGGGAGGCTTACTTGAGCCCAGGAGTTCGAGACCACTCTGGGCAACAAAGCAAGACTCCCATTTCTACAAAAAAAATTAAAAATTAACTAGGCGTGATGGCGCACATCTGCAGCCCCAACTACACCAGAGGCTGAGGTGAGAGAATCACTTGAGCTTGGGAAGTTGAGACTGCAGTGAGCCATGTTCAACACCACTGCACTCCAGTCTGGATGACAGAGCAAGACCCTGTCTCAAAAAAAATGAGACCAGGTGCAGGGCTCACACCTGTAATCCCAACACTTAGGGAGGCCAAGGCAGGCGCAACCTTGAGGCCAGGAGTTCAAAACTAGCCTGGGCAATTTGGCAAGTCCTCATCCCTACAAAAAAAAAAAAAAAAAAAAAAAAAATTAATTAGGGATGCTGGCATGTATCTGTACTCCCAAATACTCAGGAGGCTGAGGCAGGATTGCTTGAGCCCAGGAGTTCGAGGCTGCAGTGAGCTATGATCATGCCACTGCACTCTCAGCCTGGGTAAGAGCAAGGTCCTGTCTCTAAAAATAAACAAAAAAAACCCTACACGGGTCATCCCATCTGGATCTAGTTATTGCACCTGTAAACCAGAAATATACCTTTTGCTCATGGGGAAAAACCATGGAGTAAAGAAACCAGATTGTTCCAAGCTTAAAAAAAAAAAAGCAGTAAGGAATTCTACCAGCATTAAAACTCCAGTGATTCTTAGTGTCATTTGACATTCCCATTGATCATCGAAATCTTACTGAAATTTTCCTCACTTCCAAGCAAAATCCGTCTCCTCACTGATTGCCTGAGCTGATTCAGCAGATCAGATTGGCTGGGTGAGACCCCATCATCGTGTGCAGGCTCCAAACACCCTGCATATAGTGCAGGAGGTTGTCATTCAATTCTATTTTCCACTTAAGATACATAAGCAAAAGTTTCCTTTCATGGAGTCTGTAAACAAGCTCTCCACAAACTCTTCTCCATAAATCTCAGCAGTTTTATATTCTTCTGAGACTCCCACATCTTTCTGCATCCCTTTAGATCATTGTTAGAATAGACGTTCTCCAAATATCCATTTACTAGCTTCTTTTGTCTCTCTGTATTCTTTCCTGGAAAGCCCATGCTCCCGCTTAGCTGCAGTAAGCCACGTCTTTCTCACTAGGATTCTGATTTTTTTTCTTCCCAGCCTGAAACCCACATTTCTGACTGCTCACGAGCGCTTCAAGCTCTGCATGATCAAACATGTATTATATTTCTTCCTCAATCTGATCTTGTGCTGGGCACTTCTGTAGAAGTGCA
This sequence comes from Nomascus leucogenys, assembly GCF_006542625.1. Lineage (NCBI taxonomy): Eukaryota > Metazoa > Chordata > Mammalia > Primates > Hylobatidae > Nomascus > Nomascus leucogenys. The sequence continues at coordinate 42,649,258 of NC_044397.1, forward strand.
CCAAGATGTATCCTCTCAGTAACCCAAGCTTGGGAGCTCCTGCACTCCTGTGATATCCCTCCAAGTCCTTCCCCTGCCCTCTGGTTTTCCTTCCCTCCATCCATCTGGCACATATCCGATTAGATCACTCCCTGGCCCAAGTATCGAGAACCAGGGTAATAATTGATCAGCCTTTGCAAATATTAGAACATCGTAGTTCCAAGAACCTCAAATCATCACAAATCAGAGGTTAGGGAAAGCTCCTGTATGGGAAGCTGGAACTTCCCTGGAATTCCATAAGAGGCATCTGGAAGCTGGAAATATCTCACCTTTTTTTTTTTTTTCTAGAGACAAGGTCTCACTCTGTCACCCAAGCTGGAGTGCAGTGGCACGATCACAGCTCACTACAGGCTCAAATTCCTGGGCTCAAGCAATCCTCTTGCCTCAGCCTCCTGAGTAGCCAGGACTACAGATGTGTGCCAACACACTTAGCTAATCTTATTTTATTTTATGTTATTTTTTGTAGAGATGGGGTCTCACTATGTTGTTCAAACTGGTCCCTAACTACTGGACTCAAGACATCCTCCTGCCTCAGCCTCCCAAAATGCTGGAGTTACAGCTGTGAGCCACCTCACCCAGCCTCTGAAATGCCCCACCTTTATGCCAAACCTAAAGACACCATTCCAGTGCTCAGGGAGCAGTGGCAATTACAATACATCCTCCCGACATTGTGAGATGGAGGTCAGCACCAGCATCAGAAAAAGTGGAAGGAGTTGGAGCCTCAGTAGATAGGAGGGGGGCAGCTATTCAGGCTCTCCTCATGTACTGAGCATCATTTATGTGCCAAGCATTATGCTAGGGAGCTAGAGACAGAAAACCAAGTCCCAGCCCTTCAAGGAATTCCCATTCCAAGGAAGAAACATAAAATTGCAATACAGGGGCCATGAACAGTGGCTTACACCTGTAATCCCAGCTACGCAGGAGGCAGAAGTGGACGTATCACTTGAGTTCAGAAGTTCAAGACCCCCAGCACTTTGGGATGCTGAGGCAGGTGGATCACTTGAAGTCAGGAGTTCAAGACCAGCCTGGCCAACATGGTGAAACCCTGTAACTACTAAAAATACAAAAATTAGGCCGGGCGCAGTGGCTCACGCTTGTAATCCCAGCACTTTGGGAGGCCGAGGCGGGTGGATCACGAGGTCAGGAGATCGAGACCACGGTGAAACCCCGTCTCTACTAAAAATATAAAAAATTAGCCGGGCCTGGTGGTGTGTGCCTGTAATCCCAGCTACTTGGGAGGCTGAGGCATGAGAATCACTTGAACCTGGGAGGCAGAAGTTGCAGTGAGCCGAGATCCCACCACTGCATTCCAGCCTGGGCAACAGAGTGACTCTGACTTAAAAAAATAAATTTTTTAAAAAAAGAAGTTCAAGACCATCCTGGGCAACATAGAGAGACCCCATCTCTACAAAAAATAAATAAAATTAGCCTGGCTAATGCATATAACCTCTAAGTTCAAAATTTTGAATGGTGGGCCAGGCTCCGTGGCTCACGCCTGTAATCCCAGCACTTTGGGAGGCCAAGGCAGGTGGATCGCTTGAGGTCAGGAGTTTAAGACCAGCCTGGCCAACATGGGGAAACCCTGTCTCCACTAAAAATGCAAAAATTAGCCAGGCATTGTGGCACGCGCCTGTAATCCCAACTACTCCGGAGGCTGAGGCATGAGAATCGTTTGAATCCAGGAGGTGGAGGTTGCAGTGAGCCGAGATCACACCACTGCACTCCAGCCTGGGTGACAGAGCGATACTCTGCCTAAAATATATATATATATATATATATAACGGTCACTTTACTCTTTTTATTGTTTGTATATTTATTTCTGCAGCAGCAAAAGGGATGCTTAGCACAGTGTGAGGGCTGGAGGATACAAGAAGGTTGTACTAACTAGCTAGAGATGGTGGGGGTGTGATTAAACACTAACTTCATTTGTTTGGGGTTTTTTGTTTGTTTTTCATTGCTTTTTGTTCGTTTGTTTGTTTTTAAGAGACAGGGTCTCACCCTGTTGCCCAGGCTGCAATGCACTGGTGCAATCATAGCTCACTGCAGCCTCCAATTTCTGGATTCAGGTAATCCTCTTGCCTCAGCCTCCCAGGTAGCTAGGATTACAGGTGTATGCCAACATGCCTGGTTAATTTTTTTTTAATTTTTTTTGTGATGGCAACTCCCTACGTTGCCCAAGCTGGGCTCCTGGGCTTAAGCGATCCTCCCACCTCAGCCTCCCAAAGTGCTGGGATTACAGGCATGAGCCACCACTCCTGACCTAACCACTAACTCTGGATCTAGATGTAGAGAGATTGAAATCAGAGCTCATTCACTTAGAAAGTGTGACTTTGAGCTGATTTCTTACCTCTTCTTTTTTTTTTTTTTTTTTTTTTTTTTGAGACAGTCTTGCTCTGTCACCCAGGCTGGAGTGCAGTGGCACAATCCTGGCTCACTGCAACCTCTGCCTCCCGGGTTCTAGCAATTCTCCTTCCTCAGCCTCCCAAGTAGCTGGGACTACAGGCATATGCCACCATGCCCAGCTAATTTTTGTATTTTTAGTAAAGACGGGATTTCACCATGTTGGCCAGACTGGTCTCAGACTCCTGACCTCAAGTGATCTGCCCTCCTCAGCCTCCCAAAGTGCTGAGATTAAAGGCATGAGCTACCATGCCTGGCCTGATTTCTTACCTCTGTAAGTTTCGCTGAATTGCCCAGCACACTACCAGGCACTCAGGGTGTTTGTAGGCTCCCTAACCACGAGTCATTCCTCTGTGGAAAGTGATTGCAAAAATAGCCACAATGACTCACATTTCTGAATCTAGGTGTCTTTCCACACCAGCTCTGGGCTTGCCGGGTGACTTGTTTTGACAAACGGCACATGGCAAATGTGACACAAGCAGACCCCCACAGAGGGATTCTGTACTGAAGTTTTTCCCTCTTTGGTTATTCTTGTGAATCCTCTACCATAGGAATGAGCCTGGGCTAGCCTGTTGGACGATGAGAGACTCATGGCCAAGTCATCTTACTGCCCCCTAGCTGACATGGAGCCAATCCCAGATGTGTGAGAGTGGCCATCCTAGATCATTCGACCTCAGCTGAGCCAGCTGGGCCACTCTAAGAAACACCCAGCCAAACCACAAAATCATAATGATATGGTTTGGCTCTGTGTCCCCACCTAAATCTCATCTTGAATTGTCATCTCCAGATATTGAGGGAGGGACCTGGTGAGAGGTGATTGGATCATGGGGGCAGATGTCCCCCCTTGCTGTTCTCTTGATAGTGAGTTCTTACAAGATCTGATGGTTAAAAGTGGCAGCTTCCCCTACACTCTCTCTCTCTCTCTTCTGCCATTATGTAAGACATGCCTTGCTTCCCCTTCACCTTCCGCCATGATTCTAAGTTTCCTGAGACTCCCCAGCCATGCAAAATTGTGAGTCAATTAAACCTGTTTTCTTCATAAAGTACCAAGTCTCAGGATCTTTATAGCAGTGTGAGAACAGACTAATACACGTGAGAAATCACAAATGTTTGTTGTTTTAAGGCCCTACATTTGGAGTGATTTGTTATGCAGGAAAAGCTAACAAAAGTACTGCTTAGATGTTAGGAATTCCTGTTTTATGGCCTCAGGTCTCTTCTTATTCAACATGAGAGATCAATAGAGTAACATCAAAATGAGGACTCTGAAAGCTATAAGCCTCAGAGAGGTCTCTCTTAACTACTGGAAAATTTCATCATCTATCTTTTAGATACCTCGAGTCAGGGCCAACATGAAACTCATTATATTCCCCACAAAACTAAACAAAAATTTTTCTTCTTGGTGCTCTGTTCCCAATATGTGAAACAGGAACATTCTTCTCAACTCTTCCCTCTTATTTACCCTCTTAACCAGTCAGCCACCAGGTCCTGTCAATTTCACCTCTTAAACATTGATATGGTTTGGATTTGTGTCCCCACCCAAATTTCATGTTGAATTGTCATCTCCAGTGTTGGAGGAGGGGACTGGTAGGAGGTGATTGGATCATGGGGGTGGATTTCCACCTTGCTCTTCTCATGACAGTGAATGAGTTCTCCCAAGATCTGGTTGTTGGTTTTTTTGTTGGATAGGGAGGGGTGTTTTGGGTTTTTTTTGTTTGTTTGTTTGTTTGTTTTGACATAGAGTCTCGCTCTGTCACCAAGGCTGGAGTGCAGTGGTGTAATCTTGGCTCACTGCAACCTCCACCTCCTAGGTTCAAGCGATTCTCCTGCCTCAGCCTCTCAAGTAGCTGGGATTACAGACATGCACCACCACAGCCGACTTATTTTTGTATATTTAATAGAGACAGGGTTTTGCCATGTTGGCTAGGCTGGTCTCGAACTCTGACCTCAAGTGATCCACCCATCTCAGCCTCCCAAAGTGCTGGGATTACAGGTGTGAGCCATTGCGCCTAGCAAGATCTGGTTGTTTATAAGTGTGTAGTACCTCCCCCTTCCCCCTGTTCCTCCTGCTCCAGCCATGTAAGGTGTGCCTACTTCCCCTTTGCCTTCCTCCGTGATTGAAGGTTTCCTGAGGCCTCCCCAGCCATGCTTCCTGCACAGCCTATGGAACCATGAGCCAATTCAACCTCTTTTCTTTATAAATTACCCAGTCTTAGGTAGTTCTTTACAGCAATGTGAGAACTGACTAATAGCACAGTATTCACTTCACTTCTCTGTGCTTCAGTTTCCTTAATTATAAAGTGGGAATACTCAAATGAGGATACTACTGGCTCCTCCCCTTCCCCTTTATCCCCATTATTTCTACCCCATGGAAGTCTCTTATGCTGTCCAATCAACACTATTGCAATAGCCCCTCATCAATCTCCTGCCTTCAGAATGTTCCCCCTCCAATGCAGCTTCTCCCTGAGCCAGCTACTTCCCTGTGAAAACTCTTCAGCACATCCCGTTGTCTGTGGGATAATGACCAAATGCCTTCATAGATCACATAAATAGATCTTAATAGATCACCCCTTCCTGATACAGTTTGGACGTGTGTCCCTCCCCCCGCCACAAGTCTCATATTGAAATGTAATCCCCAATGTTGAAAGCGGGGCCTGGTGGGAGGTGACTGGGTTATGGGGGCGATTTCTCATGAATGGTCTAGCACCATCTACCTTGGTTCTGTCCTCGGGATAGTGAGGGAGTTCTCCTGAGATCTGGTCATTTAAAAGTGTGTGGAGGCTCCCACCTCACGGTCTTGCTCCTGCTCTGGCCATGAGATGAGCCTGCTCCTCCATTGGCTTCCGCCATGATTGTAAGTTTTCCTGGTGCCTCCCCAGAAGCTGAGCAGATGCTAGCATCATGCTTCCTGTACAGCCTGCAGAAACATGAGGCAATAAAATTTCTTTTCTTTATAAATCACCCAGTCTCAAGTATTTCTTTATAGCACTGTGAGAATAGACCCATACGCTTCCCAAGCCAGCCTCCTCTCCACTGCCATTTCCAGTTCTATCATGTTCCATACCTCACTGAGAGTTCCCCATCTCACTGAGAGTTCCTCCATCATGCCAGGCTGCTTCTTGCCCCAGGGTCTTTGCACATGTGATTGCATAGACACAGAATGCCTGTCTCCTTTGTTCCCTTTTTGAGTTTCTATTCACTATAGGGCTCAACTCAGAAGTCATATTCTGGCTGGGCACAGTGGTGCATGCCCGTAATCCCAGCACTTCAGGAGGCTGAGGCAGGATAATCGCTTGAGTGTCGGAGTTCAAGGCTGCAGCGAGCTATGATCATGCCACTGCACTCCAGCCTGGATGACAGAGCAAGACCCTGTCTCTTAAAAAAAAACCATAAAGGGCAAAAACTGATGAAACTTTATGCACCCCATGTGAAAGAAAAAGAAGTTCCATCCTTATATAAAGCACTCTCCCAACTCTACCCCAGAAGTTAATCCCTTCCCCCACAAAATCACTGTGCTTTGCACATTCCTTGAATTTTGCAGTTATCACACTATATTACAGTGACCTATTAATACTTCTGTCTCCCCCACCTTCCCAAAACCTTCCTATAAGCTTCCTTATTGCAGAATCTGCAACAGTAATGAGTATATAATAAGCCTTCAAAACAAAAGTTTGTCTAAAATGAATGAATTCTTAGCATCTTCCCTTTTTCCTTACAATAAGGAAGCTTTGTGGATCTGTCATTAGTGACTTCTTAATGCAAATAAGCTCATTTTACAGAGCTTTGAACAAAATTGTGAATGCAGAATGTATAAAGTCTTTAGAGTTAAGATTTCTGTTTGAGATGCATCCTTTTCGATATTTGTACCCCCTGGTGAATTGTGTTGTCTAGTTCTATAAAGCAATGTACATCTTTGACCCTCAGAAAGGAGTTCTAAGAATAAGGAATTTGATAACTCCCACAGAAAATTTTACATTTTGATAAATGTTCTGATAAAATAAAGGAATGGGAGATATGCAGACAAGCAGCAGATTCCAAGTTCGTAAGAGATTGTAACGCTGTGGATGCACCACATAAAATCTCCTAAATCCCTTCCCGAGTGGGATGATGTATTGGCAAGAGCATAAGTATCAGAGATGAGAGGACTGAAGTCAAGTCTCTGCTACTATGTAGCTCTGTGACCACTAGAAAGTCTCATAACTTCAGCACTATCCACAACAGCAAAGACATGGAATCAACCCAAATGCCCATCAGTGATAGACTAGATAAAGAAAATGTGGTGCATATACACCATGTACTATGGCATATGGAATATGTATTATGGATTATGGAATACTATGCAGCTATAAAAAGGTACAAGACCATGCCCTTTGCAGGGACATGGATGGAGTTGGAGGCCATTATCCTCAGCAAACGAACACAGGAATGAAAAATCCAATACCACAGGTTCTCACTTATAAGTGGGAGCTAAATAATGGGAACACATGGACACATGAGGGGGAACAACACACACTGTGGCTTATTGAGAGGGGGCAAGGGGAGGGAGAGCATCAGGAAGAATAGCTAATGGATGTGGGGCTTAATATCTAGGTGATGGGCTGATCTGTGCAGCAAACCATCATGGCACCTGTTTACCTATGTAACAAACCTGCACATCCTGCACATGTACCCTGGAACTTAAAATAAAAGTTGAAGAAGGCCGGGCGCGGTGGCTCACGCTTGTAATCCCAGCACTTTGGGAGGCCGAGGCAGGCAGATCACGAGGTCAGGAGATCGAGACCACGGTGAAACCCCGTCTCTACTAAAAATACAAAAAAATTAGCCGGGCGTGGTGGCGGGCGCCTGTAGTCCCAGCTACTCGGAGAGGCTGAGGCAGGAGAATGGCGTGAACCCAGGAGGCGGAGCTTGCAGTGAGCTGAGATTGCGCCACTGCACTCCAGCCTAGGTGACAGAGCGAGACTCCGTCTCAAAAATAAATAAATAAATAAAAGTTGAAGAAAATAATAATAATAATAAAGTATACAGGATTCCTGAAAAAAAAAAAGTCTCATAACTTCTCTTTCCTCCTCTTTAAAATGAAAATGTTGGATCAAATTATTTTGAAGTCCTATTAAATTCCTATGGGTCTGAGACTTTGACAATGATTCCTAAATCTGCCTAGGCATCAACATCAGCTGGGAAGCTTTATAAATCCACAGCTTCCCAGCCTCCTTCTCAAAGGTTATGATTGCACTGATTTGAAGAGAAGTCTGGGAATCTCATAGTTTTAGAAAGCCCCAAAGGGTGATTCTAATGCAAAGCCTGGTTTGGAAGCTTAGCCACCATATAAAAACTTTGCTAACTTTTTTCAGCTACATCTACCACCTACAGAAGAATGTTCTCCAGTGGGAATATATCTCTGATTTCATGATAATGGCTAAAGGGAAATATAGGATTCACTTTACATGAAGTCTCCTTAGGGGCACTTTACTGGAACATATTTATTGCTCAAATATGGAAAGTACCTCTATGGACTTGTATTTCGATACCTGTATGATCACCATTTTAAGCGTGTGATGTGGTATCATCGTCAGCAAAATGTTTTTCATTTAAACCCATCTTAGTTTTTTCATGAAAATCAGTGCAAAAACAGTTATTTCACTAGACATTTGCAGCCACCACCCAGGAATATGTCTACATTGTAAAGAAAGATATATATTTGTAGCACAAACAAATTGCAGGATTAAAACATATTATCTATACTTAGATGGTACGCTGTGTAGATGATAGATAACATACCATCTATACAGCGTAACTTGAGGAAGTTTGTAGCAGACACTATACCTGCCTAACCAACTTCACCATCTTCTTTAGGGCCTGCTCATTCCAATCAATGCATCATGGTGGGTCTAAGTTAATTTTGAAAATTCTATTTTCCCCTACAAGATACTAATTGTTGTTTTTAAGAGACAGGGTCTCATTCTGCCTTCTAGGCTGGTGTGCAGTGGTGCGATCATAGCTCACTACAGCCTTGACCTCCTGGGCTCAAGCAATCTTCCTGCCTCAGCTTCCCGAGGAGCTGGAACCACAGGTGTGCACCACCACGCTGGGCTAATTTTTCTTTATTTTTTGTAAAGATGGGGTCTCACTATGTTGCCCAGGCTGGTCTCGAACTCCTGGTCTCAAGCGATTCTCCCACCTTAGCATCCCAAAGTGCTGGAACAAGATCCTAATTTTGCAGCCCCTCTTGCAGCTGGGAACAACCATGTGATCTGTCTACAGACAATGAGACTCAAGAACCAGTCTGTTAGTGCACTCCTGGGAAATAACTTTTCCCTCATTGATAAAAAGCAGATACTTTTTGTTACCCACATTATTGCTTCCTTCCTTAAATGCAAAGGGCCAATATTTGATGACCATGAGGCACTAAGCCAAAGGCCCACATCTCCATACCCAGAGATGGCAGAGTAGCAAATGAAGTCATAGCTCCACAGATTTTTTCTTATGTGAGACAATTAAGAATCTTTATTGGGCCAGGCATGGTGGCTCACGCCTGTAATCCCAGCACTTTGGGAAGCTGAGGCAGGAAGATCACTTGAGCCCATGAGTTTAAGACCAGCCTGGGCAACATAGCAAGACAACACTCTACAAAAAAATATATAAATTAGCTTGGCATGAAAGCATGCACCTGTAATCCCAGCTATTCAGGAGGCTAAGGCAAGAGGATTGCTTGAGCCCAGAAGTTGGAGGCTGCAGTGAGCTATGATCATGCCGCTGTGCTCCAACCTGGGTGACAGAGCAGGACCTTGTCTCTTAAAATATAAATGAATATGTGTATATATATAGCCACGTTGTTACCACTAAAAATACATCTTAACTAAATCCATTTCTGGTCAGGGTTAAGTTCCATCAGCAGGAAGCAACAGGCATATTTGGGGTCGTTTCAAGAACTGCTTGAAGGATGGGAAAAGGGTGGAAGGATGGGGAGAGATGGGGGCTGTATAGCATTTATGGATAATGCTTGAAAGTTACAGGAAGGAATAAAAATGGCTTTGAGTTTATCAACTGCCACTCCAGTAGGAGAATCTTTACGATGAAAATGTGTAAGGATTTTTTTTCCAAAAATCTAAGTTAAAAAGTGGTAGGAGTCACACATTCGAATATTTTTATCGCTCTTACTCACTTGCCATGTTTTTTGTTTTTGTTTTTGTTTTTTGGTTTTGTTTGTTTTTTTTTATTTGAGACGGAGTCTCACTCTGTCACCCCAGCTGAAGCACAGTGGTGCAATCTCGGGTCACTGCAACCTCTACCTCCCAGGTTCAAGTGATTTTCCTGCCTCAGCCTCCCAAGTAGCCGGGATTACAGGCACGCACCACCACGCCCAGCTAATTCTTCATATTTTTAGTAGAAACGGGATTTCACCATGTTGGCCAGGCTGGTCTTGAACTCCTGACCGTAGGTGATCCAACCACCTTGGCCTCCCAAAGTGCTGGGATTATAGGCATGAGCCCCCACACCTGTCCTCACTCCCCCTCTTGAAGGCTCTCTTATCGTGAGTTCTGCCCAGTGATTCTACCTAAGGAGATGCCGCATTGCAAGACTTACGAACTTCTTCTGGCACCAAGGCGTGTTCTTGGCCCCTTTGACTCCAGTGACGCTCTCTACAAGTCGAGCCCTCTGGGATCCTGGAAGCCATATTAGAATAAAACTCTCACGTCTGGAACCAGTTTCTGGAAAACATCAAGAAAGGCAACACACACTCTATCTCCTGTTTCTCTCTCCCTCTCTCTCTCTCTCTCTCATTCTCTCTCTAACACTTAAGGAAATTAAAAAGAACCCATCAGTACATTGGCACATCAAACTCCGCAAAGGAAAATATTTGAAGTTTTTCCATCTATTTTCCTCTCCGGCTCTTTATGCGTCTTGAGGAGAAAAAAGGTAGAGCTTACATTTTATGTCAACACAAAAGGCCTCCGTGTGTGTGCATTACTTATTCAAGTATTCAGTGATTCAATGTCAAGGTATGTATTAGACATACTTTTTTTTTTTAGGCCATTATTAGCTTTCTTACAACACTATTATTCTTCAGCCCAGCTAATGCTTCTGTCAAAGATTTAGCAACAAGCATGGAAAATGTCAAACAGTAGGGAAGAAACCTAGCTGTTTCCACAACTACACAAAAAGCCATGTTGTCTTTTATGGAAAAGCCGCGTAATTCCGTGATGAACGCCAGTGGATGTTTTATCAGGGGACAGAGTCATGGGATGGTTTATTTGTTTTCCTCTGCACACCTGAGTCCATCTCCTCTGAATAAGTTTCCTTTCTTCTCTTGCCAATATACTTAATAAAACAGGGCCTACGTTGTTATCATCTCACCCTCTCCCCAGGAGGTACCCAGCTTAGAATGCGACAGAAATCAGCCAAGAGAGTCAGTCTTGTTCTGTCTGCAGAGTAGTGTGATAAGATTTAAGAAGCACTAAAAGGTTCCTCTGAAGAAAAATATTTTCCCAACCTGCTTACCAGGGTGCCTGAAATTACAACCCTTCTGCTTTAAGGCTTTGAAAGCCTCCATTAAAATGCAAATATGTTAGGTGACTTGTTTTATCAAACTATCACATCTTAGCTTGAATTAGTTTATGGCTTAATCCAAAATCCTGAAGTGACAGGGACACAGGGCTGTTAAGTTTGGATGCGAGCAAAGATCATACAAAGATTTAGGGTTTAAAAATACATTGCCTAAGGTGCAGATCCAGGTAATAGAACAGAATAGAATAGTCTAATAGCACCAAGAATGACGTCCAGAGTTCACACGCACAGACGGAGATGCTCCACCCTCCTGGCAGAGCAACAGGCGGGTCCATGTCATTGAGAAGTTGTCATTCTTACCTTTCAAAGATAAATTTTAAGGCCAGGCACTGTGGCTCACACCTGTAATTCTAACACTTTGGGAAGCCAAGCTGGGAGGATCATTTGGGGCCAGGAGTTTGAGACCAGCCTAGGCAACATAGTAAAACCTTATCTCTACAAAAAAATTTTTTTCATTAGCAGGTCGTGGTGGTGTGCGTTTGTGGTCCCAGCTATTGGGGAGGCTGAGGTGGGGTGGGAGAATCGCTTGAGCCCAGGAGGTTGAGACTGCACTGAGCTATGATGGCACCACTGTACTCCAGCCTGGGTGACAGAGTGAGACCCTGTATCTTAAAAAAAAAGATAAAGATAAATTATAAGAATCATCAGTGCACAAATGCCTTCTGTTCTTCCCACTTGAATCCGCATCCTTAGTTGGGTTTATTTACCATTTCTTCCCTGCGGAAGCCTTCCATGGACTCTTCCCCACTCTCTCTCCAGCAGTTTCGGAGGCAGTATAGATCCTGTGGTCGACACGACCATCTTCTCTAATATTTCCATTTCTCCTCTCCTTCCTCCCTTGAAGTTAGTCATGGCCATTTGACTGGCTTTGGTCAATGAATTGTAAGCAAAAAAAAAATGTCGTGTCACTTCCAGGGAGAGGTATTTCAGAGCTGGTTTATGATTCCTCATGCTCTCTTCCTCTGCCACGGTGAACTCAGAAGCATGACTAACTTCAGATAAAAATGCTACAAGGGGCCGGGCACGGTGGCTCATGCCTGTAATCCCAGCACTTCAGGAGGTTGAAGTAGATGGATCACCTGAGGCTGGGAGTTCGAGACCAGCCTGGCCAACATAGTGAAATCCCGTCTCTACTAAAACTACAAAAATTAACCAGGCGTGGTTGCGGGCGCCTGTAATCCCAGCCACTAGGGAGGCTGAGGCAGGAGAATTGCTTGAACTCAGGAGGCGGAGGTTGCAGTGAGCTGAGATTGTGCCATTGCGCTCCAGCCTGGGCAACAAGAGCAAAACTCTGTCTCAAAAAAAAAAAAATGCTACAAGGTCAAAACAACCAACAAGAAGGGACCCAGAGAACATCTACTTGGAAAGCTGCTTAGATCTGCAGATGGCTATAACTGAGCAGGAACGAACGTCTGCTGTGTCAGGCTATTGATGTCTTGTTGTTACTACTTTCGCATAACATCGCCTACCCTGGCTGATCCATTTCCCATAAATAGCACCTCAAGAAGTGTCACCAGGCCCACTCTACCACCATACACTCATCACTCAGCAAATATTCACCAAGCTCCTACTATGTGCCTTATATTAGCATAGATCCCAGAATTTCGTGCTAACAGTAAAGATAAAGTCCTTGGAATCATGAAGGTTACAACCTAGTCAAGGAAGAAAGATTATAAATAAGTTTTTGTTTTGTTTTATTTTAAGGTAGAGTCTCACTCTGTCGCCCAGTCTGGAATGCAGTGGCACAGTCCAGTGGCTCAGTGTAAGGACTGAGAGTAAACTGTGGGCTCAAATCCAAGCTCCTCCACCTTCCAGCTGTGTCCCAGCACACAATACTTAACCTTTTTTGTGCCCCAATTTGTTCATCTGTAAAATTAGGACATTAATAAGACCAACCTTATAAGGCTATTGTGTAAATCAAATGAATTGGTAAAAGGGACGATGAAGAGTACCTAGCACACAGTAAAGCTCTCCTTATCCAATGTTGTTATTTATTTGTTTGTTTGTTTATTTATTTATTTATTTATTTATTTATTGAGGCGGAGTTTCACTCTTGTTGCCCATGATGGAGTGCAATGGCACAATCTCGGCTCACCGCAACCTCCGACTTGCGGGTTCAAGTAATTCTCCTGCCCCAGCCTCCCGAGTAGCTGGGATTACAGGCACGTGCCACCACACCCGGCTAATTTTGTATTTTTAGTAGAGAAAGAGTTACTCCATGTTAGTCAGGCTGGTCTCAAACTCCCGACCTCAGGTGATCCGCCCGCCTCGGTCTCCCAAAGTGGGGGGATTACAGGCGTGAGCCACCACACCAGGCCCCAGTGTTGTTACTTTTGTTTGTTTGTTTTGAGACGAAGTCTCACTCTGTCACCCAGGCTGGAGTGCAGTGGTGAAATCTCAGCTCACTGCAACCTCCTCCTCTTGGGCTCAAGTGATTCTCTCACCTCAGCCTCCCAAGTAGCTGGGACCACAGGTATGCACCACCACACCTGGCTAATTTTTTGTCTTTAATAGAGACAGGGTTTCGCCATATTGCCCAGGCTGGTCTCAAACTCCTTAACTCAAGTGATCTGCCTGCCTCAGCCTCCCAAAGTGCTGGTATTATAGGCGTGAGCCACCACTCCTGGCCCCAATGTTGTTATTTTATTATCATCTTTCTGCATCACTCAGATTGAATCTCACTCCCTCCCCAAGCCTCCCACCTCATCCCAGCCTTCATTTATCTCCTTTTCCTAACTCATTTTATACTTACTATTCATAACACATAATCCACATCTTACAACATGCTGCCCTGTTCCCTAATTGTTGGAATCACTCAATTTGGCACTTGGATCTATGGTAATTACTGTATGCTAATATGTAAAATCACACTTTGCCCTAATTCTTCATGTATGTACCTTAGCTCTTCTCTCCAATTGTACTGACTTTCCCACAAATCAATAGTATACTTCTCTCACACCTTTACGATAGAGAGCGCAATGCTAAATACAAAATGGGGATTTGCTAAGTACAGATGCTCCTTGGCTTACAATGAAGTTACACCCCAGTACACCCATCATAAGTTGAAAATATCATGAGTCAAAATGCACTTAATACACCTAAGCTACCGAACATCATAGCTTAGTCTTACCTTAAACATGCGGTCAGGCATGGTGGCTCATGCCTGTAATCCCAGCACTTTGGGAGGCCAAGGCAGGTGGATCGTCTGAGGTCTGCAGTTTGAGACCAGCCTAGCCAACATGGTGAAACCCCGTCTCTACTAAAAAGTACAAAAATTAGCCAGGCGTGGTGGCGGGCACCTGTAATCCCAGCTACCCAGAAGGCTGAGGCAGGAGAATTGGTGGAACTCAGGAGGCGGAGGTTGCAGTGAGCCGAGATTACGCTATTGCACTCCAGCCTGGGCGACAAGAGCGAAACTCCATCTCTAAAATAAAATAAAATAAAATAAAATAAAATAAAATAAAAACAACATGCTCAGAACACCTACATTAGCCTACAGCTGGGCAAAATCGTTTAACATCATGCCTATTTTCTTTTCTCTTCTTTTCTTTTTGACACAGAGTCTCGCTCTGTTGCCCAGGCTAGAGTGCAGTGGCACAATCTCGGCTCACTATAACCTCTGCCTCCCAGGTTCAAGCAATTCTCCTGCCTCAGGCTCCTGAGTAGCTGGAATTATAGGCGCACACCACCAGGCCTGGCTACTTTTTGTATTTTTTTTAGTAGAGATGGGATTCACCATGTTGCCCAGGCTGGTCTCTCAAACTCCTGGCCTCAGGTGATCCACCTGCCTCGGCCTCCCAAAGTGCTGGGATTACAGGCATGAGCCACTGTGCCCGGCCTTACATCATGCCAATTTTCTAATAAAGTGTAGAATACTGTACACAGGCCTTTTGTAGACATGATGGGGGTCAAAAACACAAAGTACAATACTCAAAACAATGTGAGCAACACAGAACGCCATATTGGTTGTTTATTCTCATGATCACGTGGCTGATGGGGAGCTGTGGCTCGCTGCCACTGCCCAGCATTGCAGGAGAGCAGCAAACCTGCAGATTACTAGCCCTGGAAAAGATCAAAATTCAAAAATCAGGCCAGGAACCAGTGACTCACACCTATAATCCCAGCACTTTGGGAGGCTGAAGAGGATCACTTGAAACTGGGAGTTCGAGACCAGTCTGTGCAATATAGTGAGTACCCTGTCCCTCCAAAAAAATTTAAAAATTCGCTAGGCACAGTGGTGCACACCTGTAGTCCCAGCTACTGGGGAGGCTGAGGCAGGAGGATCACCTGCACCCAGGAATTGAAGGCTGCAGTGAGCCTGTGATAGTGCCACTGCACTCCAGCCTGGGTAACAAAGCAAGACCCTGTGCTTTAAAAAACAAACAAACAAAAATCACAATCTGGAGTATAGTTTCTACCGAATGCATATTGTTTTTGCACCATTGTAAACTTGAAAAATTGTAAATCTAACCATCATAAGTTGACATCGCAAGTCAGAGACCGTCTGTACTTGGGTATTAAAACAGGGCCTTTTGTTTGGAGAACTCCAGAAATCCTCTGCTTTGGAAAACCAAGTGGAAGTGGGAGGGTGAATGTTTCAGACGTGGAATTCACTTACATAAATCTCCAAGTAAGCCAAGCACTCTCTGGGCAGGGCCTATGCTATCCTGGGGAGAATACTGTCATGCATTTTCTTAAAGGTCTCAAAAATCCTTCCAAGAGATAGTCTGACTCATTCAAGACTGAAAACCGCAACTTGAGTGGGCACCTCAGACCTCCTGGAGTGAGGAGAGAGATTGCTGGCCCTCAAAGCAAGTAAAGCTCTTCCTGAAAATTAGCCCAGGGCTTCTGCAGCTATAGGAAAACAAATGCTAAGCAGAAATCGTGAGCCTGCTGAAAGCCACCCTGACCTGAACCCACTCCATGGCTTTGGAGGCCACGTAAGCTGGAGAAATAGCCACGCACAGTGCCACGGAGAACTTCTGCAATGGAGAACGGTACAGTTTGCCCATTCTACAGCCCCTCTGCACACGCTTTTAACATGGTTCATACTGCAGAGAGGCAGTGTGGAATCAGGATCGACAGCCTCAAATCTGCGGCCAAAGTGTCAGAATCCAAACCACAGCTCTGCCACTCACCCGCTGCATGGTTGTGAGTTACACTAACCTCTCTCTGTCTCAACTTCTTCATCTAGAAAGTGGTTATTATAGTTGTCCCCAATGCTTATGGTTTCTATTAGGATTAAGAATTATTTTTTTTACTTTTTCGAGACAGGGTATCACACTGTTGCCCCGGCTGGAATGCAGTGGCATGATCTCGGCTCACTGCAACCTCCACCTCCCGGGTGCAAGCAATTCTTGTGCCTCAGCCTTCTGAGTAGCTGGGATTACAGGCATGCACCACCATGCCTAGCTAACATTTTTGTATTTTTAGTAGAGTAATAGAGACAGGATTTCGTCATGTTGGCCAGGCTAGTCTCAAACTCCTGGCCTCTAGTGATCTGCCCGCCTCAGCCTTCCAAAGTGCTGGGATCACAGACGTGAGCCACCGTGCCCTGCCAGGATTAAGAATTTTGAAATTTTTACAGTGTTCAGGACAGTACCTGGCTGTCAGCATTATGTAGTGTTTGTTGAATTTTTATTTATTGTATTTATTCACAGCTGTGTTTGTGTGTGTTTGTGTGTGTGTGTATGCGTGTGTGTACGAACTCTGAGCATTTCCCAGGAAAATGCATTTCCTAGAAATTTCTAGGAACTCAGAAAATAAAGATTAATGAGACACAGCCTTTTCTTTTGAAGAACTCAGAGTCTATTTTAATATATAGACTGGTTTGTTTTGTTTTTAGAGATGGGGTCTCATTCTGTCACCCAGGCTGGAGTGCAGTGGCAAAATCATAGCCCACTGAAGCCTGGAATTCCTGGGCTCAAGAGATCCTCCCACCATAGCCTCCCAAGTAGTTGGGACTAGAAATATGTGCCATTGTGTCCAGCTAATTTTTATTTTTTATTTTTATAGAGACAGGGTCTTGCTATGTTGTTCGGGCTGGTCTTGAACTCCTGGCCTCGAGCCATAATCCCACCTCAGCCTCCCAACAGCATTGGGATTACAGCCGTGAGCCACCTCACCCTGCCAACTGGTTTTTAACAGCTCTAGTAGAGATACTGGCAAAGTGCTGGGGGAAAATCCAGGAGGGGGCAAGTAACTCCATCCAGGGGTAACAGGAATGGCTACACAGAGCTCACATCTGCAATTGAGCAGAATTCAAGGTGTAAGAGGAGTTTCCTTATAATAGTGACTCCTCAACCTTCCCTTGAATTTAAATCTCCTAGGGGGCTTTTTTTAAACCCAGATTCCCAAGCCCCAGGCCAAAAGTTCTGATTCAGTAGGTCTGGGTAGGACCCGAGAATTTGCCTTTCTAGCAGGTTCCCACATGATGTTGTTGCTGATGCTGGTCCAGGGATCCCATTGTGAGAACTGCTGCCTTACAGGACCCGGAGAAAGCAGCAAGTGCCTAGGTTCAGGAAAACAAAAGAACCTGGCCTTCTCAGGGGAGCAAAGGTAGTCTGGCAGGATTGGACCAGACAGCAGTGTAGAAAATGACAAAAGATGAGGTGGGAAGAGTGCAGAGGCTGTGGCAAATCCTGAACACTTGGGGGACCTTTGGAATTTGTGGCCTTAAATAACTTGATCCAACTTGTATTTCCAAAATGATTGCTGTGGTGTCAGTGGAGAATGGAATGAGACAAGGGGAGACTGGAGGAAAGGAGACTGGCTTGGAGGTTGCTGTTAGAGGCCAGAGAAGAAATAATGAGGTCAGAGCTGGTGCAGGTGCAGTAGAAATAAGAAGAAACAGGCCAGGCACAGTGGCTCATGCCTGTAATCCCAGCACTTTGGGAGGCAACAGTGGTAGGATTGCTTGAGGCCAGGATATCGAGACCAGCCTGGGCAACACAGCAAGACTATAATAAAAAATTAATTAAGGGCCAGCACAGTGGCTCATGCCTGTAATCCCAGCACTTTGGGAGGCTGAGGTGGGTGGATCGCTTGAGGCCGGGAGTTCAAGACCAGCTTGACCAACATGGTGAAACCCCGCCTCTACTAAAAATACAAAAATTAGCCAGGCGTGGTGGCACACACTTGTAATCCCCACAACTCAGGAGGCTGAGGCAGGAGAATCACTTAAACCCAGGAGGCAGAGATTGCAGTGAGCTAAGATCACGCCACTGCACTCCAGCCTAGACGACCGAGTGAGACTCCATCTCAAAAATATATATATAGGCCAGGCGCGGTGGCTCACACCTGTAATCCCAGCACTTTGGGAGGCCGAGGCAGGCAGATCATGAAGTCAGGAGATAGAGACCATCCTGGCTAACACGGTGAAACCCCATCTCACTAAAAATATAAAAAATTAGCCAGGCATGGTGGCGGGTACCTGTAGTCCTAGCTACTCGGGAGGCTGAGGCAGGAGAATGGCGTGAACCTGGGAGGTGGAGCTTGCAGTGAGCCAAGATCGCACCACTGCACTCCAGCCTGGGTGACAGAGCAAGACTCTGTCTCAAAAAAAAAAAAAAAAAAAAAAAAAAAAAAAAAATATATATATATATATATATATATATATATATATATTAGCTAGGCATGGTGGTATGTGCCTGTAGTACCAGCTACTGAGGAGGCTGAGGTAGGAGGATTGCTTGAGCCCAGGAATTCAAGACTGCAGTGAGCTATGATTGCACCACTGTACAGCCTGGGCAACAGAGTAAGACCCTGTCTTTAAAAAAAAAAAAGAAGAAATACATGGACATCTTAGGGCATAGAATTAGTTAGCTCTGTGGACGCCTATACAGAATGTAAGAAGGAAGGAAGGGTTAAGGCTTGCTCCATCCTTAGCCAGCTCTGATGTCTGGATGGAGGGGGTTCTATCAACTGAGAAAAGAATGGAGGAAACAAAACAGATTTGGGGAGAAGAGAAGATCAAAAATTCAATTCGCAGTAATTTTGAGGCATCACTGACATCCAGCAAGCCATTAGAAATACAGGGCCAGAGCCAAGGAAAGAAGCCAAGACTAGAGATAAAGACCTGGGCATCCCTGAGCACAGGGTCAGGTTAAAATCAAGGCTTCGGATATGATGGCCAAAGGAAATAGAGCTGACTGGGGGAAGAACCAGCACAAAAACCTGACTTACCCCTTTTAAATGGCTTAGCTTAGCAGTCTCAAAGAAGAAGAGAAAAGGGAGAATAAAGAAGGAGTCCAGAAGCTAGGACCCAGCAGGACTTAGCGAAGATGTTTACAGCATCCTGGTGCTAGCTCTGTCATCTGTGAATGCTATGGTTTGGATGTGTCTCCTCCAAAATTCATGTGTTGGAAACTTCATCCCCAATGCAACAGTGCTGGAAGGTGGGGCCCTTTGGGAGGCATTTAGGTCATGAGGGATCTGCCCTTGTAAATGGATTAATGCCACTGTAAAAAGGGCTTGCCGGAGTGGGTCTACTCTCTTTCCCTTCTGCTTTCTGCCATATGTGAACACAACAAGAAGGCCCACACAAGATGCCAGCACATTGATCTTGGACTTCTCAGCCTCCAGAGCTGTGAGAAATAAATTTCTGCTCTTTGTAAATTACCCAATCTGTTGTAATCTGTTACTGCAGCACAAACAGACTAAGACAGTGGAGCATCACAAGCCCTTCTGACCTAACCTGCATTTAAATGCAAAGTGCCTGCTAGTCATTATCTATTCTCAGGCCCATGGGCTGCCTGCTCTTCCTGGTTCTGCTCCTATCACAGGGACCTGGCCCACAGAAATTACGTTTCTCAAGCTCCTTGACCAACTGGCTTCTGGTGAATTTCCACCAAAGAGTGGCACTGGCAGGAGATTGCAGCGAGAGGAGTAGTAAAAGTTATTCCTCCCCCACCCCTTTTCTTCCCCAACCCTTGCCCCATCCATCCCTTCTGGAGTGTCTCATGAGAGCTGTATTGGGTCTCAGCACGTATCTCAGCTCCTGGAATCTGGTGACATTCCCTCTGTCTTCTGTCCTTCCAGCTGTGTGTGGGTGGGGAGTCACAGCTTGCTGCTGTTGCTCATCTCTGCAATGACTCACTAGCCCATTTGACTTTCAGCTCTTCCAATATCTGACAACTAGTTCCCTGCATTTGAATTTCTTCTATTGAATTAGCTGGTGTGGGCCCTGTTGTTGTCCTCACTGGTGCCTGACTGATAAACATACAATGATAATCCATCAGCTTCTCCCCCCACCAGTGTGTCAGGCATCAGAATCTTATTCAGGCTGGGATTATCCAAGCTGATATTAACAAAGCCTGTCATTTAAAAGTTAAGCAGAAAAGCAATTTTTAAAGACGTGGTAAATAAAGATAAAACCTGAAATAAATACATTGTACAACATAAAGCAGTAAAATGATAAATGAGTTCAAAAGCTGGTTTTTTTTGATAAGATGACTAAAATAAACAAACCTCTGACAAATTTAATTAAGGGAATCTTTTTAATTAGAAATGAGAAAGGAGATAGGACAATTTATAGAAAATAGATTTTCCCCAAAATCCAAAGAGAATGTTATGCATTCTTCTAGACTAATAAACTGAAATCCTCAATGAAATAATTTTTAGAAAGATATAGATTACTAAAAATAATCCAAGTATAAAACCAAACAGAATAACTAAGAAAAAAATGGAGAAAATCATACAATAACAATCCCAAAACTGCAATTGGTCCCTTTATTTCCACCAGGGCAATTTTTATATGTTTAAGAAACAGATAATTTTAATGGTATAAAGCATGCAGAGTGGACCTGGTGTGGTGGCTCACACCTATAATCCTAGCATTTTGGGAGGCCCAGGTAGGTGGATTGCTTGAGCTCAGGCATTTGAGACCAGCCTGGGTAACATGGCAAAACCCCGTCTCTACTAAAAATACAAAAATTAACCGGACATAGGGTATGTGTGCCTGTAGTCTTAGATACTTGGGAGGCTGAGATAGGAGGATCACTTGAGCCTGAAAAGTTGAGGCTGCAGTGAGCTGTGTTTGCACCACTGCACTCTAGCCTGGGTAACAGAGTGAGACCCTGTCTAAAAAAAAAAAAGTGTTCAAAAAGAGATGAGTTCCTTTATATCTATTTGGCAAGCATGAACTTCTTCTCAAACCCTGATAAAGATAAAACACACGAAAAGAAAATTATAGGCACAGATAACATGAATATGGATAGGAAAATCTTAAAGAAAATTCTCACCTCTAAAAAGGAACTTGTTTTACTATACTGCTTCAAATCTTCAGAGGGATGATAAGTTTTTTTGTGGGGAGGAGGGTGTTGTAACAGCTTCACTCAGATATAATTCTTTTTTTTTCTTTTTTTAGACGGAATTTCACTCTTGTTGCCCAGGCTGGAGTGCAACAGCACAATCTTGGCTCACTGCAACCACCGCCTCCCAGGTTCAAGCAATTCTCTCGCCTCAGCCTCCCGAGTAGCTGGGATTACAGGCGCCCGCCACCACGCCCAGCTCATTTTTGTATTTTTAGTAGCGACGGAGTTTCACGATGTTGGCCAGGCTGGTCTCAAACTGCTGACCTCAGGTGATCCAGCAGCCTCAGCATCCTAAAGCGCTGGGATTACAAGCGTGAGCCACCGAGCCTGGTTTATATTCTTATACTACAAAAAATATGAACTTTATAAATCTATGTCATTCTGACGCAAGGGCCATGCAAATTTCCACTGTACCGTTTCAACCTCAGTATATGTGCTGCTAACACGAGCACAAAGGGTGGTAACTTTACAAGTTAAGTTGAAAGAAGTCACAGAGGATGGATGGTTTGTATGTTATCAAAGTAAACAACCACTTGACAAAACTTCCAAAGCTAAAATCAAAGGGAAGCTATCTGGAGCAAACATTCACAGCAAATATAACAAAAAGTTCTGTGTTATGTAAAGAACTTACACATGTTGGGCCGGGCACAGTGGCTCAAGCTTGTAATCCTAGCATTTTGGGAGGCCGAGGCAGGTGGATCACTTGAGATCAGGGTTGGAGACCAGACTGGCCAACATGGTGAAACCCCATCTCTACTTAAAATACAAAAAAAATTAGCCCTGTGTTGTGGGGGGCACCTGTAATCCCAGCTACTTGGGAGGCTGAGGCAGGAGAATCACTTGAACCTGGGAGGCAGAGGTTGCAGTGAGCCAAGCCAAGATCACGCCATTGCATTCTAGCCCAGGCAACAAGAGTGAAACTCCATCTCAAAGAAAAAGAACTTACACATGTTGGAACAAAAAAAAAAAATTAAGTCTCCAATATGTAAACTGGCAAAGAACTTGAGAAGACAATTCATGAAAAAAGAGATACTATTAGTAGACAAGTGTGTGAAAAAATGTTCAACTTTGCTGTGATCAAAGAAATAGAACAGTGTGGGAGCATCTTACACCCACTACATTAAGATAGTTGGGCTTTTTTTTTTGAGACAGAGTCTCTCGCTCTGTCACCCGGGCTGGAGTGCAGTGGTGCAATCTCAGCTCACTTCAGCCTCCACCTCCTAGGGTCCAGTGATTCTCATGTCTCAGCCTCCCAAGTAGCTGGGATTACTGGTGTGTGCCACCACGCCTGGCAAATTTTTGTATTTTTAGTAGAGACGGTGTCTTGCCATGCTGGCCAGGCTGGTCTCAAACTCCTCACCTCAAGTGATCCACTTCCCTCAAGTGATCCACCCGCCTCAACCTCTTAAAGTGCTGGGATTTACAGGCAGGAGCCACCATGCCCGGCCCCCTACATTAGAAGAACTTTAAGAGTTACCTAGTATTACAATACTGTGGTAAAGCGAGTTGACTCATACGATATTGGACATCAGGGATCATCTTAAAATTTCATAATATCCCTTTATACTAAGGAATTTTTAAAGCTTAAAACAAAAAACTACATGAGATTTTTTTGCAATGTCATTTCTAACAAGAAAAATAAGTGTACATATATGTGTATACATCTATGTATTTGTGTGTGTAGGTATATATATGTATATATGTACACATATACATATATACGTGTGTGTGTGTGTGTGTGTGTGTGTGTGTGTGTGTGTGTGTGTATGTCTCATTTTCCTCATCTGTAAAATGGGGCTAATGACAGTACCTAAAGAGTGATTATGAGGATTAAGTAAAGCTCTTCAGGCTGGATGCGGTGGCTCGTGCCTATAATCTCAGCACTTTGGGAGACCGAGGCAGGCACTGAGACCAGCCTGGGCAACATGGTGAAACCCTATCTCTACAAAAATATGAAGACAAGCTGGGTGTGATGGCACAGGCCTGTTGTCCCAGCTGGTGGGAGGGATGCCTGAGCCCAGGAGATCCAGGCTGCAGTAAGCAGAGCTCACACCACCACTGCACTCCAGCCTGGACGACAGAGCAAGACCCCGTCTCAAAAAATAAAAATAAAAAAAAATAATGATAATACAAAATTGTGTCACTTCAAATGCATATACACAATGATTTACAACAATGTAAACATGATGAGAATGGACAAAGAACAAGAAAGAGAAAGGATTAATGAAAATCACCACCGCATGAACAAGGGAGGGGTATAAATCACTCTTCTTTTTGAAATTATTTTGGTTTTAGTACAAGTAGAGATCTGGTGAGAAACAGAATTAAAATATGACGAAAGCTACTCTAATGAATTGGCACCTTCTGGGGAGCCTAATATTACATCTGGGAACTCTGCATCTAAGATATTTGAAATAATAAACTCAGCATACATCCCCCCTGGGGACACCATGTGGTGTGTGGGACCAGCCAGCTGATGGCACTGCTTCAGTTGCCCAGAGGACCAAAGAGGCATTTATTGGCCTCAATAATATACCAGTCCTGGTTATTCGATCTTCTTTATTTATTTATGTTTTTTTTTTTTGAGACGGAGTCTCGCTCTGTCGCCCAGGCTGGAGTGCAGTGGCGCAATCTCGGCCCACTGCAAGCTCCGCCTCCCGGGTTCACGCCATTCTCCTGCCTCAGCCTCTCCGAGTAGCTGGGACTACAGGCGCCCGCCACCACGCCTGGCTAATTTTTTTTTTTTGTATTTTTAGTAGAGACGGGGTTTCACCGTGGTCTCGATCTCCTGACCTCGTGATTCGCCCGCCTCGGCCTCCCAAAGTGCTGGGATTACAAGCGTGAGCCACCGCGCCCGGCCCGATCTTCTTTAAAGATGAAGTCTTTTCCTTGGCCAGGCATGGTGGTGCATGCCTGTAGTCCCAACTACTGGGGAGGCTGAGATGGAAGGATTGCTTAAGCCCAGGAGTTCTAGGTTGCACTGAGCTATGATTGTGCTCAGCAAGACCTATGAGAGCTATGATTGTGCTCTCACTGCACTCCAGCAAGACCCTGTCTCAAAAAAAAAAAAAAAAAAAAAAAAAAGATGAAGTATTTTTCTTAAACCCAATACTCAAAACACAAAACAAATCTCTGCATAGTTGGGAAATGGACTCAAGTTTGATCTGGATGAACAGTAACCTTCCAGAAATAGTATGGAGAATCCTTAAAGAACTAAATGTAGAACTACCATTTGATCCAGCAATCCCACTACTGGGCATCTACCCAGAGGAAAAAAAGTCATTACACAAAAAAAGATACTTGCACATGCATGTTTACAGCAGCACAATTTGCAATTGCCAAAACGTGGAACCAACCCAAATGCCCATCAATCAACGAGTGGATAAAGACACTGTAGTACATATATACGATGGAATACTACTCAGCCATAAAAAGGCATGAATTAATGGCATTCGCAGCAACTTGGATGGAATTGGAGACTATTATACTAAGTGAAGTAACTCAGGAATGGAAAACCAAACATTGTATGTTCTCACTCATAAGCGGGAGCTAAGCTATGAGGATGCAAAGGCATAAGAATGATACAGTGGACTTTGGGGACTCGGGGAAAGGATGGGAAGGGGGTGAGGAACAAAAGACTACAAATTGGGTTCAGTGTCTACTGCTCAGGTGACGTGTGCACCAAAATCTCACAAATCACTACTAAAACACTTATGTAACCAAATACCACCTGTTCCCCAATAACCTATGGAAATAGAAAATTTTAAAAAATAAATGTTAGATTAAAAAAAAAGAAAAAAAAAACCCAGTAACCTTCCAGGTAGCTGCTTTGACCTGCAGGACCAAGTACCAGGTAGTTACACCTCCCTTTTGTGATCTGGTCAATAGGCAGGAAGAGTTGGACAGCAGACAGTATTATCCCCAGATTCATTTAAATCTACAAATGGAGAAAAATGCAAATCACCAGAGGTACAGGCTTCAGGATAATGAGAGATGGACCTAGAGGCAGCCTTAGGCTTTTTCTTCCCAAAAGTCAGCAAATCTTGGAAATCTCTACCCAGTCCAAAGCCATTCGTGGAAAGTGACTTCACTCACGGCTCCTGCATTGTCACAGGCTTGTGAAGGACAAATCGGGATATGAGTCGCCGAGAGACAGAAACGTAGCTGATCCAAGTTGAGCTCGAGTCCTGAACAACTGCCTACATGACTCAGAATGTGTGCAGTTAGTAAGTATATGGCTCCAATAAAGGAGTGACAAGTTCAGGGGAGGATATAAATCCAGAAGAGAAATACCAGAAGATAACATAGAACCTAGCATGACCAGAGGCTGAATCACACTGAGCCTAGATTCATATGTCCAAATACCTATTCCACTTGGGATGTCAACAGGCATCTCAAACCTAATAGGTCAAACATGGGGCTTCATGTCTTTGCCGTCACCTGTACTGCCCACTGCCTTGCAGTCTCATGTAAGGGTAAAACCACCCTTCCGGCCCTTCTGCTGGAGTCTCTTTGCTTTCTCTCCTTGTTTTACATCTCACATCCAATCCATCAGAAAATCCCATTGGTCCTAGATTCAAGATACCCCCAAATCCCTCGTCTTCTCATCACCTCCACTACAACCACCCCGGTCCAAGCCATCATCATCTCTTCTCTGATTTCTTGATTTCTTTTTTTTTTTTTTTTTTTTTTTTTTTTTTTTTTGGAGACACGGTCTCACTCTGTCATCCAGGCTGGAGTGCAATGGTGCAATCTCGGCTCACTGCAATCTCCGCCGCCTGGGTTCAATTGATTCTCCTGCCTCAGCCTCCTGAGTAGCTGGGATTATAGGCATGCACCACCACAACAGGCTAATTTTTGTATTTTTAGTAGAGATGGGGTTTCACCATGTTGGCCAGGCTGGTCTCCAACTCCTGACCTCAGGTGATTCGCCCGCCTCGGCCTCGCAAAGTGTAGGGATTACAGGTGTGAGCCACCACACCCAGCCTTGCCTGATTTCTTGTTATCGCCTCTTAACTGGTCTCCCCACAGCCACCTCCAACTCTCTTCTCAATAGTGGCCAGAGAGATCCTTTTAAAACCTTAAGTGGGACCACACCATAAAAGAACAAACCTATAAAAAGAACTGACAGGCCAGACGTGGTGGCTCACACCTGTAATCCCAGCACTTTGGGAGGCTGAGGTGGGTGGATTACTTGAGGTCAGGTGTTCAAGACCAGCCTTGTCAACATGGTGAAACCCCGTCTCTACTAAAACTAAAAATTACCTGGGCATGGTGGCATGTGCCTGTAGTCCCAGCTACTTGGGAGGCTGAGGCATGAGAATCACTTGAATCTGGGAGGCAGAGGTTGCAATGAGCTGAGATGGCGCCACTGCACTCCAGCCTGGGTGACAAAGTGAGACTCGCTCTCAAAAAAAAAAAAAGCTGACAAATTAGACTTTGTCAAAATTGAAATCTGCTCTTCAAATGATGCCATTAAAAATCATAAAAAGAAAAATCACAGACTAGAGGAGAATATTTGCAAAACTGATATCTGACAAAGGACTTGGATCCAGAGTAAATTGTAAAACCCTCAAAATTCAATAATTAGAAGATAAGCAATCCAAATTTTAAAAACTGGCAAACAATTTAAACAGACACTTTACTGAAGAAGAGATATGCACATCAAAAGATGCTCAACATGAATAATCCCAGCACTTTGAAAGCCCAAGACAAGATCACTTGAGGCCAGGAGTTCAAGCCCAGCCTGGGCAACATAGCAAGACCTCAGCTCTACACAAAATAAAATAAAATAATAAGCCAGCATGATGGTGTATGCCTGTAGTCTCAGCTACTCAGGAGGCTCAGGCGGGAGGATCCCCTGAGCCAGGAGTTTGAGGTTACTGTGAGCTATGCTCATACCACTGCACTCCAGCCTGGGTGACAGAGTGAGACCCTGTCTCTAAAACACACACACGCACACGCACACACACACAATAAGATACCACCACCCAGCTATTAGAAATACTGAAATTAAAATAACTGATCATACCATATGTTGGCAAGAGTGTGAAGGAATTAGATCTCTCATACTGGTAGTTGGGATATGAAATAGTGTAATCACATTGGGAAAAAGTTTGACAGTGTCTTAAAAAGTTAAACCTATGCCCACCATAAGATCCAGCCATTCCCCTCCTACATATTTGTTGCAGAGAAGAGAAAGCATATGTCTATACAAAGACTTGTAACTGAATATTCATAGCAACTTCATTTTTTTTTTTTGGAGACGGAGTTTTGCTCTTTTGCCCAGGCTGGAGTGCAGTGGCGCTATCTCGACTCACTGCAAGCTCCGCCTCCCGGGTTCACGCCATTCTCCTGCCTCAGCCTCTCCGAGTAGCTGGGACTACAGGTGCCTGCCACCAGGCCCGGCTAATTTTTTGTATTTTTAGTAGAGACAGGTTTCACCTTGTTAGCCAGAATGGTCTCGATCTCCTGACCTCGTGATCTGCCCGCCTTGGCCTCCCAAAGTGCTGGGATTACAGGCGTGAGCCACCGCGCCCAGCCTTTAGCAACTTCATTTTTAATAACCCAAAACTACAAACAACCCCGACATCCAGACAATTAGATAAACAAATTGTGGTGGATGTATGGTGATAAAATAGAATGTATGGTGATAAAAAAGGAGTGAATTATTGATACAAAATGAATGAATCTCAAAATAATTATGCTGCGGAAAAAGAAATCAGACCAAAAATAAAAAGAGTACATGCTGTATGATTCCATTTATATAAAGTTCTAGAAAAAAATAACCTGTAATGATAAAAAAACAGATCAGTGGCTACCTGGGGACAAGTGACGAAGGAGAGGAGAATGAGGTAGGAGAAATTGCAGAGGCATGAGGTCACATTTTTTGGGAATGCTGGACGAGTTCACTATCTTGATTGCAGCAATGGTTTCACAGGTGTGTACATGTGTAAAAATTTATCAAGTTGCCATAGGCAATGAAAGTAAAAATAGATAAATTGGACTACATAAAAATTAAAAACATTTGTGCATCAAAGGACCCAATCAACAGAGTAAAAAGGTAACCTACTGAATTGGAGCAAATATTTGCAAATCATATACCTAATGAGGGATTGATGTCTAGAATATAAAAATGAACACCTGCATCTCAACAACAAATAATAATAATAAATGATCCCATGAAAAAATGGACAAAAGGCCAGGCGCAGTGGTTCATGCCTATAAGCCTAGCACTTTGGGAGACCAAAAGCGGGTGGATCATTTGAACCCAGGAGTTCAAGACAAGCCTGGGCAACATGGCAAAACATCGTCTCTACCAAAAATACAAAAAATTAGCCAGGCATAGTGGCGTGCACCTGTAGTCCAAGCTACTCAGGAGGCTGAGGTGGGAAGGTCACCTGAACCCAGGAGGCAGAAGTTGCAATGAGCAGAGATAGTGCCACTGCACTCCAGCACTCCAGCCTGGGTGGCAGAGTGAGACCTTGGCAAAAAAAAAAAAAAAAAAAAAGAAAAGAAAAAATGGGCAAAGCACTTGAATAGATATTTTTAAAAAGAAGATACACAAATGGCCAACAAGCATATGAAGAGATGCTCAACTTCAGACATCATTAGGGAAATACAAATCGAAACCACAAAGAGATACCACCTCACACGCTTAGGAAGGTTACTATGAAAGAAAGGAAAGAGGCCGGGCACAGTGGCTTACGCCTGTAATCCCAGCACTTTGGGAAGCCAAGGCAGGCAGATCACGAGGTCAAGAGATTGAGACCATCCTGGTCAATATGGTGAAACCCTGTCTCTAATAAAAACACAAAAATTAGCTGGGCGTGGTGGCGGGCACCTGTAGTCCCAGCTACTCAGGAGGCTGAGGAAGGAGAATTGCTTGAGCCTGGGAGGCAGAGGTTGCAGTGAGCTGAGACCACACCACTGCACTCCAGCCTGGGCAACAGAGTGAGACTTTGTCTCCAAAAAAAAAAAAAAATCATCAAGACAGAAAGTTACGTGGTGTTTGCCAGGGGCTGGGGGAGGGGACAATGGGGAGTTGTTTAATGAGCATAGAGTT
The DNA here is from genome assembly GCF_006542625.1 of Nomascus leucogenys. NCBI lineage: Eukaryota > Metazoa > Chordata > Mammalia > Primates > Hylobatidae > Nomascus > Nomascus leucogenys. Next base: position 42,678,637 of record NC_044397.1, read on the forward strand.
TCTGTTTTGCAAGATGAAGTTCTGAAGACTGGTTACTCAACAATGTGAATGGTCTGAATGCTAATGAACTACACACTAAAATATGGCAAAGATGGTAAGTTTTATATTATGTGTATTTTTCCACAGTTAAATTTTTTGTGTTGGGTCTCACTCTATCGCCCAGGCTGAAGTGCAGTGGTGAGATCTCGGCTCGCTGCAGCCTCCACCTTCAGGGTTCAAGTAATTCTCCTGCCTCAGCCTCCCAAGTAGCTGCGATTACAGCCACGTGCCACCACACCCAGCTAATTTTTATATATATTTTTAGAAGAGACAGGGTTTCACCATGTTGCCCAGACTGGTCTCAAACTCCTGGCCTCAAGTGATCTGCCCACCTTGGCCTCCCAAAGTGCTGAGATTACAGGCATGAGCCATCACAACCAGCCTACACATTTTTTAAATTACCACATTGCACACTTGAAATGTGTATAGCCTACAGTGAGGCAGGGCAGGGAAGGGGAGGTGAGGGAAAACTTACTGGAAGTGATGGATACATTGACAGCATTGATTGTGATGATGGTTTCATGGCTTCACAGGTGTAAACTTTTCTCCAAACACATCAAGTTATATCCATTATGTCTACAGCTTACAAAAGATCTACAATTTAAAAAAGAAATAAATAAGTGCCACTTACCCTATGTCAGTTTTATCTCAATAAAGCTGTTTTTAATTTTTTTTTTTTTTTTTTTTTTTTTTTTGAGAACAGTCTCGCTCTGTTGCCAGGCTGGAGTGCAGTAGCGCCATCTCGGCTCACTGCAACCTCTGCCTCCCGGGTTCAAGCGATTCTCCTGCCTCAGCCTACCGAGCAGCTGGGACTACAGGTGCCCGCCACCACGCCTGGCTAATTTTTCTATTTTTAGTAGAGACGGGGTTCCACCATGTTGGCCAGGATGGTCTCGACCTCTTGACCTCATGATCCGCCCGCCTCGGCCTCCCAACATGCTGTGTTTTTAATTTTTTTAATTCAATTTTTACAAATTCAATGGGATCCTATCCCTCCGCTGCTCTAAACCTTCCATGGGCTTCCCATTTCACTCCGAGTAAAAGCCACAGTCCTTGTAATGACCCACAAGGTGGTAGATGATCTGGTCCTGAAGTCACGGTTTCCTCATTCCCATTCCTCTCCCCCTCACCCGTGCCAGGCCAGCTACACCGGCCTCCTTGCTGTTTTCTCAAACACACCAGGCGCCCTCCCTGGGCAGTTACCCAGGCTGCTAGCTTTTACCCGGAAGTCTTTTCCCCCAGGCAACTTCATGGCTCACTTCTTCACCTCTTTCAAGGCTTGATTCAAATGTCACCCCCTCATCAGGGTCTTCCCTGCGTGGTATTTAAAACTCAAACAGTCCCCCACTCTGTAAGTTTCCATCCTTCTTCCCTGCTTTATTTTCTACACAGCACTTATCACTAAAAAAACACATTTTATTTTTTATCTATGTGTCTTCTGACTGGAGCTTAAAAAGAAAGGTTGTTTTTGTGCTTTTTGGTTTTGTGTTTTGTTTTGAGACAGAGTCTCACTCTGTCTCCCAGGCTGGAGTGCAGTGACGTGACCTCGGCTCACTGCAACCTCTACCTCCCGGGTTCAAGTGATTCTCCTGCCTCAGCCTCCCGAGTAGCTGGAATCACAGGGGTCCACTACCATGCCAGGCTACTTTTTGTATTTTTAGTAGAGATGGGGTTTCACCATGTTGGCCAGGCTGGTCTCGAACTCCTGACCTCAGGTAATCCACCCTCCTGGTGCTCCCAAAGTGCTGAGATTACAGGCATGAGCCACAGAGCCCAGCCCACTTCTGGTTTTTAAATGGAAATTGGTGACCTCAAGTGCAGAAGTACAGACAAACCCTCTCCCGGGTCTCCATCTATGTGGAGGCAAAAAAGACCAAAGTCAGAAGCGCTCGGGGCTGTGTGGCCTCCCTCCTCCACCAGGTCCAGCATTTCCCACACTTTGTGGGTCTGATGCTTGATTTTAGCAGTCAGGGTGTATAAGAAAGGAGTGCAGCTGGAGCCATCCGCCCCTCACCACTCACGGTGGCCTGATGTCTCAGAGCATCCAGAAAAGAATGCAAACACCAATTAATCGGGAGGCTGAGGCAGGAGAATCGCTGGAACCCAAGAGGCAGATGTTGCAGTGCGCTGAGATTGCACCACTGCACTCCAGCCTGGGCGAAAGAGTGAGACTCCATATAAAAAAAAAAAACAGCCAACCAAACAAACAAACAAAAAACCACAACCAAACAGGTTTTTATGAGGGCTGTAACCCGATGGACAAGGCGCGCTCTCTCAGCCTGGGAATGTCCCTGCTCTGAACCAGTTGCCTTGCCAACAAGCCACATGTTTCCACTCTGCAGAATCCAATTTCTGAGCAACGTGACAGTGACAGGTCCAGAGACATGCTACACACTCCCAAGGTGCCTTTGAACACCTGCTGAATCGTTAAGAACAATGTGTATCTCTGCATGTACTTAGCAACGTGGAACACACACCAGGCAAATGCACATCACTCTGTTTATGCGGCAGCCCCCACCATCCCAGGCCACCCCCAAGCATCTTGCAAGCTACAGAGCACACAAGGCTAAGCCACCTTCTTTATCACCATCATTCTCAGAAATCACTGCAGACTCACTCCTTAAGTCCCAGATTAAGTATTAATATTAACACCTTAATATTAAGTTATTTAATCCTCACAACAACCCTATGATTTAAATGATTATTATCCCATTTCAGATGGAGGAAAAGAGACCTAGAAAGGGTAGGTAGCACCAGGTACTGTGGCTCACACCTGTAATCCCACCACTTTGGGTGGCTGAGGCAGGAGAATTGTTTGAGGCCAGAGGTTCGGGGCCAGCCTGGGCAACATGGGGAGACTCCCTCCTCCCCATCTCTACAAAAACAAAAATTTAAAAATTAGCCAAGTATGGTGGTGTGTACCTGTAATCCCAGCTACTTGGGAGACTGAGGTGGGGAGATCCCTTGAGCCTCGGAGTTGGAGGCTGCAGTGAGCTATGATGGCACCACCGCACTCCAGCCTGGGTGACAGAGCAAGGTCATGTCTCTCCAAAAAAAAAAGAAAAAAAAGAAAGGGTAAGAAATTATCCAAAGTCACACACAGCTAGAGAAAAATGACACCAGGATTTAAACCTAGACTGTCTGCCTCCAGAGTTTACCCTCTCAAACACTCCCCTATGCTATGACTCTGTAATACTCCTTAAATGTGCAGGCTAAAAGATTGTTGTAATTATCTTTGCTGCATAACTACCCACCCAAAAACTTCACAAAGAAAAATATCAAGTTCATTCTGCTCATGGACACAGTGGGTGAGGAATTTGGGCAGGACACCATGGGGACAGCTTGTCTCTGCTCTACCGCGTCTATCCTAGGCATCAGCTACAAAGGCTCAAAGGCTGAGAATGACTCAATGGCTGGGACCGATATCATCTAAAGCTATTGCACTCACGTCACTCTGTACGCACGGTCTCTCCATGTGACCTGGGCTGCTCAGCCTGGTGGCTGCGTTCCAGAAGCAAGTGTCCCACAAGGCAGGAAGTAGAAGCTGTTGGTTTCTTAAGACAGATACTGGAATCCAGAACAGCATCACATCTGCCGTTTTCTATTGACCAAGCAGTCCCAGAGTCCGGATTCCATGGGAGAGGCAGAGACCCTACCTCTCAAAGAATTTTGTGGCCATTTTTTTAAACCACCAACAAGATCGTTTAGTGTAACTCCTTTATTTATTTATTTATTTTTATTTTTTGAGACAGAGTCTTGCTCTGTCACCCAGACTGGAGTGCAGTGGCACGATCTCAGCTCACTGCAACCTCCACCTCCCGGGTTCAAGCCATTCTCCTGCATCAGCCTCCTGAGTAACTGGAATTATAGGTGGGCACCACCACATCTGGCTAATTTTTGTATTTTTAGTAGAGACGAGTTTTCACCATATTGGCCACGCTAGTCTTGAACTCCTGGGCTCAAGTGATCCTCCCGCCTCGGCATCCCAAAGTGCTGGGATTACAGGCATGAGCCACTGTGCCCGGCCAGTCTAACCCCTTTAAATTCTAGCTGAACAACTGAAGCTCAGAGAAGTTAAGCAATGCGTCCAAGATCGCCTAATTCATAAAGTGCTAGTGCCAGGATGGAACAGGTGCCTTCAGGCCCGGTCTTTTACGCTATGCCACTCCATCTCAACGTGGCTGCACGTTGAAATCACGTGGGGAACTTTAAAGAGTGCTGATGCCTGGGTGCCCCTGCAGAGATTCTGATTTGTTTTGACGTGGCCTGGGCATGGTGATCTTTAAAAGCCCCCCAGGGGCTTTAACGGTCTGCAGTGTGAGAACCACGCTCTGTGCAATATCCCCAGATGGTTCCGTACAGGTGAAATCTACCACTGTTTCAGTGTCTCCACATTTGCAGTGGCCCCAGCCTATGATGGAAACAGCTACACCGAGAACAGATTTCTGACACCTTCACCTGGTTCACTAACTTCATCCTGAACCTTTGTCCAACACGCCTAACAAATTTTTGTATTTTTTGTAGAGACAGGGTTTCGTCACGTTGCCCAGCCTGGTCTTGAACTCCTGACCTCAAGCAATCTGCCCACCTCAGCCTCCCAAAGTGCTGGGATTACAGGCATGAGTCCCTGCAACTTACCACTTTCTCCTTCTTGATAATACTTTGTGGTTTTTTTTTTTTTTTTTTGGCGGGGGGTCTTAACCTTTGTTTTATTTTATTATTTATTTATTTATTTATTTAGAGACAGAATCTCGCTCTGTCGCCCAGGCTGGAGTGCAGTGGCGCCATCTCGGCTCACTGCAAGCTCCGCCTCCCAGGTTCATGCCATTCTCCTGCCTCAGCCTCCCTAGTAGCTGAAACTACAGGCGCCTGCCACCACGCCCTGCTATTTTTTGTATTTTTAGTAGAGACGGGGTTTTACCGTGTTAGCCAGGATGGTCTCGATCTCCTGACCTCGTGATCTGCCCGCCTTGGCCTCCCAAAGTGCTGGGATTACAGGCTTGAGCCACTGCACTGGTCTGATCTTAACCTTTATTTTAAGGTCGGGGTACAAGTATGGGTTTGTGACATAGGTAAACTTGTGTCATGGGGGTTTGTTGTACACATCATTTCATCACCCAGGTATTAAGCCTAGTACTCATTAGTTATTTTTCCTAAACCTCCCCCTCCTCCCGCCCTCCACTCTCTGAAAGGTCCCAGTGTGTGCCATTTCCCTCTATTTGTCCATGTGTTCTCATTATTTAGCTACCATTTATAAATGAGAATATGCGATATTTGGTTTTCTGTTCCTGTGTTAGTTCGCTAAGGATAATGGCCTCCAGCTCCAATCACGTTCCCGCAAAGGACATGACCTTGTTCTTTTTTATGGCTGCATAGTATTCCATGGTGTATATGTACCACATTTTCTTTATCCAGCCTATCACTGATGGGTATTTAGATTGAACCACATCTTTGCTATTGTGAATAGTGCTATGGTGAAGGTATGTGTGCATGCGTCTTTATAATAGAATGATTTGATCCGCTCATCTTCTGCCTCCCACCACCTTCCAGTGGCCCCTCAGAAGCAGCAATTTAACACTCAACACTTCAACTATGAGTCATGCTCATCTCTTCACTACCATCTGCCAAGCTCCAGAAATTTATTTCTGCCTTTGGAGTTCCTCATAGGTGGAGACCCAAAGGCCAGGTTATCCTGTTCACCTTGCCTGAGCCTCCTGGATAACCACTAACCCCACTCATAACATTCCTCCTCCAGCTCCAAATATGTCTTCCTTCCTCTTCCTGGTCCATGCAGCACTGGGCTAAAATTGTGTCTAAGTCATGCTTTAAAAGTTTGATTCTGGCCAAGCATGGTGGCTCATTCCCGTAATCCCAGCACTTTGGGAGGCCAAGAGTTGGAGATCAGCCTAAGCAACATAGCAAGACCCCATCTCTGAAAGAAAAAAAAAAATTAGCCAGGCATAGTGTCACACACCTATAGTCCCAACTTCTCAGGAGGCTGAGGTGGGAGAATCACTTGAGTCTAGGAGTTGGAAGCTGCAGTGAACTATGATTACACCACTGCAGTCCAGCCTGGGCAACAGAGAAAGACCCTGTCTCAATTTAAAACAAACAAACAAAAACCTTGATAGGTTGATTTTGTGAAAGCATCGGTTGACTTAGTGGGGGAAAAAATCCATCAATGTGATTATTTCACTGAAATAATTGATCAGTTGCATCCTATGTCTTCTATCATAACAAACTGGCCAAAAATATTAGCCTAAACAAGTATTTTTAACGTTTCTCCTTAGCTTCAAATTCTCATGAAGGGCAGATTTTTTAAATGCAGATGTAAAGAAAGAAACTTTCTGATACTGCTATTCTACTAGATTTACTGATTTATATTAGGTTAGGAGAAGATCTTTACAGTTTTATCATGGGTACATATCTCCTGAGGATAATTTTATAAAATATATTTATGCTTCACTTTACACAAAATGAAATCTTCCTAAACTTCATAGGCAATTATTTCAAATATGCCAAAGAAAAGATATTGAAAGGAACTCTTTATCAGGTTTCATTATACTTTTCTCTTTACTTTTGTGTATCTTTGAGCATTTTCATAAGATTAAGAAGGAAGCAAAGAAGAGAGGGAGGCTGGGCAACCTCAGGGAATTCTATGATAGTCTAAAATCTCATTATATAAGGAAATGCAAATGAATACCCCCCACCAAAAGAAAACATGCAATTTTTATTTGTGTGTGTGTTTATAAAGTCTAATTTCTCTAGACTAGGGCTCTAAAAATCTAAAATAATTATTCTCTTTTTTTTCTGAGGCAGAGTCTTGCTCTGCTGCCCAGTCTGGAGTGCAGTAGTGGTGCAGTCATAGCTCACTGCACCCTCAAACTCCTAGGTTCAAGCAATCCTCCCGCCTCGGCCTCCCAAAATATTGGGATTACAGGCATGAGCCACTGCACCTGGCCTAAAATAATCATTCTTTTTTTTGAGACGGAGTTTCACTCTTGTTGCCCAAGCTGGAGTGCAATGGCGCGATCTCAGCTCACTGCAAACTCCACCTCCCGGGTTCAAGGGATTCTCCTGCCTCAGCCTCCCAAGTAGCTGGGATTATAGGCATGCGACACCACACCCAGCTAATTTTGTATTTTTAGTAGAGATGGGGTTTCGCCTTGTTGGTCAGGCTGGTCTCGAACTCCCGACCTCGGGTGATCCGCCTGCCTCGGCCTCCCAAAGTGCTGGGATTACAGGCGTGAGCCACTGCACCTGGCCAATAATCATTCTTATAAAGCAGTTTGCTGTATTGGTCTTTATTTTCCTCTCCCTCTGCCTATATGGGTCTCACTAATGAGCAAGTGAGAGGCTCCTATCTACCTTGGTTTACAAAATCTTGTCTAATTTATATATACACTTAGGTGTCTACTTTAAGACTTAGTCACTCTTTGGGTGGACACAGCTACATCCTATGCAGCCTGTGAGCACTTCTTCCACCTGCACTTTAAGCTGCCTTTGTTCTCCTCTCTCAAGTCCTACTTGCATGCTACAGGCCATGATACAGAGTTAATGCTTCTTCAGTGCCCCGTTGCTGAAATAAATTCTGAAAGGCACTGCTTTATAGATCAAAGTGCTTGCGAGGCACTTCCCTCCACAGATTCCATGGGATTGGATGGATTCAATAGATGTGTTAGGCCATTCTTGCATTGCAAGAAAGAGGTTTAATTGGCTCATGGATCTGCAGGCTGTAAAGGAAGCATGGTGCTGGCATCTGCACTCCTTCTGGGGAGACCTCAGGGAGCTTTTACTCATGGCAGAAAGCAAAGGGGAGTAGTCACGTCACATAGCAGGAGCAAGAGAGAGGGGGAGGTGCCACATACTTTTCCATGACCAGATCTCATGAGAACTCACTCCTCATGGTAAGGACAGCACCAAGCTATGAGGAATCCACCCCTGTAACCCAAACACCTCCCACCAGGCTTTACTTTTAACACTGGAGATTACATTTCAACATGAGATTTAGAAAAGACACATATTCAAACTGAATCAATGGACTGGATCACAATTAAAGTCTGCTTACAATCATAGTATCAAAAGAAAGCTTAATCTCATCAAGACCAATAGCCCATACAATGATGTGCCTCTTTAAATAAAACCTTGGTTCTTTATAGTATCCAGAGAAACCACACATGCATGGATATGGTTTCGCTCTGTGTCCCCACCCAAATCTCATGTTGAATTACGATCTTCAGGGCTGGAGGAGGGGCCTGGTGGGAGGTGATTGGATCATGGGGGCAGATTTCCTCCTTGCTGTTCTCACGACAGTGAGTGCATTCTCACAAAATCTGTTGTTGTTTAGAAGTGTGTGGCACTTCCCCCTTTGCTCTCTCTCTCTCTCTCTCTCTCTCTCCTGTCACCATGTGAACATGTGCTTGCTTCCCCTTCACCTTCCGCCATGATTGTAAGTTTTCTGAGGCCTCCCCAGCCATGCCTCCTGTACAGCCTGTGGAACTGTAAGTCAATTAAGCCTTTCTTCATGAACTACCCAGTCTCAGGTAGTTCTTTATACCAGTGTGAGAATGAACTAATACATGCCCCTTCTATGTTGATCTTGAAGAGCTATAACAAGTTGAATAATTAAGCATTTAGACTCCAGAGCCAGGAAGACTTGGATAGGAATCCCAACTTCACCACTTTCTAGCTGTGTGACCTTGGACAAATCACTCCAGCCATCTGTTTTCTCATGAGTTAAATGGGGGTAATAACCGTACCTATCTCACGTGATTATTGTAAGTGTCAGATAAGATGATATTTACAAAGCATGGTGCCCAGCACAGAATCAGTGTCCTAGAAATGTGAAGTTCTATTGTGGAGCTTGTCGATGGTGATGTTATTATTATCAATATTTCTCAAAATCAACTTGTAAATATATTTCACTTCATATATCTGCCGTACTCCTGGGAGGTAGGACTTTTATTATTCACAGTTAAGGAAACTAGCTCAGAAATGTCACTTGACTGGCCCCAAATCACACAGCCTTGGGGTGGAAGAAGCTGAAGTGGAAGATCAAGTATTTAAACCCAGGATTGTGTGTAGTTCACTTCTGCCTTTTCCTGCAGCAACCTTTCTACGAAGTGATTTTCCAGCCTATAGTTAAGCTCTTTATTTTTATTTCTTTTTTGTTTTAGAGATAGGGTCTCATGCTTTCACCCAGGCTGGAGTGCAGTGGCGCCATCATAGTTCACTGCAGTCTCTAGCTCTTGGGCTGAAGTGATCCTCCAGCCTCAGCCTCCTGAGTAGTTGGGACTACAGGCACATGCCACCATGCCCTCCTAATTTTTTTTTCTTGTAGAGATGGGGCCTCCCTATGTTGTCCTGGCTGGTGTCAAACTCCTGGTTTCAAGTGATCCTCCCCCTTCTGCCTCCCAAAGTGCTGGGATGACAGGTAATTAATTACTTTCAATGACAGGGAACTTGCCAACCACTGATTCAGCCCTAACAACCCACTTTCCAGCATCTCCATCAGTAGCATGTTCGCCCTTCTCTCGAGCTAGAATCTGTCTCCGTGTAAGATCCCTCCGTTGGTCTGACTCTGCCCTGCAGGGCCACCAGGAACAAATCTGCTCTCTCTTTCACATCACAGCCCTTGAATTTTTAAAGACCCAGTCATGTAACCCACCCCTCACCCCCCGCCTCGCCAAGTCCTCTCCTCTCCAGGCCCAACACCCCCAGCTTCTTTCACCATTCCTCTTCCAGAACATATTATGAATCCCCTTCCCACCTAGGCCCCCTGCTCTGCCTCAGGGCTTGACAAGAGGCATATACTATTGATGACCAGAGAAGCTTTCATGCTGCCCCCAGAGGCTTGTAATACATTTATGCTTTCTCAGGATGACACATACTCCCGGAGTACTAAGAATTGCTGTCAATCTCTCTGGCATTGTGAAGGACTCTGGCATTTCACCATATAATCATTTTTTTTCTCTCCCAAGGGGCTGCCTGCTTGAGAAAACTGTCATATTCTTCAGCCAAGGGGAACCAAAGTGTTCTGAAGCAGATAAACATAGCTCTGCCATGTGGCTCTTTCCAGACACTTTTCTGATGTATCAGCTTGTGGTAAAGAAGCTAAAATAACCTGCAGTCAGAGACATTGGCCTCATACCAGCTCCCCAGGCCTCACCAGCCTTAGAGAAGGAGGGAGTATTTTTGTCAGGATATATAGGTTAGGCTGTGTTGCAAAAGAGCCCTAAAGGCAGAGCATGGTGGCCCACGCCTGTAATCCCAGCGCTTTGAGAGGCTGAGGCAAGAGGATCGCTTGAGCCCAGGAGTTCGAGACCAGCCTGGGCAACATAGCAAGACCCCATCTCTATGAGGCATTTAAAAATTAGCTAGGCATAATGGCATGTGCCTGTAGTCCCAGCTACTTGGGAGGCTCAGATGGGAGGATTGCTTGAGCCCAGGAGTTTGAGGCTGCAGCAAGCTATGATCACACCATTGCACTCCAGACTGGGTAACAGAGAGAAAGCCTGTCTCTCAACAACAACATCAAAAAAGGAAATGAAAAAAAAGGGACTGAAAAACTCAGTGACTTATCAGTAAAAATTCATTTCTCATTTATGCCAAGTTCAGTGTAGATCTAGTAAGTCCCCAGGGCGGTTTGCTTTCAAGTGGTGACTCATGGGTCCAAGGACTTGCATCTTACTGCTACACATCCAGAAGACATGGCTTCCAGGTCACAGTGACAAGGGAAGAGCCAGCTCTTCAATGCTTCAAACTAGAACCAACATAAATCACTTTTGCCTATAAACCCTGGCCAGAAATAGTCATATGGCCCCACCTAACTGCAGGGGGCTGGGAAACTGTGGGTGAACACAGGGATATTCAAGGGGCAGTCAATGGGCTGGGTTCAGTGGCTCACACTTGTAATCCCTGGGAGGCAGGAGGATTACTTGAGGCCAGGAGTTTGAGACCAGCCTGGGCAACATAGAGAGACCCCATGTCTACCACAAAATATATATATTTTTTAATTAGCCAAGCGTGCTGGCTCATTTCTGTAGTCCCAGCTACTGGGGAGGCTGAGGTGGGAGGATCACTTGAGCCTAGGAGTTAGAGGCTGCAGTGATTCATGATTGTCCCATTGCACTCCAGCCTGGACGACAGAACAAGACCTGTCTCCAAAAAAAAGGAAGGAACAGTAAGTAAATATTCTGCCACAGAAGATAACAATCTCAACAGCCTTTAACCCCAACACACTTGCCTGAACATCTAGAGAAACTGCTGTGATAGTGAGCTCCCAGCCTCACTCCTGAGGACTCCTAGCCCTTCAGCAGCCACAGTGTTTGATGGCCACCAATGTCACCCTCTGAGCCACTGAATGGTGATCTTAATTGGCAACTACAGAAAACTCCCTCCCATCTCTCTGCTGCCATTAACCTCATTGAGACTCTTGTCATTTCTTTTCTGATCTTTTTTTTTTCTTTTTTTGAGATGGAGTCTCACTCTGTCACCCAGGCTGGAGTGCAGTGGCACAATCTCAGCTCACTGCAACCTCCGCCTCCTGGCTTCAAGCGATTCTTCTGTCTCAGCCTCCATTGTAGCTGGCATTACAGGCCCCCACCACCACACCCGGCTAATTTTTGTATTTTTTAGTAGAGATGGGGTTTCGCCATGTTGGTCAGGCTGGTCTTGAACTCCTGACCTCAAGTGATCTGCCCGCCTCAGCTTCCCAAAGTGTGGGGATTATAGGCGTGAGCCACCACATCCTGCCTCTTTTCTAAATCTATTGTCACAGCATTCTTAACTGGTCTCCGTTCCTCTTTTGGTCATACCACTGTCCATCACCATTTCAAAAATCTAACCTGATTATATCCTTTGTCGGTTTCATATCTGACATAGCCACAGTTCAACAGGATAGACTCTATTTCCTTAGAGCAGTGTAAAGAAAACTTTTTTTTTACAGGCAACATCTCACTCTGTCACCCAGGCTGGAGTGCAGTGGTGTGATCATACCACACTGCATCCTCTACCTCCTGGGCTCAGGTGAGCCTCCTGCCTCAGCCTCCTGAGTAGCTGGGACTACAGACACATACCACCATGCCTGACTAATTTTTGTATTTTTTGTAGAGACAGGGTTTTGCCATGTTGCCCAGGCTGGTCTCAAAGTCCTGGCCTCAAGCAATCCTCCCGCCTTGGCCTCCCTATACACTGGGATTGCAGGTGTGAGCCACCGCATCTGGCCAAAATAGCTTTTATAATCCAGTCCCAAAGACCCTTCCAGCCTCATCACCCAATGTCCTACTCCTGTGTTCCCTGTATTCAAGCCACCCCAAATTCACATCCTCCTCAAAGAGCCATAACACTTCCCAGAGAGCTCCCTCCAACCTGCGGCAACTGTAGAAATTCTATCAACTCTCAAATACCCAGCTCAAGTATCCTGTTCTCCATGGCAACTTCCCCCATTCTCCCCAGCGGAGCTGGCTGTTCCCCGCTCTAGGTTCCAGACACCTGCCTCAACTGTACCTCTTGGTTGAAGTGTGCTTCTCTTTCACTCAGTGGATTTCTCCTTGATAGTGGCCGTGCCTTGATCATCTCTGTATCTCCAGTGGATAGAATTATTCCTGGCCTCGTAGGTATCAGTAAATGTTGAATAAATCCATGCTACAAATTTCTCCATCTCATCTTATGCTGCTGAGAAAGAAGCCATTCCTTCATACACTGCGAGGTCTTTATTCCAAAATAGAGAGAGAGAAACAGGAGCTGGAGAGAATAATAACACAGCTCCCAGGCTGGGCTGGTGGGTTTGAAAGGAGAATATTAAACTCCCAGGAATTTTCCCAGCATCCTGAAGACCAGAAGCTCCAGGGGTACCATTTTGACTTTCTAGATCATTCTAAAGTGGCCTGTCTACCTCATTCAGAAAATCCTATGAGGACAGACTGAAAATAAATAGCTGTTTGATTAGCCGAGTATTGAGCTGTTTTAATGCCTTTTCTCTCCTGAGCAGAGAGATTGTATGCCCTGAAATAAAAAAGGAAGTGTGTATGAAAACCTTGGTTATTCAGAGGGGAGAATAACAGGGGGAAAAAAAGACTTTAAAACTCTCCAGAAAGCCTTCAGCACTGTAACTAAATGCTAATGTTTAAAGATATCCCAATATTTCAGGAAGCCATTGGTAGTGCCACACTAAAGCTCATTCTAGTTTTAAAGAGAAGTATTTGACTTGGAGGAACAGACCCCATGCTGGCTCCAAGATAAACTTTCCTGGCTCTCTCAGGCCAATTTTAATGCTAAGAGCAGCTCCATTTGAGTAAAAGTTCATTTTTGAGAGCCAAGCTGTGAATTATGCTACAGGCTGAGCTGAGCAGTTGGTCTTTTGCTGATGAAGGCAGAAGCTTGAATATGATACAGAAATGGAGGGGGAGCCGGGGACACCCGAGGGGGATTATCACAGAAGGTCAGACTAATTAAATCGAGAGAAGTCACCAGAGAGCCGGAGCTCCCACACATACCATCTTCAAATGCTCTGACACATGCAGGGGTTGATAAGAAAAAGAGGGTTGAATTGCCACTTTCATCTGCCTGGAAGGACAACAGTCAACCAAATACAACTTTTTAGTGTTGGTTTAAACCCAGGTGGGGAGGAAAGAATTGAAGCTGCTGCCAATTCCTAATTATGCAGTTGAATAAGAGACAGGGAGCATGAGGAGAGGTAGAATCCAGTGGTCTCTCTGGTTAGACATTGAATGCGTGGCTGTTGTGTCCCTACTATGTGCTGGGCACGAGAAATGAAACAAACAAGAAACACTCCCTGCCCTCAATTAATAAATCTGTATGTATTATTTATTGTTGTTATTATTATTATTATTTTGGAGACAGGGTCTCACTCTGTCACCAAGACTGGAGTGCAATGGTGCCATCATAGCTCACTACAACCTCGACCTCCTGCCTCAGCCTCCCAAAGTGCTGGGATTACAGGCATGAGCCACCACCATTCATATAATATTATTATACTATATTAGCATAGCACAATGGCTTATGCCTGTTATCCCAGCACTTTGGGATGCTGAGGTGGGAGGATTGCTTGATCCCAGGAGTTTGAGACTAGCCTGGGCAACATAGCGAGACCCCATTTCTACAAAAAAAATTAAGAATTAGCCAGTGTGTTGGTGCACACCTGTAGTCCCAGCTACTGGGGAGGCTGAGGTGGGAGGATCACTTAAGCCCAGGAGTTAGAGGCTACAGTGAGCTATGATCACACCACTTTCCTCCAGTCTGGACAACATAGAGAGAGACACTGTTTCCAAAAAAAAATAAAATAAAAGAAGAAACCCCAGTTCCTTTGCTTCTGTGTCCATCAAATATCAGAGATCTCATAAACAGAAAGATATCCATTAGCTCGCTGTGGGGGCAGGTGGCTGTAGTCAATTCACAAAACACGACCTTGCAGGTTAAAAGCCTCCTGAAGCCTTGGGTCTGTGCTGTGCTGGTGCTTTGAGCTTCAAACCTGGGTGAATGTTTGACATCTCCCCAGGCACAGAGAGAAGGGAAAGAATGGCATCCCAGGGCACATGAACATGTCGACAGGTCACAGGTCCGCAGTCCTTGGTGAATTACAGAATCCTGAAATGTATGAAATGCTGTGAAATAGCCCTTTTGGATTACTTAGTCCAGGACTCACAAACAGATTTCAACTCACAAAGAGATTTCAACTCACATGTCTACACCAGCTGAGAGGAAGTGGCTGCCTGGGGTGCTGGGGAGAAATGGGGCTGGCACTGGGAGTGAAGGGGAAAAAATGCTGGGAGCGAGTTTCTTATGTCTACAATGGATCCTGGAAGAAAAAAGTGGCACTCATTGGGGACCCAGGCGAACTCCCTTGTTACAATTAGGGAAACCAAAGCAGCTAAGTGACTCCTCCAGTACACCCAGGTCATCAGGCCAGATCCTGCATCCCACCCAAGTGTTGTCTACGGTTCACCCACCATGTTGTCTTGGTGAACCCCACTCTCTTCTTGGCTCTTGTTTTCTTTTTTTTGAGACTGAGTCTCGCTCTGTCACCCAGGCTGAAGTGCAGTGGCACGATCTCAGCCCACTACAACCTCAGCCTCCCAGGTTCAAGCGATTCTCCTGTCTCAGCCTCCTGAGTAGCTGGGATTACAGGCATGTGCCACCACCTCTGGCTAATTTTTGTATTTTTAGTAAAGATGGGGTTTCACCATGTTGGCCAAGCTGGTCTCAAACTCCTGACCTCAGGTGATCCGCCCATCTCAGCCTCCCAAAGTGCTGGGATTAGAGGCGTGAGCCACCACGCCCAGGCTTGGTTCTTGTTTTCTCCTCGGTTCACCCACCTGGACCCTGTGTGACTCCTACCAGCAATTGTCCCTTCCTGGTCCTTTCTTCCCAGGCTTTTGTGTCTCCTCCTAGAACAGGCTGAACATTCAGAATCTACAATGTTCCACCTGCTTCCCCAGGGCCCTCACAGGGAGTTCTGCTTCTGGGACCTCCACCTACCCCACTGGAGCCACTCTCTGGTTGGCAGGTTTTGGAGGGAATGCACTCATCTCCTTAAAGTGGGCCTCTGTACCTTTACCTAGATTGGTACATTCTAGTTTCACTACATTCTCTTCACTGTTTTCTTTTTTGAGATGCAGTCTTGCTGTGTCGCCTGGGCTGGAGTGCAGTGGCATGATCTCGGCTCACTGCAACCTCAGCCTCCCAGGCTCAAGCGATTCTGTGCCTCAGCTTCCTGAGTAGCTAGGATTACAGGCATGCACCACCATGCTGGGCTAATTTTTTTGTATTTTTAGTAGAGATGGGGTCTCGCCATGTTGGCCAGGCTGGTCTCCAACTCCTGGCCTCAAGTAATCTGCCCACCTCGGCCTCCCAAAGTGTTGGGAATTACAGGCATGAGCCACCTCGCCCGGCCTCTCTTCACTTTTTATGACATTTACCACACTTAACTAGTATTTGAGTTGTAGCTATTCCCATGCTGTAGTCCCTCCTTATCCTCAAGGATACATTCCAAGATCTCCAGCGGATGCGTGAAATCTCAGATAGTTCCAAACTCCATATAAAAAGTACCATGTTTTCTCCTACACACACACCTATAATAAAGTTTAATTTATAAATTAGGCACAGTAAGAGATTAACAATAATAACTAATAATAAAATAGGACAATTATAACAATACTCAAAATGGCATGCAATTTAAAACTTACAGATTGAGCCAGACGTGGTGATGTAAACCTGTAGTCCCAGCTACCTGGGAGGCTGATGTGGAAGGATCAATTGAGCCTAGGAGTTCAAGACCAGCCTAGAGAACATAGCGAGACTCTGTCTCTACAAAAAATCTAAAAATCAGCCATGGTGGCTCATGCCTGTAATCGCAGCAATTGGGAGGCCAACGTGGGAGGATTGCTTGAGCCCAGGAGCTTGAGATTGACCTGGGCAAAGTAGCAAGACCCCATCTCTTAAATTAAAAAAAAAAAACCAGAAATTGTTTATTTCTGGAATTTTCCATGTAATATTTTCAGACCAAAGTTGACTGCAGATCATTGAAACCACAGAAAGTGAAACGATGGATAAGGGGGAATGATTGTATTTGTCAACAATAAGATCCTTTAAAGAAGTAGCTGGATTTTTATACAGTGCCTAACACAGATCATAAAATAAATGTTTGTGACGTGAGAAAATGAGAGGACATAATTTAGTCTCATGTTACTCTACTGTACTTCAGGGCTTAACACACAAAGTACAATTTTTTTTTTTTTTTTTTTTTTTTGAGATAGGGTCTTGCTCTGTCACCCAGGCTGTAGTGCAGTGGTGCTATCTCAGCTCACTGCCACCTCCGCCACCCGGATTCAAGCAATTCTCCCGTCTCAACCTCCCGAGTAGCTGGGAGTACAGGCATGCGCCACCACACCTGGCTAATTTTTGTATTTTTAGTAGAGACAGGGTTTCTCTATGTTGGCCAGGGTGGTCTCAAACTCCTGGACTCAAGTGATCCACCCACCTCAGCCTTCCAAAGTGCTGGGATTACAGGCGTGAGCCACCGCACCTGGCCTCAAAGTACAATTTTTAAATCTAATGAATAAATGCATTTCGCCACCACTCTGCTATAGAATACAAACCCTCCCCCACATTTTTGAAGTTTCTAAATTGTTTTTCCAGGTTGTCTGCATGTCTGCCCCATAAGCCTTCCCTCTGTTTGCTTAGTGCAGTAGTTTGCAAATTTTATTTTAGCAGCAGAACTCTTAGGCCCAGTGAAATCTTTTGCCAAACTCAAAGACAAAGCAGAGAAGAACCGAGACGCTCTAGGAAAGTGAGGGTGCCTGCTTGCACCCCCCTTGCTCTTTTTGGCAGCCCCTGACCCACCCTCGCTGTGCCCCCAGACTCCTAAAGGGCATGGGTCTCACATCAGCCTCCTTCTTGGCCGTTCTCTCCATTATCTTTTTCTCCAGCCCAACCCACACTCAGTTGCCAGCTTAATATTAACACAGCTCTAATCCTAACACCCCTTTCAACCTGTCACTCTCTGGTGCCATCAAGTCCAAATCCTTCCTGCAGGCCTAAAGACACGGATGCATCTCATCACACATCCAACTGACACCCCGTTTCTTCCCTGTAGCCATGTCACTTTGACTTCAAAGGGATCTCCTGTGCGCAGCACACTCCAGGCTCACACTTTCACACACAGACATCCTGAGCCTGGGGTGCTCACCCGAAGCCCCTCCTAACCCCTCCTCATGGCTCCTCTTCATCCACCCCACTCTTGGCTCCTTTTCTGGATCCATTGCCTGCCATCACCTTTCATGCATTCCTGAATCCAGAGTCACTGAAATCCTCCCTCTCCCTAACTTTGCACTTCCAAGCAATCACCAGTCCTGGGGTTTGCCCTTATAAATGTGTGTGTGTGTGTGTGTGTGTGTGTGTGTATAACTTTTTTTTGAGATGGAGTCTCTCTCTGTTGCCCAGGCTGGAGTGCAACAGTGCAATCTCGGCTCACTGCAACCTCTACCTCCCAGGTTCAAGCAATTCTTTTGTGCCAACCTCTCGAGTAGCTGGAATTACAGGCATCTGCCACCATGTCCGACTAACTTTTGTATTTTTAGTACAGATGGGGTTTCACCACGTTGGCCAGGCTGGTCTCGAACTCCTGACCTCTGGTGATGCACCCACCTTGGCCTCTCAAAGTACTGGGATTACAGGTGTGAGCCACCGTGCCCCACTTTGTAAATATTTCTTGATCCCATGCCCCTCTCCCTCCTCACTGCGGAAGCCTTCAGTTGGACTCCTTACCTCTTTCAAGGATTCCTGAAAAAGGCTCCTAATGGGTCTCCCTGCCTGGACAATTCACTTCAGCCAGAGCCTCAAGGCCAACCATCCAAAATGCAACCCTCACTCCCAGGGCCCCCCTTGCTGGAAACTTTCCCACAGTTCCCACAGTTCCCACCGGCTTTGTGTTGAAGGCCACGCTCCTCAGCTGAGCATAAGAGCCTGTTTGTGCTCTTGTCCCCTCTTACCCTTTTTTTTTAATATCTATTTTTATTTTAGGTTCAGGGGTACATGTGCAGGCTTGGTACAAGGGTACATTGCGTGCAGCTGAGGATTGGGCTTCTATCGATCTCATTGCCCAGGTAGTGAGCATAGTACTCAATAGGACTTTTTCAGCCCCTGCCTGCTTCCTCGCTCCCCACTCTAGTAGTCCCCAGTGTCTGTTGTTCCCATCTTTATGCCCATGTGTACCCAAGGTTTAAGCTCCCACTTATAAGTGAGAATATGCAGTATTTAGTTTTCTGTGTCTGTGTTAATTTGCTTGGGATAATGGCCTCCAGCTGCATGCATGTTGCTGCAAAGGACATGGTTTTGTTCTTTTTGATGGCTGTATAGTATTCCATGGTGCATATGCACCACATTTTCTTTATCCAGTCCACTATTGATGGGCACTTGGGTTGATTCCATCTCTTTGCTATTGTGAATAGCACTGTGATGAACGTGTGGGTGCAGGTGTATTTCTGGTAGAACGATTTATTTTCCTTTGGGAAGATACCAAGTAATGGGATTGCTGTATTGAATGGTAGTTCTATTTTTGGTTCTCTGAGAAATCTCCAAACTGCTTTCCATAGTGGCTGAACTAATCTACCTTCCCACCAACAGTGCACAAGTGTTCACCTACCTTTCAACATCATCTCCTACCACTCCCCTGGGCTCAGCCAGCCCACATCACCAGCCCTTTTCCCTGGGGTCACTTCTCTTTCACCTCACAGCAGGCTGACACTCCACTGATACGCACCAGGACACAAACACATGGCATCCATTGGTAAACAGCCACTAGCCCAAGAACTTCATACTATCCCAGCCCCTCCAGCAATTATAAGGTAAGGTATAGGGTATGGCCCAGCAAGTGGCCAGCTTGCTAAATACCCTGGCTCTCACCCCTGCCCAGGAGCTCTGCCCTCACCCTCTGTACCATCCCTCTCCCCAGCTTCTAATGTCCCCATGTCCATATCCTCCATGCCAGGGAGAGACAGGGACTCTTCCAGCTTTACTCAGTTATTCCCTTCCTGATATCCCCATAGAACCTCCTTGGTGTGTAATCCCAGCACTTTGGGAGGCTGAGGCGGGCAGATCACCTGAGGTCAGGAGTTTGAGACCAGCCTGGCCAACATGACAAAACCCTGTCTCTATTAAAAATACAAAAATTAGCCGGGCATAGTGGTGCATACCTGTAATCCCAGATACTTGGGAGGCTGAGGCAGGAGAATTGCTTGAACCCGGAGGTGGAGGTTGCAGTGAGCCAAGACTGCACCACTCCACTCCAGCCGGGCCAACAGAGCAAGATGCCATCAAAACAAAAAACACCTCCTTTATACAACTTGCCTTGGTGTGTTGTGATTTCTTACTCTTCTCTCTGTCTTCCACTTAACCAAGAGCTACTTGGGAGCTGGAGCCACAGTCCATTCACATAATAGATGCTCAGTAAGTGCTTGGTGAACTAGACCTTTTTAGCAACTAAACAATTCCTCCTCCCCCTTAAAGCTCTCCTAACTGCTCTTGTACCCACAGTCCTAGCCTTTCCCATATCTAGAACCTCCACAGGTTTACTTCGTGTAGTCCTAGGCTTATAACAGGCACTCAAGCTAGGCACAGTGGCTCATGCCTGTATTCCCAGCACTTTGGGAGGCCGAAGCGAGAGAATTGCTTGAGGCCAGGAGTTCGAGACCAGCCTGGGCAACATAGTAAGAACCCCTATCTCTGCAAAAAAATTAGCTGAGTGTGGTGGCACATGCCTGTAGTCCCAGCTACTCAGGAGACTGAGGCAGGAGGATCACTTGAGCCCAGGAGGGTTGAGGCTGCGGTGAACTATGATTGTGCCACTGTACTCCAGCATGGGCGAGAGTGCAGGATCTAGACTCAAAAAACGAAAAAAATTAGGTGCTCAAAAAATACTATTGCTAAGGCTCATATGTATGTATCCCCTCCCCCATGAAATGACGACATAACAGGCCCTCTTAGCTAAAATAAAGGGATCCAGCTGAGGCCAAGTAAATCAGGAAATCGCTGCCAAAAACAGCTAAGCTCACTCATCCATGCTGCCGGCGAGCCAAGAACCACGCGCGCCAACTTTGCTTTGGAAAGGAGGAGTGCTTCGCGCGGCCCCCCCACCCCCCACCCACTAAAAGCTCTTCTTCCTGCCCTGAGATCCCAAATAAGGCAGCCCAAAGCCCAGGCTAGAGAAAGATAAAGCAGGGATCAAACAAGGCTCTGGGTCCAGCTGCAAGGTGCTGCGTGTTTTTAAACGAGAGAGGAAACAGAATCAAAAGGATGTCTTGTCTCTTTCAGGGACAAGCACAAGAGAAATCACCCAGGCGGTCCGATGTTCTGCAGATTTCCCCTAACAGGCCTCGGAACACCGGGAGAGGGTGGGGGTGGCTCTATCCACCTCTGATCTGGGACCAGGAACAGCTACGACTCTCCTGTCATCAGGCCTTCCTGGGTTTGCTGGGGAGGGAAGGAGGAAGGAAGGAAGGAAAAGGAGACAAGGGAAGCAGAGAGGAAGGAAGAAAAGAAGGAAGGAAGGAAGGGAGGGAGGGAGGGAGGGAGGACATCGCAGCTACTACAGGCCGGTATTCTGCCAAGAGCTTTGCACGTGTCCACTCCCTGAACCATAAAAGCAGCCCTCTGAGCTTGGTGTCTTTCCTGTTCTAAGGCAGAGGGGACTGCGGCTTGGGGACATCCTTTGATTTGCTCAGGGGCAGAGAACTATCAAGTGGCAGGGCGGAAAAGACAAGCCAGCGTGTCAGATCGCAATTCCAATACCCCTCTGGGAGCAGCGGCCCCCTCTCACCTTTCCTTGAGACTTCCCCAAATCTCCAGCAGGACCAAGCTCTGCGTGACATCACGTCACTCTCCCGCTTTCTGCTTGGCAAAGCAGGTCCACGCCTGTGTGGCTTCTCGGCATCGAGGGATTTTTACTCTCAACACCCACATGCATGCATGTACTTCACACAAGGGCAGAGAGAGCTAAAGATTAGTGGTAAATGGAGATTAGCACTGTCTGCATGAGCCCAAGGCAACTGGGACACTAGAATCGCCCCTTGTTTGAGCATCTGTTCAACATGTCACCTGTGACCACCAGGCCTTCTTTCCTATGTAGTGCTATCCCTGCCCACCTCCCATCACCCTTGCTCTACCTAACACACTTTTATTTTCTCCTTAGCCCTTGCTACAGTCCAATATATATATATATATTTTTTCCAGACAGGATCTCACTCTGTCACAAAGGCTGGAGTGCAGTGGTGCTATCTTGGCTCACTGCAGCCTCCAACTCCTGGACTCAAGCAATCTTCCTGCCTCAGCCTCCTGAGTTGCTAGAATTGCAGGCAAGCACCACCATGACCGGCTTTTTCTGTTTGTTTGTTTTTGAGATGGAGTCTCACTCTGTCTTTCAGGCTGGAGTGCAGTGGTGTGATCTCAGCTCATGGCAACCTCTGCCTCCTGGGTTCAAGCGATTCTCCTGCCTCAGCCTCCCGAGTAGCTGGGACTACAGGCGTGCACCACCATGCCCAGCTAATTTTTGTATTTTTTTTAGTAGGGAGTTTCACCATGTTATCCAGGCTGGGCTTGTCTCAAACTCCTGACCTCAAATGATCCTCCCAACTCTGCCTCCCAAAGTGCTGGAATTACAGGCATGAGCTGCTGTGCCCGGCCCAGAATTATTCTTACTCAAGTATTTCCTTGTTTAGTGTCTATCTTTCTCACTAGAATGTAGAGCCCAGCTATGACCACAGTAAGGCATGCCATCCAGGAGTTTGCTGACTCATACTAGAACCCCATATTAGCTTATTCCACAGGGCAAAGGGTTCTCCTCTGAACCCCTCTACCTAGTACACCTCCCCACCACTCAACTTACCAGGTGTGGGATGCATATAATAGATCTTCCTGATGCGACTACTCTCCAACTAGATGTAGAACCTCAACTCTGCCAGTGTCTATTTCTGAGAGGTTCCTCCAGGAGCTGGAAGCAATGGCCTCGAATCCAAAGAGCCGCTGCAAATAGGGCCAGGGGATCTCTCTGAAAGCTGCATGTCAAGGATGCCCATACCCTGGTGCCGCAGTTCGCCACGGTTACTACTTGAGATCGTCACTAGGGCAGTTACTACCGTCACTACTTGAGACCATCATTACGAGACTGAATGAAGGGGGACAAACACAGAAATGAAAACTTACTTAAAACAAAAGTAACTATTTTAAAGGAAGGGTAACATGGGGAAGAAGAAGAGAACTCCCTGCTTCCAGCGAGCAAAGGCAGGCTCCTATTTATTGGGTAGAAAGAGCAGGGAGCAGGAGGTAACGATTGGTCAGCCGCTTAATTGATCACAGGTTCACGTTATTGCTAACAGGCTTCAGATGTGCCTAATTACAAGAAACACTTGCGCCTGGGGCGTGACTGCCCTCAGCATTCCTTCTGGGTGGCAGACGCAGTTTGTCAGTTTGCCAACAACCTGCTTTCATGAAAACAGTTTGCTGTTTACTCACATAGCCTCCAGTGGTATACTGAGTTGATCATGACCCTCACTCTTTTGACCTTCAACACCCTGGTTGCCCACACTTTCCAGCAGTTGGAAGGAGGCACTGTCCCCCATTTTCCAATGATCTGGTTGTTGCCAATCATAGGTTTTTGGCTTTATTTGTTTTGTTTCCTTTTTTTCTTTTTTTTTTTTCAGATGGGGTCTTGCTATGTTGCCCAAGCTGGTCTTGACCTCCTAACCTCAAGTGATCCTCCCGCCTCAGCCTTCCAAGTAACTGGGATTACAGGCACATATTGTGGCACCTGGTTAGGCTTAAGTTTAGAAAGGTGTTTGAAAGTGCACTTCCTGGGGTGTTTGTCAAAAATGCAGATTCCGGGGCTCCGATTCTGATATTTTGTGGCCTTGAAATAGTTCCTTCTTTACTGGACTCCTACAGAAAAAAACCAGAGAGGTTGACGAGTCCCACTTTCTTGAAGAGTCACCTAAAAGCAGGTCAACCCTCATTGTTTATGGACAAGTTATCAAGTTTTGATGACTTAGAGTTTGCTCATACAAATAACTTTTGATCCAATACCATTTGAAAAACCCCTGCATTGGTAGTTTTTGAGGAACTGGACCGCTTAGTCACTCACCCCCACCAAAAGGACATTGTCACACACTAATAGCTCCCACTCACCCACAGTTACCTGAGCAACTTACTATTTCTAGGCATGCTCAGTATTTCCTTCTCAACTGGAGCTCCAAAATTTACATGTGGATATGGCTCAACAGTTACGCTCAGTGGATAAATCAAATCAGGCCAATAGGTGTTGCCCCTGTCATTTATTCTGAGGGCTGTGTAGGTTGAATGCCTTAAAATCTCTTTCATAAAGGCCTCACCCAGACTCTATTTCCTTCAAAAAGCCAAAAACTCTGGTTTGGAGGGAAAGAATCTCCACAACAAGGTCTTTTCAGCCCCACACACAACCATATGCCTGCCTTCTGCTTGTCTGTTTCACACACTTGTCTCTCTTCCAGTGGAGAAGCTGGGCTTAAAACGTGATATAATTTAGATACTTGTCCCTGCCAATCGTATGTTGAAATGTGATCCCCAGTGTTGGAGGTGGGATCTGGTCAACACCAACAATCACGGCAGCAGATGCCTCATGAGTGGCTTGGTGCTATCCCATTGGTGATGAGTGAGTGCTTTATGAGTTCACACAAGATCTGGTTGTTTAAAAGAGGCTGACAGCCAGGCATGGTGACTCACACCTGTAATCCCAGCACTTTGGGAGGCTGAGGCGGGCAGATCACCTGAGGTCAGGAGTTCGAGACCAGCCTGACCAATATGGGGAAACCCCGTCTCGACTAAAAATACAAAAATTAGGCAGACTTGGGGGCACACATCTGTAGTCCCAGCTACTCAGGAGGCTGAGACAGGAGAATCGCTTAAACCTAGGAGGCGGAGGTTGCAGTGAGCTGAGGTGGTGCCAGTGCACTCCAGCCTAGGCAAGAGAGTGAGAATCTGTCTCAAGGAAAAAAAAAAAAGTAAATAAAAATAAAAATAAAACAGAGGCTGACACCTCCTCCTCCCTCTCTCGCTCCCCATCTCACCATATGCCACACCTGCTCCCCCTTCACCTTCCACCAAGATTGGAAGCTTCCTGAGGCCTCCCCAGAAGCAGATCCTGGTGCCATGCTTCTAGCACAGCCTGCAGAACCGTGAGCCAAATAAACCTCTTTTCTTTACCCAGTCTCAGGTATTCCTTTATAGGAACTGCAATTTTGCATTATAGCAACACGAAACAAATTAATACACGACCTCAGTGGAAAATCATCCTGGCACTGTTGTGCTCAATGTACCATGAAATTCACAATAGATGCTGAAGAAACCACAGGCCACAATCACCCCCACCAAAATCTCACACCTATGAGAAAGCAAAAGACTAATCCTCTGAGACATCCTGAAACTGATCACCGGTGGTGAAATTTTGTGGCCCAGGCCAACAGTATGGAAATTGCCCCACAGATAAGCATTCTGTGGATTCTCAGCAACTTGTATTCAGAAGAGAGCCTCCCACCATGGAAATACCTCTTTTTCCTGAATGGCTTCCATGCTCCACCCCCTCCATGAGCCAGAGTCTCAGAATGTGGTCCACTCACATAGTTACTTTTACCAATAATATAACCCCTGGCCCTCCGCCCTCACTCCCTCACTCCCACAATTTAATTCTTCACATTTGGTTATTGATGGCAAGTCTACTTCCAAGTTAACTTTGCATGTACTACTTCCTTCCCACTTCAAAACAGAAAACAACAGGAGAACCACTAGTTAGAAGAAACAATTCATGGAAGTGTTTCTTAAGAGTTCGTCAACCAGATCAGTACTTTGAAAAGTACTTTTCCCTTTGTACTCCAGCCTCTGAAATTATCCATACAAAGTCACTTCATGTAGGAGACAGTAAAGAAGATATGCTGTTTCCAAGAGCAGGGTGTGATAGGCATCCAAAATGTCTCCTCTAATTAAGAACCATTTCCAGGCTAGGCATGGTGGCTGACATCTATAATCCCAGCACTTTGGGAGGCTGAGACAGGAGGATCACTTGAGCCCAGGAGTTTGAGGCTGCAGTAAGCTATGATTGTGCCACTGCACTCCAGCCTGGGCAACAGAGTGAGACTCTGTCTCTTGGAAAAAAAAAAAAAAAGGGTTAGTCAACCAAAGACACTTGTTCCCCATTTAAAATCCCCTTACCTATGAGGGATACATTTCCAGACCCTCAGTGGATTGCTGAAATGGCAGATGATACTGAACCCACAGATAGTACTTTTTTTTTCTCTATATAGCAATGGGCACATAGTGTATACAGCATAAATATGCTGGACAAAGGGATGATTCACATCCCAGTTGAGAAAGAGTAGAATAGCGTGAGATTTCATCCCACTACTCAGAACAGCACACAATTTAAAACTTACAAATTGTTTATTCCTAGAGTTTTCCACTTAACATTTTTGGACCGTGGTTGACCACAGGTAATGAAAACCTCAGAAAGTGAAAATGTAGATAAGGGGGGAGTATTGTATGCAAAATTAAACAAATTATATCAAGATAGCTCTTTATTTTTTTTCATTTCCTTATGGGTTTGAGGTGTTATCACAATGGTGCTGCAGTTCAAACCTGCATTTCTGTCCCCAAACACGTGAGCTATTTGACAGCAACAGCAGCACCGTTTACCTGGAATTTCTACTCCTCTAATTCTGTCTCCTCCTTCGCCTTTCCAGCCAAGAACCCTGGCCTTCTGTGCCTGCTCCCCACTAAACAACGCTTTCTTGAATGTAACTTGACAGCCCAATTCAGTTCAATACATAGGCATTACATTTTCCCTTCAGCAAATTTATACCTCTTGGTCCACAATTAAGAAGGAAATACGGTCTATGGACCCCACGTGCATTACAGCAGGAAGAAAAATGTTTATAGCTGACTTCAAATGAGAACCCCCAGCAAGCTAGGATCCAAACGCAGATCACAAGTAAAGAGTCTGCCCTTCTCAAAATGATTTCTGCTGTGGCCACATGTGCCTTCTCTCTTCCTTTCATGTTACGACCTTCCCAGCCATCCACCTTCTTATTTTTCTTACAGGCAGGGTCTTGCTTTGTCATCCAGGCTGGAGTGCAGTGGCAGAAGCGTAGCTCACTGCAACCTCAACATCCTGAGCTCAAACGATCCTACTGCCTCAGCCTCCTGAGTAGCTGGGACTATGGGCATGTGCCACCAAGCCCAGCAAATTTTTTAAATTATTATTATTTTTGTAGAGATGGAGTCTTGTTATGTGGCCCAGGCTGGTCTACAACTCCTGGGCACATGCGATCCTCCCACCTTGGCCTCCCAAAGCACTGGGATTACAAGCATGAGCCACCACACCCAGTTGCCATCCACCTTCCACAAGAAGGAGAAAGCCAGGGGCCAGAAATTAGCAACTGGCCTGATACGGTTTCAACTGTGGGAGCTAGCCCCAAGGCATTACTTGTTTAAATGTGTCCCTAGGATCCATGCACCTAGCCAAAGGCTCAGTGACATCAATAGCTCTTCTGAAGGCCGAGTGCAGTGGCTTATGCCTGTAATCCTAGCACTTTGAGAGGCCAAGGCAGGCGGAATGACTTGAGGCCAGGAGTTCAAGACCAGCCTGGGCAACATTATGAGACTTCCATCTCTATTAAAAAAAAAAAAAATTAAATTGGGCAGGTGTGGTTGTACAGGCTTGTAGTCCCAGCTACTCAGGAGGCTAAAGCAGGAGGATCGCTTGAGCCCAGGAGTTTGTGGCTGCAGTGAGCTATGATTGCACCACTCACTGTGCTTCAGCCTAGGCAACAGAGACCCTGTCTAAAAAGAAAAAAACAAAAAGTAATAGCCCTTCTGTTTGGGGTTTTGCAAACTCTACTGCCAAAGGCCATTACTGTTGGCAGATGTGAACAAGGACAGTGCTGGCTGGTGTTTCTCTAAGCTGAGCTAACCACACTGCTGGTTCCTTGTGCCTATGAGCAGTGCCTGAATGGGCTCTCCATTGGCCTGCAATCTGCTGAGCCTCCTTCCAGTCCTCCCTGCCCTCACTCTCTTCTCTGGGTTCTGTTTCAAGTGTTTCTGGTTTCTGTGGCATGTTGCCTGTGAATGTTAAATATTCAGCAATCTCTGGGCTCCTTAGTGCTTTTGTGCAAATAGCTTGGCTTGGAGAAAAGAACAGATTTATCTAAACAAGTGGGAGCAGCACAGCAAATGAGCAGAGTCAACAGTTCAAATAAAGTTAAAAAGGGCCAGGCGCGGTTGCTCATGCCTGAAATCCCAGCACTTTGGGAGACCGAGATGGGTGCATTGTTTGAGGTCAGGAGTTCAAGACCAGCCTGGCCAACATGGTGAAACCCCATCTCTACCAAAAACACAAAAATTAGACCAGCGTGGTGGTGCATGCCTATAGTCCCAGCTACTAAGGAGCCTGAGGCAAGAGAATCACTTGAACCTGGGAGGCAGAGGTTGCAGTGAGCCAAGATCGTGCCACTGCACTCCAGCCTGGGTGACAGAGCAAGACTCTGTCTCAAAAAAAAAGAAAAAATGAAGTTAAAAAGGAAGAAGCCTGTCTATTCAACAAGACACACACAACACAAACACAACACAGCAAAGTTAGGGGACGAGAATGCACCTCTATAGAAGACAGGGTGGTGCAGGCAGGGCTAAGGGTGTGAGTCCTCAGGAAGTGAATCCTGCAGGGCCTTGTGCAAATATCACCCTCTCTGTGTTCTCCAAAATGGAGAGATTTTGACTGACCTGATAGTGCTTTCGTGAAGATTAAATGCAATGAGGCACATGCTTGGGTCCATTCATAGGCGCTCCAATTAGGTCAAACCGTACTGCTAAAAGGAGACCTGAGCACTATCCAAAGAAAGCCTTCATCTGTACATATTTAAAATCCAGAGGCTGGGTGTGGTGGCTCACGCCTGTAATCCGAGCAACTTTGGGAGGCCGAGGCCAGAAGATTGCTTAAGGCCAGGCGTTCAAAACTAGCCTGGCAACATGGTGAGAACTTGTCTCTACAAAAAAAATATATACATTCTTTTTAATTAGTTGGGCATGGTGGTGCACACCTTAGTCCCAGGTTGGGGGATCACTTGAGTCCAGGAGGTTGAGGCTGCAGTGAGCTATGATCACATCACTGCACTCCAGCCTGGATGACAGAGTGAGACCCTGTCTCAAAAAATAATAAAATAAAAATTAAAAATAAATTTTAAAAAATCTGGGAGTTCAAAAAATCGCATGCATGTGTGTTTTCTATATATACACACACACTCAGTCTGTGTTCTTTGCAATAAACAATGATTATCAAAATAATGATTATGTAGCAATACTAGCTACTACACGCCAAGAGCTGTACCAGTCACTTTAATCTACACTCCTTTCATTTTCAAAACAGCCTTTGAGGGAACGACTAGGGTTCAATTTCTCAAAGAGAGAAGTTACTTGCCTTCGACTACACCACAGTGAGTGACAGATCCCAGGGACCAGCTTCAGGGCTGCCTGACACTCACATGCAGGTTCTTAGCACTGCACTGTACAGCCTCGGTCTTGGGCAGAAAAGCTGCTGCTCGGTGCAAGTTGGAAATGTCCATCCAGCACAGACCTCCTGTTTCCCAGATGCTGAGTATATGAAAAAACTGCTAAAGTAAGCTTCGGTTCAGAGAGAGGCAGATTCCTCCTCGTGTGAGCTGCCAAACTGTGCTGACAACGAACGTGTTCCAACAGAACTCTCCAAATCTCTCACCTACCCAGTGAATTCCCCTCCTCCAGGCGGCAGCCCCAACAAACCGCTCAGGGGTCCCAATTCCAGGGGTGTGATCTCTCTCCACTGCGCGGAGACAGCAAATGGACCGCAGGAACCCAGGACTCTCTCAAAGCACATCCACATGCGCCAGGCCTAATTAGCTTATTTTTACCTACGCTGCTCCTCCCAGCAGTGTTCAATCCCTGCAGCCAAAAGGCTAAGGACCCGGCTGCCAGCGCCTCGGCATCGCCTTCTCAGAGCCTGTTCATAATTAATTTTATAAAGGGCCTTGGCTCCCCAGCCTCATTCCATGTGCCTGATTCAGGTGAGGTCATGACAGTAATCACTGCCAAAGTTCTGTCCCATGGAAGAAGCGCTCACTGATGTGCATGTGTGTGCACGTGTGCCTACATATACGTGTGTGTGAGAGAGAGAGAGGAGAGGGAGTGATAAAGAGACACTCTCAGCCAGGCATGGTGGCTCATGCCTGTAATCTCAGCACTTTGGGAGGTCAAGCCAGGTGGATCACTTGAGGTCAGGAGTTCAAGACCAGCCTGGGCAACATACTAAAAATACTCTACTGAAAAAACAAAAATTAGCTGGACACGGTGGCGTGTGCCTATAATCCCAGCTACTCAGGAGGCTGAGGCAGGAGGATCGCTTGAGTCCAGGAAGTGGAGGTTGCAGTGAGCCCAGATTGTGCCACTGCACTCCAGCCTGGGTGGTGGGAGTGAAACCCTCTCTCAAAAAAGAGAGAGAGAGAGAAAGAGGGAGAGAGACTCTTCAACACATAAAGAAGCTAATAAAAGAGGCTGTCATGCATTTTAAACCCTGGCCTGGCTGGAAATGGTACTTTTTTTTTTTTTTTAATCATTCAGTAATTTATTCAACTAATTGAGTGGTTTTTATGTGACTGCCAGACACCACCCTGGGCACTGGGGTTATAAAAATGACTCAGACTCATGATCTCTGTTCTCAAGGAACTCATCATCAAATGGAGAATCTACACATGTAAATGACAACACAGGTGATTAATGCCATGTGTATTAGTCTATTCTCATGCTGCTAATAAAGACATGCCCAAGACTGGGTAATTTATAAAGGCAAGAGGTTTAATGCACTCACAGTTCCACACAGCTGGGGAGGCCTCACAATCATGGTGGAAGATAAAGGAAGAGCAAAGGCACATCTTACATGGTGGCAGACAAGAGAGAATGAGAGCCAAGCAAAAGGGGAATCCCCTTAAAAAACCACCAGATCTCATGAGATGTATTTACTACCATGAGAACAGTATAGGGGAAACTGCCCCATAATTCAATAATCTCCCACCAGGTTCCTCCTACAACACATGGGAATTATGGGAGCTACAATTCAAGATGAGATTTGGGTGGGGACACAGAGCCAGACCATATCACCATGACAGGCATTAGTATAAGCAGTTACATGAGCACGAGGGAACATCTCACTCAGTCTTAGGAGGTGCAGGAAGACTTCCTGGCAGCCATCAGAAGTCCAGAACCTAGCACAGGGGATTAAATCAAGTGTCTTCTATGATGACTTCTTGAAGACCAAATAAGAATTAGCTAGGCCAAAATGGGGGGACCGTATCTGTATCCACTAAGAATCCTTTTGCCTACACCAAATAGCTTAAACAAGTAGGGGGTTTATTTTTCTTACATAATAAGAAATCTAGAGGTAGGCAATAGTTAATATTGACCCAGCATCTCAGGGATGTCAGAAATAACATGTTGGTTGTGTGCTTGATATTTCCCTCATGGTCACAAAATAATTCCCTTAGCTCCAAACATTGCATTTGCCTCCAAAGCTCAAAAAGAGAATGAAGCATCATATCAATGTCAGCTTCTCTTTTTAAAGAAAAATTTTCTCTCAAAAGTGTCCCAATATGTACCTGCTCACTTATGCTTGGCCAGACCTTCCTACCTGGCTTCCCCTAACTGTGAGAGAACCCAAGAAAGTAAGAATTTTGCTTTTAGGTTCCATGGTGAAGCCAAGCACGGAAGAAGGAAGCTGGAATGATGGGCTTTGGGTGGGTCAACCAGCAGAGTCGGCCATAGTATTCCAAAGGCTGTTTTTCTTTTTCCTTTTTTTCTTTTTTATTGTTCTTGTTGTTGTTATTTTAAAACAGGGTCATGCTGGGTTGCCCAGGCTGGAGTGCAGTGACACAATCACTGCAGCCTCAGTCTGAGTCTATTTTTCTTCAGCACTTCCTGATTTCATTTACTATCCATTCGATTACTAGCAATTCTTGCTATCTTTATGTTAGAGTCCACGTGAGGCACAAAGTCTCTGCCTTGAGATGCAAACTAATCAGGACAAGGGCTAAGGACAGTGACGGAGATGGGCAGGGAGGGGTGGGAGAGCTTTCCTGGAAAAATCTTCTCTAACTCTCTTCAGGAGCCTTTTTCCACCCATCCTCCTCCTCCAAATATTCAGGTTCTCTCTATATCTTTTAATTAAAAAAAAAAACTTCAGGCCGGGCATAGTGGCTCACGCCTGTAATCTCTGCACTTTGGGAGGCCGAGGCGGGTGGATCACAAGGTCAGGAGATTGAGACCATCCTGGCTAACACAGTGAAATCCCATCTCTACTAAAAATACAAAAAAAAAAAAAAAAAAAACAAAAACAAAAAAACTAGCCAGGCGTGGTGGCTGGCACCTGTAGTCTCAGCTACTCAGGAGACCGAGGCAGGAGAACGGCCTGAACTGGGGAGGCAGAGATTGCAGTGAGCCGAGATCACGCCACTGCACTCCAGCCTGGGTGACAGAGCGAGACTCTGTCTCAAAAAAACAAAAAACAAACAAACAAAAACTTCATTGCAGTAAAATACATATAACGTAAAATGTACTATTTTAACCGTTTTTAAGCATACAGTTCAGTACTGTTAAGTACATTCACACTGTTGTGCAACCAGTCTCCAGAACTCTGTTTCATCTTTGAAAACTGGACATTGATACTCTTTACAACTCCTCATGTCTCCCCACCCCCAACCCCTGGCAACATCATTCTACTTTCTGTCTCTATGAATTTGACTACTCTAAGCATCTCATCTAAGAGGAATCATCCTGTATTTGTCGTTTTGTGACTAGTTTATTTCACTTAGCATAACGCCCTCAAGATTCATCCATGTTGTAG
Organism: Nomascus leucogenys; assembly: GCF_006542625.1. Lineage (NCBI taxonomy): Eukaryota > Metazoa > Chordata > Mammalia > Primates > Hylobatidae > Nomascus > Nomascus leucogenys. The sequence goes on from NC_044397.1 coordinate 42,711,131, forward strand.
CATGTGTCACAATGTCCTTCTTTTTGAAGGCTCAGTAATATTCCATTGTATGAAATGCCACGTTTTGTTTATCCATTCATTCACTGATGGAATCGATGGGCATCAAGTCCTATCTATTTTTTTTTTTTTGAGATAAGGTCTCACTATGTTGCACAGACTGGTCTCAAACTCCTGGGCTCTAGTGATCCTCCCACCCCAGCCCCGCAAGCAGCTAGAATTACAGGCATGAGCCACCACACTCAGCTTCCTATCTGTTTTTGTAAGCCTGAACAAAAATGCTTTCTCCCAGGATGACCAGACCAATCTAGCACCCAGTAACCCTTCTCAGTATAATAACTGTCTCTATGAGAAATAAAAAAGCATCTATTGGTTTAAGCCACTGACGTTCTGTGTTTTGTTAGTAGAAGCCTAATCTTTGTTGATACACCTCATTTGTCAAACAGATATATCTCCAAGGCCGATAATTAGATGATCTGTACATTAGTTTGTTTCTTGATATGGTTTGGCTGTGTCCCCACCCAAATCTCACCTTGAATTGTAATAATACCCACATGTCAAAGATGGGGCCAGGTGGAGATAATTGAATCATGGGGGCTATTTCCCCCATTGTGTTCTCATGGCAATGACTAAGTCTCACGAGATCTGATGGTTTTATAAATGGGAGTACTGCACAAGCCCTCTTGCCTGCTGCCATGTAAGACATGACTTTTTTCCTCATTTGCATTCAGCCATGATTGTAAGGCCTCCCCAACCATGTGGAACTGTGAGTCCATTAAACCTTTCATCTTTATAAACTACCCAGTGTCAGGTATGTCTTTATTAGCAGCGTGAGGACAGACTAATACATTTGGGCTGCCATAATAAAATACTACAGACTAAGTGGCTTAAATAACAGAAATGTAGTTTCTTACAGTTCTCAAGGCCGGAATTCCAAGATCAAGATGTTCACACTGTTGGTTCATTCTGAGGCCTCTCACCTTGGTTTGCAGACGGCCGCCTTCTCACTGTGTCCTGAGGTGGCCTTTCCTCTGTGGGCGAGTGCCCCCAGTGTCTCTGTGTCCCAATCTCCTCTTCTTATAAAAACACCAGTCAGATTGGATTAGGACCCGCCCTATGGCCCCATTTTTAACTTAATCACCTCTTTAGAGATTCGATCTCCAAATATAGTCACATTGTGAGGTACTAGGGGTTAGGACTTCAGCATATAGATTTGGGGAGAGAGCATAATTTTGTCCATAACAGTATGAACTCTGTGGTCATACCAGTTGCTAACATACTCACACCACTGCACGCTAGCCTGGGTGACAGAGTGAGACTCTGTCTCTAAAAAAGAAAAAGAAGAAAAGAGAAAAAAAGCCTAAACCACAAACCATTACTATTTCTAAAGCCAAAGCAAAACAGGTGAGTTATAAATAATTCTTAATTTTTCATTTTTTTTTTAAATCCTGGGTGTAGATAAAGACCAAGCTAGAACCAAAACTTCAGAGAAATAAGTTGGCTTCATGCAGGAGCATGGCCTTTGAGTCAAAATGCCAACCTGGCTGTGTCCCTCACCCTGCCCTCAACCTCTTCACCACATGTCAGAATAGCTGCCAGCCAGTGGTCTCTACAGGTTTCCAGCAAATATTCCTTCTTTGCACAGAGGAGGCAAATATCTGAGACTGGAAACAAATTTCTTGAAGTTGCTTAAGTCCTTTACCTAAGTTAAGTTGAGCTGTTTTATTTATTTATTTATTTATGAGATAGAGTCTCACTCTGTCTCCCAGGCTGGAGTGCAGTAGCGCAATCTGGGCTCACTGCAACCTCTGCCTCCTGGGCTCAAGCAATCCTCATGCCTCAGCCCCCTGAGTAGCTGAGATTACAGGGATGTGCCACCATGCCCAGCTAATTTTTGTATTTTTAGTAGTGATGAGGTTTTGTCATATTTCCCAGGCTGGTCTTGAACTCCTGCCCTCAAGTGATCTGCCTACCTCAGCCTCCAAAGTGCTGGGATTACAGGCATGAGCCTCCTCACCCAGCCCAAGTTGAGCTGTTTTAAACAGTGTTTGGAGAAAATGTTTTTTCCAAAAATTACTACCAAGTTCTTTCTAAATAGTTTATAGTGTATGGTTTCTAAATGTCCTATAATAATTAAAATTTAATAAGAGCAAACATTTATTATTTACTAGGTTCTAGGCACTATGTTAAGTACTTTATAGGTATCTCAATTAATTATCACAATTGTATGATAGAAGCAGGGGTGTCTTAGTCCATTTTGCATTGCTATAAAGGAATACCTGAGGCTGGGTAATTTATAAAGAAAAGAGGTTTATTTGGCTCATGGTTCTGCAGGCTGTACAGAAGCATGGTGCCAGCATCTGCTTCTAGTGAGGACCTCAGGAAGCTTCCAGTCATGGTGGAAGGCAAAGAGGAGCCAGTGTGTCACATGATGAGATGAGAGAGGGAGCAAGAGAGAGGCAGGAGGAGGTGCCAGACACTTACGGTTTTTTGTTCAGACTGGATCTCACTCTGTCACCCAGGCTGGAGCAAGGTGGTGTGAACATGGTTACTCTAGCTTTGACCTCCTGGGCTGAAGTGATCCTCCTGCCTCAGCCTCCTAAGTATCTGGGACTATAGGCCTGCATGACCCTCCCTGGCTAATTTTTAAATTTTTTTTTTGTAGAGACAGGATCTTGCCATGTTGCTCAGGCTGGTCTTGAATTCCTGGGCTCAAGCAATCCTCCCGCCTCAGCCTCCCAAAGTGTTGGGATTACAGGCATGAGCCACCATGCCTAGCCTCTTAGATTCTTTTAAACAATCAGATCTCTAGGGAACTAATGGACTGAGAACTCATTTATTACCTTGAGGAGGGTACCAAACCATTCGTGAAGGATCTGCCCCCCATGATCCAAACACCCAAACACCTTCTGCCAGGACCCACCTCCAACACTGGGGATTAATTTTTTTTTTTTTTTTTTTTTTTTTTTTTTTGAGGCAGAGTCTTGCTTTGTCATCCAGGCTGAAGTGCAGTGACACAATCTCGGCTCACTGCAGCCTCAAATTCCTGAGCTCAAGCAATCCTCCTGCCTCAGCCTCCTGAGTAGCTTGGACTCATAGTGCATGTCACCATGCCCAGATAATTTTTTTAATTTTTTATAGAGATGAGGTCTCACTTTGTTGCCCAGGTTGGTTTCGAACTCCTGGGCTCAAGTGATGCTTCTGCCTTGGCTTCCCAAAGTACTGGGATTACAGGCATGAGCCACCACCACGCCTGGCTGTTGTTTTTTTTTTTTCAACTGACAAATTTTCGTCACCTCTCCCAGGCCACCTGCATGCCCGTGTGTGTTTCACAGTGCACAGCATTTAACTGCATTCATCGGCCGTGCTAACCCCACTCTCTCGTTTGCCCAAGTCATGCCAAAACCATCCGGTCAGCTCAGTGCTTCCCTCTCACTTGGCCTGTGATTTTGATGTCCTCCCCACCTCTGCCTCTCAGAACTGTGTGTTCAAAGAAAGACCTTGGATTCAAACTTCTATCTGCCCAGACTCATCTTTGCTAGAACTGTGACTTCCAGACCTCTCCCTCCCTCCCTCTGTGCTGCTGATTCAAATTTTAAAATTCCCCCAGGAGGTGACTCAAATCAGTAGGAGGAGACGTGTTCCAGAAATGATCCGGGAGGGTTTTGTCAGTAGGTCTGACCAACAAAACCGCTCTGCACCAGCAAACGCACGAGCGTGGCCTCGCTGTAACAAGAACAGAGAGGCTTCGGCCTGAGCGGCACCAGGTCTGCCCTGCGCAGCAGTGAGGCATAAGTACGATGGCTGATGAAAGAACAGGGAGCCTGGAATGATCTGATAAGAAGCAAGCCCCGCTGCAGAATCTTAAACAGAGCAAGGGCATGATCAGAATGGTGATGGGGACTCCGCTCTATGGGCTGGGTGACTGGAGAAGGTAAGAGGCAGCAGAGAGGACAGTCAGGACAGACACTACAGCAATCAGCGTGACGGGGACAAACGGATCCTGACTGTGGGAACAGACACCACTGGGAGTCTTCGGAGAGCAGTTGTAGGGAAGGACAATGACTTGGTGATTGTCTGAATATGGGGTGTAGAAGGCATAAGAATAACAAGTGCCAAGTTTCTCCCCCATGGAATAAAGAGAGTGCTGGAGCTGGAATCAGGGCACTCAGAAATCAATTGGGAGGCCAGGGCAGTGGCTCATGTCTATAATCCCAGCACCTTGGGAGGCCTAGGCAGGAGGATCACTTGAGGCTGGGACATCAAGACCAGCCTGGGCAACATAGTGAGACCTTGTTGCTACAAAAACATTTTTAAATTACCAGGAATGGTAGCTCATACCTGTAAATTTATTTTATTTTATTTTATTTTATTTTATTTTATTTATTTATTTTATTTTTTGAGATGGAGTCTCTCTGTCACGTCGGCCAGGCTGGAGTGCAGTGGCGTGATCTCAGCTCAATACAACCTCCACCTCCTATGTTCAAGCAATTCTCATGCCTCAGCCTCCCAAGTAGCTGAGACTACAGGCCCACAACACCACGCCCAGCTAATTTTTGTATTTTTAGTAGAGACAGGGTTTTACCAGGCTGCTCTTGAACTCCTGGGCTCAAGTGATCTTCCCGCCTCAGCCTCCCAAAGTACTGAGATTACAGGCATTGTCCCAGCGCCCATCCATACCTGTAATTTTTTAATTTATGAGGTGGCTCATACCTGACTACCTGTATTCCCAGCTACTCTTGAGGCTGAGGCAAGAGGACTGCTTGAGCCCAGGAGTTCGAGGCTACAGTGAGCTATGATTGCACCACTGCACTGCAGCCTGGGAGAGAGAGTGAGACACTATCTCAAAAAAAAAAAAAAAAAAAAAAAAAACAAACCTGAAAGCAAAGAGTCAAAGCCTCACATTCCAGAAAAGGAGCAGAGATGCTTTCTGAACACAGGCTAATGAGAAAATAATCTGCTGTTTAAGCTGGAGCAGCAGATCCAGCTCAAGCCCCAGACATCACAACAGCCTACAAGGTAGTGGAACAAAAATGTATAAGCACAGCCACCCGTATTCTCACCTACTCGGGAGGCTGAGGCAGAAGGATCACTTGAGCCCAGGAGTTCGATGCTGCATTGAGCCATGTTCATGCCATGGCACCCCAGCCTGGACAAGAGAGCAAGACTGCGTCTCGAAAAAAAAGTCAGATGGCACTGTTCCAGCCAAGAGGCTCCTAAAATCCCAGCCTGTCTCTCCAAACCCCAGCAGCACTACCACCTTCATTCAGGCCCCTTGCCCGTTGCCCTGGCTTTGGTAACAGCCTCCCTAGCTTGACTCCCTGCTTCTGGTGTCTAGCTCCTCTATATTCCCCATCTGGTCTCCACATGACAGGCCGTAGTCTTTTCTTTTTTCCTTTTTCCTTTTTTTTTTTTTTTTGAGATAGAGTCTTGCTCTGTCACCCAGGTTGGAGTACAGCGGCATGATCTTGGCTCACTGCAACCTCTGCCTCCCGTGTTCAAGGGATTCTCCTGCCTCAACCTCCCAAGTAGCTGGGATTACAGGTGCCCGCCACCATGCCCAGCTAATTTTTGTGTTTTTTAGTAGAGACGGGGTTTCACCATGTTGGTCAGGCTGGTCTCAAACTCCTGACCTCAGGTGATCAGCCCACTTTAGCCTCCAAAACTGCTGGGATTACAGGTGTGAGCCACCGCACCCGGCCCCTAGTCTTTCCTCAGTGTGAATACGATCGGAGGCCACTACTGGCTTCAGCTTGCATTCCGGGGCTGATGCGCCAGGCCCTCCAGACCCAGTCTCCAACCCTCTCTGGCTTCACCTCTCAGCAGCCTCCCTAGCTCCCTTGAATCCTAAAGCACCCACCTCTGGCTCCCAGGCTCTTATCACCAGTGGATTGATCTGTCCACAAACCTTCTGCCCACTTGGCACTCCCAGCTGGCCTTCTGACTCGTCTTCAGGGCTTAGTTCAAAGGTCATCTGCTTTCCCCAAGACTATGCTGAGGGTATCTCTTCTGCGCCCACAAGCATCCTAGGCTTCCTGACATTGGGGTGCTAGTCACCTGGCACGAGCCTCTCTCGCTGCAATTGCCAAGCCCCACGCCCTGGGCCCCACAGCGTGAGCTACATCTTTTTCTTGGTGAGAGACCTCATTCCCAGCATTTAGCTTGGCCTGGCTGGCTCTGATCACGCAGTCGATGTTTGAATGAATAGATGATGTCATCAGAGCCTTGGCGTGTTGCTACTTGTGAGTGTGCTGTCTCAGAGGAGAAAAGGTCAGCGGTTTAAGAACACAAACTCCAGAAGGACTTGGATGCATATGCCAGCCATGCACTCCTCACTGTGTGGCCTTAGCCCATCGCTAATGTGAGTGCTATAAAAATTCTCTATGTATTCACTCATTTAATCCTCACAATCACTCTATGAGGGACATAGGGACATACTGCTAGGGTTGTGGTTTTTTTGTTTTGTTTTGGTTTGGTTTTTGGAGACAGTCTCTCCCTGTCACCCAGGCTGTAGTGTAGTGACGTAAATCTCGGCTCACAGCAACCTCCACCTCCCAGGTTCAAGCAATTCTCTTGCCTCAGAGTCAGTGGCTCACTCTGTGGCCCAAGCTGTGTTGCAGTCACAGCTTACTACAGCTTTGAAACTCCTGGGCTCCAGCGATCCTCCCACTTCAGCCTCCTGAATAGCTGGAACTAAAGGCATGTGCCATCACGCCTGGCTAATTTTTTTATTTTTTGTAGAGATGGGTGTCTCGCTGTGTTGCCCAGGCTGGTCTGGAACTCCTGGCCTCAAGCAATCCTCCTTTCTCAACCTCCCAAAGTGCTGTGCTGGGATTTACAGAAGAGTAAGCTGAGGTGCAGAGATGTTAAATAACTTGGTAAATGAGAAAGTCCGGATTGGAAGCCTCACCCTTAACCACTAGGTTGTACTGCCTAGCTTAGCACAAGGCCAGACACATCATACATACTCAGGAAATGTGAGCCTCCCCCAGACAACAGCTTTGGAGATCTGCAAAATGCAAATCAGTTCTCCGTATCTAGGAGAGCACGCAGCCTGGTCCATCCATGCTTTAATCCAGAACAGAATTTTCAACCACTGGTGTCATTTTGGCCCCAGCACCAGCATCACTGGGGGAAGTTTCCTTCACACAAGGGAACACTGTGTGGATTGTCATTGAAATGACCACAAACTAAGAAGACTGCGCAAGGCAAACCTCACATCTCAAGAGCCCAATTTCTTTATCTGTAAAATAAAGTGGAAATAGGCCAGGCGCGGTGGCTCACACCTGTAATCCCAGCACTTTGGGAGGCCGAAGTGGGGGCAGATCACTTGAGGTCAGGAGTTGGAGACTAGCCTGGCCAACATGGTGAAACCCTGCCTCTACTAAAAATACAAAAATTAGCCGGTTGTGGTGGCACGGGCCTGTAGTCCCAACTACTCAGGAGGCTGAGGCAGGGAGAATTGCTTCAACCGGGTAGGTGGAGGTTGCAGTGAGCCCAGATCACGCCACTGCACTCTAGCCTGGGCAACTGAGACTCTGTCTCAAAATAAATAAATAAATAAACAAATGAAAACAAAGTGGAAATAAAGGCATTGACTACCTCACAGTGTTGTTCTTAAGTTTAAATAAGATGGGAAGCTAAGGCAGGAGCACTGCTTGAGGCCAAAAGTTCAAGACCAGCCTGAGCAATATAGGGAGACTCCCATCTCTACAAAAAATAAAAAATCAGCCGAGTGTGGTGGCACACCAGCCACTTGGGAGGCTGAGGTGGGATGATCACTTGAGCCCAGGAGGTAGAAGCTGCGGTGAGCTATGATCACGCCTCTGCACTCCAACCTAAGCAACAGAGCAAGATTCTGTCTCAAAACAAAACAAAACAAAACAAAACAAACAAACAAAAACTCCCGGCCAGGCACAGTGGCTCACAACTGTAATCCCAGCACTTTGGGAGGCTGAGGCGGGTGGATCACGAGGTCAGGACATCAAGACCGTCCTGACCAACGTGGTGAAACCCTGTCTCTACTAAAAGTACAAAAATTAGCCAGGCATGGTGGCGGGTGCCTATAATCCCAGCTACTCAGGAGGCTGAGAGAAGAGAATCACTTGAACCCGGGAGGCAGAGGTTGCAGTGAGCCGAGATCACGCCACTGCACTCCAGCCTGGGTGACACAGCGAGACTCCATCTCAAAACAAAGAAACAAACAACAACAAAAAACTCCCAAATAACACAACACATGTGCACACACACACACCTCACGACATTATTTATAAATGGAAAAGAATTTCCCAATGAAGGCCAATTTATACTCATTTCATACCGGTTTTTGCTTGTTTGTAATGCAGCACCATTAGTTTCTAGTTTTGCAGAGTTGTAATCACTAGCAAAGCTACTTTGGGACAGAGGAGGATGGAGCTGGCAGCAGGCTTCACAAGGCAGCCGGCTTCACAAGGCAGGCCTGTACTTTTGCGTTTCCTAGCTTTTGTATGCTTAAGTTCACAAACCAAAGTCCTCATCAACAAGCCTTTTACATTTGAATAGATTACAAAGTGTTTATAGGTCTGAGTCCTTGCAAGACAGTAGTTAATTGGCCTCACAAACAACAGCAGGAGAGTCTCATTATCCTGATTTAACAAAGGAAGACACTTCATCCAGAGAAGTTAAGGGACTGGATCCGGGCCCTAGTGCTGAGTCTAATCATCATTGTCATCAGCGTCATTATCATCGTCACTAATTTTTAACATGCTAGGAGGACACTCCAACAATCTGTCCTCATCCGCCAGGAGCTCATAGATTAATAGACTTTTGATGTAACCATTTTTCAAAGAGCTAAGTAGGTAATAAAACATAAATATTTATTGAAAGTAATACTGGAACCTCAGGCCTCATTCCTCATTAGAAGGAGACCAAGGGGCTAAACATAAAATTGTGGGGCGGTCATCTTTCTGCTGGGTATCTGTTTCCCCATCAGTAGTGAAGAATTAGTACCACCTGTCTGGGTGCGGTGGCTCATACCTGTAATCCCAGCACTTTGCGAGGCAGAGGCAGACAGATCACTTGAGGTCAGGAGTTTGAGACCAGACTGGCCAACATAGTGAAACCTATTTCTACTAAAAATACAAAAATTACCTGGTGTGGCCACACCTGTAATCCCAGCTACTTGGGAGGCTGAGGCATAAGAATCACTTGATCCTGGGACGTAGAGGTTGCAGTGAGTTGAGATCACACCACTGCACTCCAGCCTGGGTGACAAAGCAAGACTCTGTCTCAAAAAGAAAGTACCACCTGGCTGGGTGTGGTGGCTCACACCTGTAATCCCAGCGCTTTGGGAGGCTAAGGCAGGAGGATTGCTTGAGGCCAGCAGTTTGAGACAGCCTGGGCAGCATAGCCAGATGCCATCACTACAAAAAATTAGCTGGTCATGGTGATGCATGCCGGTAGTCCCAGCTACTTAGGAGGTTGAGATAGGAGGATCACCTGAACCCAGGAGGTCCAGGCTGCAGTGAGCTATAATTGCACCACTGCATTCTAGGCTGGGCGACAGAGTAAGACCCTGTCTCAAAAGAAGAAGGAGAAGAAGAATTAGTACCACCTGACCATGTCTTCTTTCCTAGGGATCAGTTGAGATATTTGTTACACACCTAGGTTCCTAGGCCTCCACATTGCAGATCTGGGCCTAGGATCAGAGACTATGAAGATTGTTATTTTAACTAAGGACGCAATAGAGGTCAGGACAGAAAGCTTTGGGGCTAAATGTATCCAAGGCAGTCATTGTTCAATGTGGCCCTCACAGCTGCTGACCCAGAAACATGGCTTATTTTTAGAAGTCTGGACAAACCCAGAGCCTGACAGATCACTTTTCTCTATAGTACATAGAACTGAATTGAACTAAGAACCTTGAATGGATAGTAACATGGTCATCTAATTAGGACCTTTTTCCACAGGTCACAGCCTGCTCAAGAGTAATTCAGAAGGGCATAAATATGAGAAATGGCCCAGATCAGACGGCTTGGGCTTTAAGTGACCTTGGGCAAGTTACTTATCTTTTTTTTTTTTTTTTTCCTTTGAGGCAGGGTCTCACTCTCTCGCCCAGGCTGGAATGCAGTGGCAAGATCTCGGCTCACCTCAACCCACCTCCTGAGCTCAAACAATTCTCCCACCTCAGCCTCCGGGGTAGCTGGGACCACAGGAGCACACCACCATTCCTGGACAACTTTTGCATTTCTTTTGTAGAGAAGGGGTTTCGCCATGTTGCCCAGGCTTTTGTTTTTGTTTTTGTTTTTAGACAGAGTCTCACTCTGTCACCCAGGCTAGAGTGCAGTGGCACGATCTTGGCTCACTCTAACCTCTGCCTCCCATGTTCAAGCTATTCTGCCTCAGCCTCCAGAGTAGCTGGGATTACAGGCGCCCACCACCACACCTGGCTAATTTTTGTACTTTTAGTGGAGACGGTTTCACCATGTTGGCCAGGCTGGTCTTGAACTCCCGGCCTCAAGTGATCCACCGGCCTTCCAAAGTGCTGGGATTACAGGCATGAGTCACCATGCCCAGCCCCAGGCTGGTCTTGAACTCCTGCAAGTTCTCTTCCTTGAGCCTCAATTTCCTCATCTGTAAAGTACAAGTAATATACAACATGAATAAACCTTAAAAACATTACATTAAGTGAAAGAGGCCAGACACAAAAGGCCACATATTATACAATCCCATTTATATAAAATCTCCAGAGTAAGCAAATCCATTGAAATAGAAAGCAGATTAGTGCCTGCTAGGGGCTGAGGAAGGGAGGAATGGGGAGTGACTTTTTAATAATTAGGACTTTCCCTTCGGGGCAATGAAAATGTTCTGGAACTAGATAGTGGTGATGGCTGCACAACCTTGTGGATGTACGAAATGCCACTGAATTGTACGTGTCAGAATGGTTAACTGATGTTATCTTATGTGCAGTTTATCTCAATTTTTTAATGCAATCAAGGCCGAGCTCAGTGGCTCAGGCCTATAATCCCAATACTTTGGGAGGCCGAGGCAGGAGGATCACTTGACCCTAGGGGTTAGAGATCTGCTTGGGCAACATAATGAGACACTGTCTTTACAAAAAAATGTTTAAAAATTAGCCAAGTGTAGTGCCGTTTTGCCTGTAGTCCCAGCTGCTCTGGAGGCCAAGGTGGGAGGATCACTTGAGCCTGGAAGGTTGAGGCTGCAGTGAGCCAAGATTGCACCACTGCACTCCAGCCTGGGCGACAGAGTGAGATTCCGTCTCATAAATAAATAATTAAAAATAAAAATACAGATTCCAGGGCTCTGCCCCTAGGGATTGTAAGTGAAGCTCAGCAGTCTGTATTTTGAAAAGCTTTCTCTGCGATTCGAAGGAAGAGCCAAATCTCAGATCAACAACCAAGTCCTTCTCAAACTTGCCCACTTGTAAGAGATGCATGGGGCACCAGTTAAACATACACATTCCCAGGACTTTCTTCTGGGATGATGACCTGGAATCAGAATGTGTAATAAAGCACATCAGATAATTCATGGGATCCAGCAATTTCGGAAGCACGGCTTCAGTCATTTTTTTTTTTTTTTTTTTTTTTGAGACAGTCTTGCTCAGTCACTCAGGCTGGAGTAAAGTAGCATGATCCCAGCTCACTGTAACTTCTGCCTCCCAGGCTCAAGCACTCCTCCTGCCTCAGCCTCCTGAGTAGCTGGGGTTATAAGCAAGCACCACCATGCTCAGCTAATGTTCTAAAATTTTTTTTTTTTTTGAGATGGAGTCTCGCTCTGTCGCCCAGGCTGGAGTGCAGTGGTGCTATCTTGGCTCACTGCAAGCTCTGCCTCCCAGGTTCACGCCATTCTCCCACCTCAGCCTCCCAAGTAGCTGGGACTACAAGCACCCGCCACCATGCTCAGCTAATTTTTTGTATTTTTAGTAGAGATGGGGTTTCACCATTCACAGGATGGTCTCGATCTCCTGACCTTGTGATCTGCCCACGTCGGCCTCCCAAAGTGCTGGGATTACAGGTGTGAGCCACCTCGTCTGGCCTAAAATTTTTTATAGAGACAGGGTCTCACTATATTGCCCAGACTTCACTCAAATTCCTGGGCTCAAGGGACCCTCCCACTCAGCCTCCAAAAGTGCTGGGATTACAGGCATGAGCCACCACGCCCAGCCAACAGTCTTAGAAACATCATACACAACCCAAATCTCATCTCTCAAGCCTTAATCTCTTCACACTGGAATAGACCCTCAAGATATTTTGGTTCCCTCATAATAAAATGGAACCAATTGCCTATAATGTTAAAAGCTTTCCTAGGCTGGGCCTGGTGGCTCACGCCTGTAATCCCAGCACTTTGGGAGGCTGAGGCCGGAGGATTACTTGAGGCCAGGAGTTCAAGACCAGCCTGGCCAACATGGTGAAACCCTGTCTCTACTACAATACAAAAATTAGCCAGGCATGGTGGCAGGCACCTGTAATTCTAGCTATTCCAGAGGCTGAGGCAGGAGAATCGTTTGAACCTGGGAGGCCGAGATGGCAATGAGCTGAGATCATGCCACTGCACTCCAGCCTGGGTGACACAGTGAGATTCTGCCTCCAAAAAAACAAAAAAGCCATCTTGCAGGAAGCATTCCATTCTCACATTCTCACAGGATTCTTCTCCCTTTAGCAAAAATTTGGTAAGGAAGAAGACACTCCCTCCATATATTTGTGCTCAACGCGGAACAAACTCTGCTTTCAAAGAAATTGTGTTTCTGTGCAAAGACCTTCAGTGCCAAGTTAACCAAAAGACATTTCTCTTGTAAAGCCCTGAACCTGCATTATACCTCTAATGGCTTATAAATAAATAATGGACATAAAACTAGCAATAATGAACTTGGAAAATACTAGCTAATTTACACCATAATAGAAACACCCAGGGATCTTTAACAATTGAAGGACCGATGCCAGCTTCTGTAGTAAGCACACCCAACCATATTATTCCACATGTGAGTGTAATTTCTAAATTGCAGTGTGTAATTCAGAACGGTGTATGCTAAGAAGTATTTATATGAATGCTATTCCTCAACTGCATCATTCCCTGATGAGAAAAAGCAAAGGAATTATTGGAAAATGTATTCTTTGAGGCCCAGAAGCAGAATGTTTCAGAAAAAGGCTATCATTAGTATTTTTTTTTTTTTTGAGACAGAGCCTTGCTCTGTCGCCCAGGCTGGAGTAAAATGGCGTAATCTCAGCTCACTGCAACCTCTGCCTCCCAGGTTCAAGCTATTCTCCTGCCTCAGCCTCCTGAGTAGCTGGAATTACAGGTGCCCACCACCACGCCCAGCTAATTTTTATAATTTTAGTAGAGACGGGGTTTCACCATGTTGGCCAGTCTGGTCTCAAACTCCTGACCTCAAGTGATCCACCCACCCTGGCCTCCCAAAGTGCTAGGATTATAGGCATGAGCCACCGTGCCCGACCAAAAAAAGGCTGTCATTAATCTTCACGCAGTTGTGGAGATAAACCAGCACCACATGCCACATGAAGTGTACAGAGGTGTGAGCACTCATGTCCCAGCAAAGCCTGCCTTAAGGCCAGCCATTGATTGACATGAGGAATGATGGGGACAGCTGCTGCGGATGAACGGATCACACACACTAGTCACCTTTCCAAAACCCAAATCTGAGCCCATGTAGTAGCTGGCAGTTGCCTAGAGAGAAAAAAAAAAAATCTTGGCTGGGCGTGGTGGCTCACACATGTAATCCCAGCACTTTAGGAGGCCGAGGCAGGCAGATCACAAGGTCAGGATTTCGAGACCAGCCTCGCCAATATGGTGAAACCCCATCCCTACTAAAATTATAAAAATTAGCTGGGCATGGTGGCGGGAACCTGTAATACCAGCTACTCGGGAGGCTGAGGCAGGAGAATCACTTGAACTTGGGAGGTGGAGGTTGCAGTGAGCCGAGATCATGTCACTGCACTCCAGCCTGGGAGAGAGAGACTCCATCTCAAAAAAGAGAAAAAAAAAATCTCAACTCTTAATTCAACATAAGGGATCCTCCAAAAAACAGCCCCTCCCTACTGCAGGTGCTGCGTTTTTAGCTTTCCTCCCTTACCTTGTTCAGTTTCCTCACTTTGCATCTTACACACTAATGATTTTGGAATATTTTGAGTTTTCTAAGCATACCTTGGTACAGTGGTTTCCAGTGGGGGTCATTTTGCTCTCCTTCCCCATTACCCCACTCTCCAGTGGACATTCAGAGACGCCAAAGACATTTTTTTCCTTCTCCTTCCTCCCATCCTCCACCTTCAAGTAGTTCCCAGTGTCTGTTTTTCCCTTCTTTGTGTCCACGTGTTCACATCATTTAGCTTCCACTTGTGAGAACGTGCGGTATTTGGTTTTCTGTTCCCGTGTTAGTTTGTGAAGGATAATGGCCTCCAGCTCCATCTATGTTCCTGCAAAGGACATGATTTCATTCTTTTTATGGCTGTATAGTATTCCAGTATACGTGGACCTAACATTTTTTCTTTATCTAATCTGTCACTGATGGGCATTTAGGTGGATTCCATGTCTTTGTTTGTTATTGCGAATAGTGCTGCAATGATGTCAAAAGTCACCCCGAAGGAAGCACTCCATTCATACATATGCATGCATGTGTCTTTATGGTAAAATGATGTATATTCCCCTGAAGATATTTTTGATTGCGACTAGTGGAGGTGCTGCAAGCATCTAGCAGGTGTAGGGGTCAAAGATGCTGCTAAACATTCTATAGTTCACAGGACAGTCTCCCATGAAAAAGAAGAATCCAGCCCCAAATGTCAACAAGGCCACTTTTGAGAAACTCTTCCTTGGTAAATTGCATTAATGGCCCCAAATTTTTACCCATCCCTAAGTCCATACCATGAGCCATTTAATTTTGCAGTGTTCTCTCAACATGGGAAGAGCTTCTTCCCCACTCTTGACTCCGGGCTCAGCTATGTGACTTACTTTGGCCAAGAGAATGTGGCAAAATGACAGTACTTTTTTTTTTTTTTTTGAGACAGTGTCTTGCTCTGTCACCCAGGCTGGAGTGCAGTGGCATGATCTTAGCTCTCTGTAACTCCACCTCCTGGGTTCAAGCAGTTCTCGTGCCTCAGCCTCCCGAGTAGCTGGGATTACAGGCGCGCACCACCACACCTGTCTAATTTTTAGTATTTTTAGTAGAGATGGGATTTTGCCATGTTGCCTAGGCTGGCCTTGAACCCCTGAGCTCAGGCAATCCACCTGCCTCAGCCTCCCAAAGTGCTAGGATTACAGGTGTGAGCCACCCCACACCAGGCCAACAGTGCATGTTTCTACTTGGCTTGTACCTCCGCCAGTGCCACGACAAAGACTCGTTAGTGATCTGGTAGCAGGAAACGGATGAGAGACATATGGAACAAAGCCTAGACTAAATCTGCCAACCCACAGGCAAACTCATGAGAAATAATTATTGTTTTAAACCCTTGAGTTTTGGGAGGATTTGTTATGCAGTAATAGCTAACTATTACAGACACAATGCTGCTTCATGCTTTTCGACGTGCTGTTTCCTCTGCTTAAACATGTCCCCTACTCTCACCCCCATATGACTTGGAAAATTGTTCTTAATCTCTCAAAGCCCAACTCAGAGATCACCCTTCCCGGAAACCTTCTTGGATTCCCTGCAAAAAAGTAATCCACTCCTATTTTCCTACAGACATCGACTGTTGAACTGCCATATTTGTATTAACTTGTCTTTATCTCTTAACTAGATAGGGAACTTACGAGAGCAGAGACTTTGTCTCAGATCTGACCCCAGGGCAGCACAATCAGAGTGGACACTCAGGAAATATTTGCAGAATGCAAAGGGCTGGGCTGGAAGTTGGGGGAAGGTGATTATCAGAAACATTCGTCAGCTTTGGCTCTAGCCCTGGAATGGTGCCTGGAACGTGGCCCAATCCCTGTGACAAAAGAAGAGACTATGGGCTCCAGCCTGTAGTCTGGATTTCCCTGCCGATCAAAGTTGTCATGGAGAGGAACAGCCTCTGCCATTACTGTTCAGCACAATGAAACTGTTTAGAGGAGAGCCTTACCTTCAGGAAATTCCAATGAGCCTGTTTTATTGTTACCCTCCAACAGTAATGACTCCCGTAGGATTAAACAGAGTGTAAAGTAATTGCTAAAACATCCCCTGCCGTGGACAGAGAAGCCTGCACAAGACGTAATGCTCCCACTTCACTTGGGAGGGAGGGGGCTTGCTCATGGAAACAAAGTGTGTCATTAGAGCTTTACAGAGTAGGAAGAGGCAGTGGTGGGACGAAAAATGCAAGGCAATGCAGAAGAAAGAGTCCAGACTTTGGAAATGGATCAGCTCCAGTTGAAATCCCAACCACACCCCAGGTCGCTTCATGCCTCTGAATCCTGGTTTGCTCATCTGTAATACCGAAATATAAAACATGGCCAGGCGCAGTGGCTCACACCTGTAATCCCAGGCCAGGAGTTCAAGACCAGCCTGGCCAAAATGGTGAAACCCCGTCTCTACTAAAAATGTAAAAAAAAAAAGTCAGGTGTGGCAGTGCATGCCTGTAATCCCAGCTCCTTGGGAGGCTGAGACAGGAGAATCGCTTGAACCCAGGAGGCGGAGGTTGCAGTGAGACAAGATCGTGCCACTGCACTACAGCCTGGGTGACAGAGCCAGGCTTTGTCTCAAAAAAAAAAAATATATAGAGAGAGAGAGAGAAGAACTGTAAAACATCTCTCTTCTAAAGATTGTTGCGACGATAAAACAGATAATTCAGTGAAAATGATGGCTGGTGCAGAGAAGTAGCTTTGGTAATTGGTTTCCTTTCCTCCTGCAGAAGTTTGGAGGAGAAAATACCTGAATAAATATGTCAAAATTAGAGGGCCAGGCGCAGTGGTTCACACCTGTAATCCCAGCACTTTGGAAGGCCAAGGCCGAAGGATCGCTTAAGGCCAGGAGTTTGTGACAGGACTGGGTAACATAGCAAGACCTCATCTCTAGAAAAAAATTTAAAACTTAGCCAGGCATGGTGGTGCATGCCTGTAGTCCCAACTATCTGGGAGGTTGAGGTAGGAGGATTGCTTTTGGCCAGGAGTTCAAGACTGCAGTGAGCTATGACTGTGCCACTACATTCTAGTCTGGGTGACAGAAAGAGACTTTGTCTGAAAAAAAAAAAAAAAAAAAAAATTGGCCAGGCCCGGTGGCTCACACCTGTAATCCCAGCACTTTGGGAGGCCAAGGCGGGTGGATCACCTGAGGTCAGGAATTCGAGACCAGCCTGGCCAACATGGCAAAACCCAGTCTCTACTAAAAGAAAAATACAAAAATTAGCTGGGCATCATTGTGGGCACCTGTAATCCCAGCTACTCAGGAGGCTGAGGCAGGAGAATAGCTTGAACACAGGGGACAGAAGTTGCAGTGAGCCGAGATTGTGCCACTTCATTCCAGCCTGGGCAAAAGAGCGAAATTCTGTCGTCAAAAAAAAAAAAAAAAAAAAGCTCATGCCTATAATCCCAGCACTTTGGGAGGCCGAGGTGGGCAGATCACTTGAGGTCAGGAGTTCGAAACCAGCCTGGCCAACATGATGAAACCTCGTCTTTACCAAAAACATAAAAAATTAGCCAGATGTGGTGGCACGCACCTGTAATCCCAGCTACTCAGGAGGCTGAGGCAGGAGAATTACATGAACCCAGGGGGTAGAGGTTGCAGTGAGCCAAGATTGTACTACTGCACTCTAGCCTGGATGTAAGAGAGCAACTGTCTCAAAAAAAAAAAAAAATTAAGACACCCAGGCCAAGAAAACATAAGCTCCAAAGAGATAGTCTTACCAAGAAACTGAGTAGGAAACAACACAGTGAGACCTGGAGGACAATTGAAACCTCTTTATCACCATGGGAGACCCATGTGGCTGGATTCTGGCTGGGAGGCAGGAACCCGCAACCATCTCTCTCTTGCAGGTTTGGCTTCACTAACCGGTGACCCGTGCAATCACACGGGGTCCTGTCAATTTTAAACAAGGGGTAACAGGTTTTTATTTTGTACCTGGCCTTGCAATTACGAAGCAAGCCCTGCTAGCTTGTTCTTCATTCCCTATGGATAAGGAGCAGGATAGCTTTTCTACAAGAACTCCTGTCTCCTAAGAAAGATGCATATATCTCACAGGGCCCAGACCATTGGGAAATTCTAGCCTGAAGTTTCCTGGAGCCATCATTACCACATAAAATCTCTCGGACGGGTCCCTCATGTGTATAGGTAGGGGAGGACAATAAGGCTATTAGACAGAATACCTTCAACTGCAAATAAAGAATATGGGGCCAGCTGGGCGCGGTGGCTCACGCCTATAATCCCAGCACTTTGGGAGGCTGAAGTGGGTGGATCACTTGAGGTCAAGAGTTTGAGACCAGCCTGGCCAACATGGTGAAACCTCATCTTACTAAAAAATACAAAAACTAGCTGGGCGTGGTGGTGGGCGCCTGTAATCCCAAATATTTGGGAGGCTCAGGAAGGAGAATCGCTTGAACCTGGGAAGCAGAGGTTGCAGTGAGCCGAGATCATGCCACTGCACTCCAGCCTGGGCAAGAGAGTGAGACTCTGTCTCAAAAATAATAATAATAATAATATGGGGCCAAGAGTGCCTCAGACCAGGGGTCCCCAACCCCTGAGCCATGGACTGGTCATTCCCTTATTTGTGTCCATGTGGTCCATGCAAAACCAGGCTGCACAGCAGGAGGTGAGCGGTGGGCAGGTGAGCAAAGCTTCATCTGTATTTACAGCCACTCCCCATCACTCACATTACCACCTGAGCTGCACTCCGGTCAGATTAGTGGTAGCATTAGATTCTAATAGGTGTGCAAACCCTACTGTGAACTGTGCATGCAAGGGATCTAGGTTGTGCACTCCTTATGAGAATCTAATGCCTGATGATCTGTCACTGTCTCCTATCACCTCCAGATGGGACTGTCTAGTTGCAGGAAAACAAGCTCAGGGCTCTCACTGATTTACATTATGGTGAGTTGTATAAATGTTTCATTATCTATTACAATGTAATAATAGAAATAAAGTGTACAATTAATGTAATGCACTTGAATCATCCTGAAATCATTCCCCCCACCCCTGGTCCATGAAAACATTATCTTCCACAAAACTGGTCCCTGGTGCCAGAAAGGTTGGGGACTGCTGCCTTAGACAATAGAGACATTTAGTTGTTTCAGCCAACTAGAAACCTGCAGAGAAGTTCTTCCTGGATGATTCCATATCTCTGCCACACTCTTTGCCTTGACTTAGTGATCACAATAAGGTTGCAGCTCCTCTAAACACCAGGTCTGCCTACCAGACCATCAGAGGGAGAAGGGAAGAAGGGGACTCTCTTCCCACATCTATTTTTTTGAAATTTTTTGTACAGATGGGGTCTTGCTATGTTGCCCAGGCTGGCCTCAAACTCCTGGCCTCAAGTGATCCTCCCACCTTGGCCCCTTAAAGTGCTGGGATTATAGACATGAGCCACTGCGCCTGGCCAACATCTCTCTGCTTTTGTGGGAGGAGGACATCTTTTCCAGAAGTTCCCCCAACAGATTGCTCTTTGGGTTTCATTTATCCAGAACTGGAACACATGGCCACAGCTAGCTACCAGGGAGGCTACTGGGCAATAACAAATCTGCCATTGAGGACTGGGATGACAGTGGCCACTTCATGTGATCTGAGCAACGGTGGGCTCTGTAAGCAAGGAGGAAGGAAGAATGGCCAAGTGAATGGCCTTAAGCTTAGTTGCCCTCCCAGCCCCATAGCTAAGCCTGCCTTCATATGGCTTACTTCATTCACTACTCATTGCTGTCCAAAGCTCTTCTGGAACAGACATTGTGTGGGGTGTAAGGGCACTTCATCATTCCATGAAAACAGCTCAGCATGAAGGTCTCAGGCCCCCGGTTTTAGAAACCAGGCCAGGCGTGCTGGCTCATGCCTGTAATCCCAGCACTTTGAGAGGCCAAGGTGGGCAGATCACCTGAGGTCAGGAGTTTGAGACCAGCCTGACCAACTTGGAGAAACCTTGTCTCTACTAAAAAAATACAAAATTAGCTGGGCATGGTGGTGCATGCCTGTAATCCCAGCTACTTGGGAGGCTGAGGCAGGAGAATCGTTTGAACCTGGGAGGTGGGGGTTGTGGTGAACCAAGATCATGCCATTGCACTCCAGCCTGGGCAACAAGAGCAAAACTCCGTCTCAAAAACAAAGAAAGAAACTTCAGGGAGGTGGAATTGGTAAAAATGCAGAATCTTGTACTCTCTCTACACAGATATAGATTTAGTAGGTCAAGAAAGAGAGACAAAAATCAGCATTTTTAACACACACTTCAGGAAATTCTTATGCACAGTAAAGTGAGAACCACTGCTTAACTCTTGCTAATACTCGTACAATTATAAAATACATAAGATTCTTCTTCTTTATTTATTTATGTATTAGAGACAACAAGGTCTCACTCTGTGGCCCAGGCCAGAGTGCAGTGGCACAATCCTAGCTCACTGCAGGCTGGAACTCCTGGACTCAAGTGATGCTCCCACCTCAGCCTCCTGAGTAGCTGGGAGGCTAATTTTGTAACTTGTTGTTGTTGTTGTTTCTGGTTTTTTTTTTTTTGAGATGGATCTTGCTCTGTCGCCCAGGCTGGAGTGCAGTGGCACAATCTCAGCTCACTGCAAGCTCCACCTCCCAGGTTCATGCCATCCTCCTGCCTCAGCCTCCCGAATAGCTGGGACTACAGGCACCCGCGACCACGCCCGGCTAATTTTTTTTTTTTTTTTTTTTTGTATTTTTAGTAGAGACGGGGTTTCACCATGTTGACTAGGATGGTCTCGATCTCTTGACTTCATGATCCACCCCCCTCGTCCTCCCAAAGTGCTGGGATTACAGGCGTGAGCCGCCACGCCCGGCCTGTTTCTGGTTTTTTTTAGACAGGTTCTTGCTATGTTGCTTAGGCTGGCCTCAAACTCCTGGCCTCAAGCCATACTGTCACTTCAGCCTCCCAAAATGCTGGGACTTCAGGCGTCAGCCACCATGCCTGGCCAAGATTATTCCCTATTACTATAGAACTGATCCCTAACACCACAAATGGCACATAGTAAGCCTTGAAATATTTGTTCGGCAAATGAATTTTTATAAAAACAACATTGGTGGCCAAGAGCAGTGGCTCTTGCCTATAATCCTAGTACTTTGGGAGGCCAAGGTGGGAGGGTTGCTTGAGCCCAGGAGTTTGAGACCAGCCTGAGCAACATAGGGAGACTCTATCTCTACAAATAATTTAAAAATTAGCTGGGCATTATGGCAGCACACCTGTGGTTCCAGCTACAAGGCAGGCTGAGGCAAGAGGATCACCTAAGCCTGGAAGGTCAAGGCTGCAGTGAGCCATATGATCACGCCATTGCACTCCAAACTGGGCAACAGACCGAGACCCTGTCTCAAAAAAAAAAAAAAAAAAAAAAAAAAAAACAGAAAAAAACAAAATGTCCCTAGGAAAGGCACTACCAACTTTTGCCAGGGGATTGGTGTTCTCCTGGGAAAGGAAGGTCTTGTGGGAACTAAAGCCCTGATGAGAAGTAGAAAGAGTAAGGAACAGGCTGAGAGGCCCCAAACACAGATTTTCCTACTTTGCAATTTTGTCTCTAAAATCACATCCAGAGGGATGAGGAAAGTGTAACCAAGAGTGTCACCACTTCGAAGATAGTTGTGTTTTCCTTGAGTTGACAGAACAAGGGTGGAAATGTAATATAGAATTGTGTTAAGTCATATTAAATTAGGGCAGAATTCAGATCCTGGCATGGAACTTAAGATAATAACAGTCTATTGATTTGTGAATTGCATTCAGCCTGAATCGGGTCTGTCAGCCTAAAGCTGGATTTTGGCAATGTGATTATTTTCAGTAACATGGCGCTTGAATATCAATATCAATAACATTCACCTGTAGAGAAGAAAAAACTAAACACCGACTACCATGACCTTTAAGAATGATGGACCTCCCAATATATGCCATTAGGCAGGAAGGTCCTACAGGTCTGTGGCCTGGGGAGCCTGGGCTTCATCCCCTTGGGGAGGCTATAGCGTTGCTGAAGTGACCTCTGGAATGTTTCATGAAAAACTGTCAGACTGTCTTTTTCCTCTGCTCTCACATCACAACTACTATCACCAACACAGAGGAAGACTTCTGTGACAGAGGGGATGAGGGTTTATCCCCACACACCAAGCAGCAGACATCTGGGTGTCCTCCAATTTAATTCTGACACTATTCACGTGGAGATTGTGTCAGATCCCATACACTGAGGGCTCAGTCCCCAAGGCTGCCCTCCCAACCCCCGCCAGCATCAGACACCAGCAGCAAGTCTGGGGATCCAGAACTTCTGACCAATTGCTTCAGGTTGGAAATCCTATGACCCCCTCTTTGGGTTCAAGTAATTCATTGCAGCAGTTCACAGAGCTCATGGAAACAGTAACTTACATTTTCCGGCTTATTATGAAGGAGAGTGCAAAGGAGACACATGAAGAGGTGCAGAGGGTGAAGTATGGGGAAAGAGGCACAGAGCTTTCATTGTCTTCCCTGGGTGCAATTTCCTCCAGGAACCTCCATGTGTTCAGCTCACTGGAAGCTCTCCAAACCCTGTCCTCTTGGGTTTTTATGGAGGCTTCATTACGTAAGCATGACTGATAAAACCATTAGCCACTGGTGATCAACTTGACTTTCAGCCCCTCTCCTGGAGGTGGGGACTGGAGTTGAAAGTCCCAACCCTTTAATGCAGCCCTGGTCTTCCCAGTGACCCGCCCCACCCTGAAGCTACCAGACAAAAGACCCAGAAAAGGGCTGGACGTGGGGGCTCACGCCTATAATCCCAGCACTTTAGGAGGCTGAGGAGGGCGGATCACTTGAGGTCAGGAGTTTGAGACCAGCCTGGCCAACATGGTGAAACCTCCTCTCTACTAAAAATACAAAAATTAGCCAGGCATGGTGGCCCATGCCTGTAATCCCAGCTATTCGGGAGGCTGAGGCAGGAGAATTGCTTGAACCCAGAGGCAGAGGTTGCACTGAGCTAAGATCATGCCACTGCACTCCAGCCTAGGCATCAGAGTGAGATCCTGTCTCAAAAAAAAAAAAAAGGACCCAGAAGAAACAGCATTTTAGGGATCCCAAGGATTTTAGGAGTCGTATGCCAGCAAAGAAATGAAGACCAAATACATATTTCCTAATATCACAATAGCACACCCCCACATTTCACCATCTTCACAAACTGTATTCTCCCACCATCTGCCTTCACCATATGAGTAGTAGCAAGAAAACCACAAGCTCGGGCCGGGTGCAGTGGCTCACGCCTATAATCCCAGCACTTTGGGAGGTTGAGGCGGGTGGATCACCTGAGGTCAGGAATTTGAGACCAGCCTGGCCAACATGGCGAAACCCCGTCTCTACTAAAAATACAAAAATTAGCTGGGCGTGGTGGCGCACGCCTGTAGTCCCAGCTACTCAGAAGGCTGAGGTAGGAGAATCACTTGAACCCCGGAGGGAGCGGTTGCAGTGAGCTGAGATCGTGCCACTGCACTCCAGCCTGGGCAATAGCGTGAGATTGTGTCTCAAAAAAAAAAAAAAAAAAAACCCAGAAAATATAGCATTTTGGAGATCCCAAGGATTTTAGGAGTTGTATGCCAGGAAACAGAAGTGAAGACCAAATATATATTTCCCAGTATCACAATGGCCCACCCCCACATTTCACCATCTTCACAAACTATTCTCCCACCATCTGCCTTTACCATTATGAGGAGTAGCAAGAAAACCACAAGCTGTGATTTGTAGAGGTTTAAGGAACTAATCCCTCAAACATCACTCTCCTCTAAATGTTAAGCCTGGAATTCAACCCTTGATGCTGTTCTCTCATTGGTGGTGCACGCATTCTGTTCTAACCTCAGCTGTTGTACTGTAATTCAGTTCTGGCATTCACTACCTGAAATTGGTGTAGACCCCACAAGTTAAGGGCTTCACAAGAAGGCTGACCCTCACTTTAGACACCAGCTGCAATTCAGGGCCACCCACACTTCAGACTGGCTAAAAATTTGGGGATCCCTACCAACCCCTGAAGTTTGATAATTTGTTAAAATGACTCACCGAACTCAAGAAAACACTATACCTATAACTACAGTTTTTTGTTTTGTTTTGAGACAGGGTCTTGCTCTGTCACCCAGACTGGAGTGCAGTGGCAAGATCATAGCTCACTGCAGCCTTGACCTCCCGGGCTTAAGCAATCCTCCTGCCTCAGCCTCTTAAGTAGCTGGGTCTACAGGCATGAGCTACCCTGTCCAGCTAATTGGTTTATTTTTTGTATAGATGGGAGTCCCATTTTGTTGCCCAGGCTGGTCTCGAACTGATAGGCTCAAGCAATCCTCCAGCCTTGGCTTCCCAAAGTGCTGGGATTACAGGTGTGAGCCACCACACTGGGCCACAACTACAGTTTTGTGAGGTTTTTTGGTTTTTTTCTAAGACAAGTCTCACTCTTTCTCCCAGGCTGAAGTGTAGTGGCACAATCTCAGCCCACTGCAACCTCCACCTCCCAGGTTCAAGCGATTCTCCTGCCTCAGCCTCCCAAATAGCTGTTATTACAGGTACCTGCCAGCATGCCTGGTTAATTTTTGTATTTTTAGTAGAGACAGGGTTTCACCATGTTGGCCAGGCTGGTCTCAAACTCTTGACCTTAAGTGATCCTCCTGCCTCAGTCTCCCAAAGTGCTGGGATTACAGGTGTGAGCCACTGTGCCCAGCCCACAATTACAGTTTTTTTTAATGAAGGATATAAATCTCGACCAGCCAAATGAAGAGATACTTAGGGCAAGATCTGGGAGGGTCTCAAATGCAGAGCTTCCATGCCCCTCCCCATCGAATCAGAGCATGTCACACTGATGTATTCACCAACCAAGAAACTCCTCTGAGCCCCAGTGTCCAGCTTTTTTATTGGGGTTTCATTACATAAACATGACTAATTCGATCATCAGCTGCATCATTGGTCACATGATTGAACTCCATCTCCAGTCCTGTTGTTGCCCACTGGTAAACTGGCTCAAAGTCCTCTAATCACATGGTTGATCTCTCTGGCAACCAGCCTAGGGACCCACCATGAGTCACTGCAGTAGCGTAAACTTGGGTGTGATCCAACGGGCTCCTGAACAATACAGATACTACCATCATTTGAGAAATTCCAAGTGTTTTTGAAGTTCCATGCCAGGAACCCAGGGCAAGACTAAGCAAATTATTTATTGTACAATACACATGTGCTGCCTTTGCCAGTGCAAATACAGCTAAGCAGGCAAACCACAGAGCCCCTGAGTCTGTCTTTCTCCCTTTCAAGAGGAGACACTGAAGGAAGTAGTTACATTTTGGTTTTTTTTTTTTTTGAAACAAGGTCTTGCTCTCTCACCCAGGCTGGAGTGCAGTGGCACAATCATAGCTCACTGCAGCCTCAAACTCCTGGGCTCAAGCGATCCTCCCACTTCAGTCTCCTGAGTAGCTGGGAGTACAGGTGTGTTCCATCACACGCAAGCAAATTTTTTATCTTCAGTAGAGACAGGGTTTCACCATGTTGCCCAGGCTGTTCTTGAACTCCTGGTCTCAAGTGATCCTCCTGCCTTGGCCTCCCAAAGTGCTGGGATTACAGGTGTGAGCCACTGCAGCCAGCCATCCAGGATTATTTCTTTTCTCAATATCCTAATCCAAAATCTGGATCACTGAAATTTTGCCTGCCCCAAATGCCAAACTAACTTATTACTACCAGGTTGAAGCTTCCCATCCCCAGCTCCAACCACGTAATGATAAACACATCAGCACCAAACGTAAACTATTGTCTCAATGACATTATAAACCCAAGGACATTGTTAAACAGGATACTCATTTCATATTCCCCACATCTAGCACCTATTAAACTGCCAAGTACTTACCCGATGTGCAATAAATACTTGTTCAGTTTAATTAACTGGTTAATTTAAATATTAACTATAATGTATCCAATTCAAAAAACCACAAACATTTAATGAACACTCACTGTAAGCCAAGCTCTTAAGAAATAGCAATGAAAAAAGCATAGTCCTTGGTCTCCAGAAGCTGTCAAAGGTAGGGGGAAGACAAAAAAACTAAAACGATTTCATCATAAAATTGAAATTCTATAATAGAAGTAAGAGAAAATTACTATGGAAACTTTAAGAAATGAGTGTTTTTGAGTATCAATGTGTGTGTTGTGGGATTGGGAGGTAATAATGTTAAGAATGGAGTTTGTAGAAGAGAAGATGTTTGATCCACCATTAGTTGGTAGTTAGACACCAGCAGAGAAGAAGAAGTAAATTTAGGCAAAGTAAAACTGTGAAAACAAAACGAAGTTAGGGAGAGGGTCACAAAGAGGACACAGGAAAATTTCAGGATTATGGAATTATTTTTTGTGACACTGGGGAAATGTACACAGCTTGCTATGTATTTGTCAAAACCTATAGAACTTAACTTCACAAAGAGTAAACTTCAATGGATGCAGATTAAAAAAAAAAAAACAGAAGATGGGGGTATCCCAGAATGAAATGCAGACTGTGACAAAAGAATCTAAATGTTTTACAAAGCTATGAAGTGGATTGGGGAAAAAAGAGCTGATCTAAATAACTTTGGAAAATGCAAGGCTAACAACAAATGGAAATCTACATAAACACTATACTCCAGTGGTGAAGTTGTTTCTCGTAGGATTATAGGTTAAAATTTCTGAAACTATTTTACATGCATAGTGGAGATAAACTAATAAGCAAATAGAGGGTGGATGGTGGGAGATGAGTTTATCACTAATGTCAAGGGAAATTACGGATAAGCAGGAGGGAAGGTCTAGACTAAACCATGTGGTGCTGGATTAGAGTCAGAGATATCAGCATGAATTCATGTTTAACTGAATAGGGAAACAAATGGATAAATACAGAAGCTATGGTAGATAAGTTGTATAAACACGGTGATATGGTTTAGCCCTGTGTCCCCACCCAAATCTCATCTTGAATTATACTCCCATAATTCCCACGGGTTGAGGGAGTGACCCGGTGGGAGATAATTGAATCATGGTGACAGTTTCTCCCACACTGTTCTAGTGGTAGCGAATAAGTCTCACGAGATCCGATGATTTGATAAGGGGAAACCCGTTTCACTTGATGCTCATTCTCTCTCTTCCCTGCTCTGATGTAAGACGTGACTTTCACCTTCCACCACAATTGTGAGGCCTCCTCAGCCACATGGAATTGTGAGTCTAATTGAACCTCTTTCTTTTGCAAATTACCCAGTCTCAGGCATGTTCTTATCAGCAGTGTGAAAACGAACTAATACACGTGGGTTAGTATACACACATATTTTCTAGTTCTGTCAGCTTGTTGGGCCTAGAGGCAGTGACATCCCTGTAGAAATGAGCACATTAAGTGTGCAGATCTTGGTCTCTAATACCATTCTGCAATAAAAGGAAGCATAGAACCTTGCAGATATGGCTGAAACTAGGGCTGTGGCAGGGAAGATACAAGATGAAACTGGAACTCTTACAGTGCTAGGAAGTAAGAAAGTGGCTGGATGAGGCAGCTCAGGCCTGTAATCCCAACACTTTGGGAGGCTGAAGTGGGCAGATCGCTTGAGCTCAGGAGTTCAAGACCAGCCTAGGCAACACAGTGAAATCTCATCTCTACAAAAAAAATACAAAAATTAGCCAGGGTTGGTGGCATGCACCTGTTGTCCCAGCTACTTGTGGGGGGCTGAGGCAGGAGGATCACTTCAGTCTGAGAGGTCAAGGTTGCAGTGAGGCATGTTCATACCACTGCACTCCAGCCTGGGTGAAAAAGCGAGACCTTATCTCAAAAACAATTTTTTTTTTTTAATTATCCAGAGGCATGTGCCTGTAGTCCCAGCTACTTGGGAGGCTGAGGTGGGAGGATTGTTTGAGCCTGGGAGGCTGAGGCTGCAGTGAGCAGTAATTACACCACTGCACTCTAGCCTGGGTGAGAGAGCAAGTCATGTCTCAAAAAAAAAAAAAAAAAAAAAAAGAAAAGAAAAGGAGGGAGTGGGGAGAAAAATAAGGTAACGTTACAGAGAAAATCTGGCAAGCAGCAAACACGTCTTTTACCTGATGATCAAGATCAAGGTTAGTATCAATGATACGTCATGTTAATAGTACATACCTTTCATGTGATGTGACGAAAATGGCATTTCATCTCTATAGTCTTCCTTCCAAACTCCCAAAGCCCAACCTAGCCACGAGAAAAACATCAGACAAGCCCACATTGAGAGAATTCTACAGAATACCCAGCAGTATTCCTCAAGACTGTCAAGATTATCAAACACAAGAAAAGACTTGACAAACTGTCACAGATCAGAAGAAACAAAGGACAGATGACAATTCAGTGTAATGTGGTGTCTTGGATGGAATCCTAAAAAAGAAAGAAAACATCAGTAAAAAAAAAAAACTACTGAAATCTAAGAAAGCCTGAAGTTTAGTTAATAGTAATACACCAGTGCTGGTTTCTCAGCTGTGACAAATGTACCATGGTAATGTCAGATTTAACTATAATGGAAACTAGATGGAGGGGGCTGGGGGGTATATGGCTTGCGTAACCCTGCAACGTTTCTATACATCTAAAATTATTCTAAAACAACAAGGATTTTGTTTGTTTGTTTGTAATACAGGACAAGTTGGAAAAAGGAAGAAATCTGGCATGGTTAGCATATCAGTTGACTAGCACAATGAGAGGAGATGAGGCTTGATGGTATTTGGGGTCAGATTCTAGGAGCTCTGTAAACTGTATCAGTTAGGAGCACGAGGCCAGCAGTGCTTAAACAAGTAAGGGTGTTTTTAGTTACACAATGGGAAGTCTGCGAGTAGACTCTACTAAGCTGGTAAAGACACTGTTGTTCTTACCATCATTACTATGTTTTTCTATGTTTTTTTTCTTTCTTTTTTTTGGGACGGAGTCTTGCTCTGTTGCTTAGGCTGGAGTGCAGTGGTGTGATCTCAGCTCACTGCAACCTCCACCTCCTGGGTTCAAGCGATTTTCCTGCCTCGGCCTCCCAAGTAGCTGGGATTAGAGGTACATGCCACCATGCCCAGCTAATTTTTGTATTTTTAGTAAAGACGGGGTTTCGCCATGTTGGCCAGGCTCGTCTCGAACTCCTGACCTCAGGTGATCCACCCACCTCAGCCTCCCAAAGTTCTGGGATTACAAGCATGAGCCACCGTGTCTGGACACTATATGGTTTTTGTTTGTTTGTTGTTTTTGTTTTTGTTTCAAACAGGGTCTCACTTAATCACCCAGGCTGGGGTGCAGTGGCATGCTCACAGCTCACTGCAGCCTCAACCTCTAGGCTCAAGAGATCCTCCTGCCTCGGCCTCCCTAGTAGCTGGGACTACAGGTGTAGTCCACCACATCCGGCTAATTTTTTAATACTTTTTGTAGAGATGGGGGTTTCATTGTATTGCCTAGGCTGGTCTTAATCTTCTAGGTTCAAGTGATCCTCCTGCCGTGGCCTCCAAAAGTGCTGGGATTATAGACGTGAGCCACTGTGGTTTTTGATTTTCATTTTCATAATTGTAAAATGGTCACACTGTAGGAGTATTTTTGCAGGAAAAGGAAAAAGTGAATCAGAAAGGACCAAAGGAGCCTGATGGGTGAATCTGTCTGCTCTCTGACACTTTCCCATAAGCCCCACCCTGCACACTTCAACTTCTTCTCATTGGCCAGAAGGGATCACATGGCCATTTCTCTTTTTATTTTAGAGGCAGGGTCTTGCTGTCTTGCCCAGGCTGGAGTGCAGTGGTGTAATCATAGCTGACTGCAGCCTCAACCACCTGGGCTCAAGCAATCCTCCTGTCTCAGCCTCCCAAATAGCTGGGACTACAGGCATGTGCCACCATTCCTGGTGGCTAATTTTTGTATTTTTTTGTAGATACAGAGTTTTGCCATGATGCACAGGCTGGTCTCGAACTCCTGGGCTCAAACAGTCCTCCCACCTTGGCCTTCCAAAGTGCTAAGATTCCAGGTGTGAGTCACCGCACCCAACCACATGAATATTCCTTACTGCAAGAAAGCCTAGGAAGGCTAATTTTCCTTACTGGACACAGTGATTCTCCAAACAAAATCAGCATCCTATTTGTAAGGAGGAAGAGAGGGATATTGAGAAGTTGACTCTGTAGTAGTATAGTTACATAGGCAGAGATAAATTACTTTTATTTGATCCTATGGGCAGAACGGAGTTTCATACTTTTCTTTTTTTCACTCTGTCACCCAGGCTAGAGTGCAGCAGTCCAATCTCAGCTCACTGCAACTTCTGCCCCGTGGGTTCAAGCAGGTCTCGTTCCTCAGCCTCCTGAGTAGCTGGGATTGCAGGTGCGCATCACCACGTCCGGCTCATTTTTGTATTTTTAATAGAGATGGAGTTTCATCATGTTGGCCAGGCTGGTATCAAACTCCTGATCTCAGGTGATCCACCTACCATGGCCCCCCAAAGTGCTGGGATTACAGGCATGAGCCACCACAGCCTGTGACTTTCAGACATTTTTAAGCAAAGAAATAACATGATCACACGTTTGTTTTGGAAAGATCACTCTGGCCACTCTATCCATAAGATAGCAAAGCTTTCTTGGATCAAAAATTCCTCTGAAAATCTGAAAATCTAATGTAGATTCTCTTCCCAGGGGGCTGGGCAAGGGGAATGTATATATGCACAGAATTTTCTTTTTCTTTTTTTTTTTTCGAGCCAGGGTCTCACTCTTTCACCCAGGCTGGAATGCAGTAGTGCAATTTTGGCTCACTGCAACCTCTGCCTCCCAGATTCAAGTGATTTTCCAGCCTCAGCCTCCCAAGTAGCTGAGATTACAGGTGCTCACCACCACGCCTGGCTAATGTTTGTGTTTTTAGTAGAGATGGGGTTTTGCCATGTTGGCCAGGCTGGTCTCGACCTCCTGACCTCAGGTGATCCATCTATGCACAGAATTTTCCAACCAGTTACAGGATGGGCTTCAAACTCTCCAAAGCTCATGGACATCAGGAAATAACTCCTGGCTTAGAGGTTAAATCAGAGGGTGAAGAGACAAGAGGCAGAGGGACCGATTAGGCAGTTTTTGAAGTTGTCTGAAGAGAGGCATAGCAAAGGCTCAAGCGACACAGATAGTGTGGAATAGGAATAGGGGAGAATTGGATTAAAGCGGCAAGGCAGGCTAGGTACAGTGGCTCATGCCTATCATCCCAGCACTTTGGGAGGCCAAGGCGGGTGGATCATTTGAGGTCTGGAGTTCAAGACCAGCCTGACCAACATGGCGAAACCCTGTCTCTACTAAAACTACAAAAATTAGCTGGGCAGAGTGGCGCATGCCTGTAATCCCACTACCCGGAAGGCTGAGGCAGTAGGATCACTTGAGCCCAGGAGGCAGAAGTTGCAGTGAGCCGAGATCCTGCCACTGCACTCCATCCTGGGCAACAGAGTGAGACTCTGTCTCAAAAAAAAAAAAAAAAAAAAAAGACACGAGGCTAAGGCAGGAGGATAGCTCAAAGCCAGGAGTTTGAGACCATCCTGAGAAACATAGTGAGACTTCTTAGTCTATTAAAAAAAAATGGTTTTTTTGAGACAGGGTCTCACTCTGTTGCCCAGGCTGGAATGTAGTGGTGCAATCACAGTTTACTATAGCCTCAACCTCCTAGGCTCAAGTGATCCTCCCACCTCAACCTCCCAAGTAGCTAGGACTACAGGTATGCACCACCACACTTGGCTAAATTTTTATTTTTGTAGAGACAAAGTCTCACTATGTTGCCCAGGCTGGTCTCAAACTCCTGGGCTCAAGTGATCCTCCCACCTCCGTCTCCCAAAGTGCTGGGATTACAAGCATGAGCCACTGTACCTGGCCTCACAAAAAAATTTTTTTTAATTAACCAGGCTCACCTGTGGTCCCAGCTACTCAGTAGGCTGAAACAGGGGAATCTCTTGAGCCCAGGAGTTGGAGGCTGCAGTGAGCTATGATCACACCACTGCACTCCAGCCAGAGCTACAGAACAAGACCCTGTCTTTCAAATTAAAGAGAGAGAGAGACAATCAACAGGACTCAGTGTTTAATTAGAAAGGTTATTTAGATTGGTTGGGAGAATCAAAGAAGTCAAAGATTACTGAGATGCAGTAGCTCAAGCCTGCAAACCCAGTACTTCGGGAGGCTGAGGAGGGAGGACTGCTTGAGCCCAGGAGTTCGAGACCCAGCTTGACAACATAGTGAGACCCACCCCCCATCTCCACAACAAACAAAAATATTAGCCTCGCATGGTAGTACACACCCATGGTCCCAGCTACTCAGGAGGCTGAGATGAGAGGATCACTTGGGTCCAGAAGGTTGAAGCTGCCATGAGCCATGATCTGTACTCCAGCCTGGGCAACAGAGACCCTGTCTCAAAAACAAACAAATAACAATGACAAAAAAACAGGCCATGCACAGTGGCTCATGTCTGTGATCCCAACACTTTGGGAGGCCGAGGCAGGTGAATCACTTGAAGCCAGGAGTTCAAAACCAGCCTGGCCAACATGGCGAAACCCTGTCTCTACCAAAAAAGTACAAAAATTAGCCAGGCATGGTGGCACACGCCTATAATCCCAGCTACTGGGGAGGCTGAGGCATGAGAATCGCTTGAACCTGGGAGGCAGAGGTTGCAGTGAGCTTAGATCAAGCCACTGCACTCCAGCCTGGGTGATGGAGAGAGACAGTCTCAAAAACAAAAAAAAAAAGATTACTGAGTATTTTAATCTTAAGTAACTGAAAGGATGGTTATGCTGGTAACCAAACAAGGACTATGGGAGAAGCTCTAAGGGGAAGGATCATGAGTGTAGCTTGAACCTGCTGAGTGTAGTGGGCCTGAAGTATATTCAGGTGCCAACCCACAGCAGGTGAAAGGAATTCCAGATGGGACCTCAGGAGAGACACAGGACTGAAGCAGTGAGAGCACATCAAGTACTCGCCAATCTACTCACATCCAAAACATTGCGAAATGCTAGAGTCTTCCCATTCCTGTATTCAGTTCAAAACTATTTCATGGGTAAGCACATTCCTGGAAAAAGAAAAAACAACTATTTCAAGCATGATGATAGACTTCTCTCAACCCCTTATTTTTTTTTTTTTTTTTTTTGAGGCAGAGTCTTTCTCTGTCGCCCAGGCTGGAGTACAGTGGTACGATCTCAGCTCACTGCAACTTCTGCCTCCAGGTTCAAGTGATTCTCCTGCCTCAGCCTCCCAAGAAGCTGGGACTACAGGTGAGCCCTACCACAGCCAGCTAATTTTTTGTATTTTTAGTAGAGACGGGTTGCACCATGTTACTCAAGCTGGTCTTGAACTCCTGAACTCAGGCAATCCGCCCATCTCGGCACCCCAAAGTGCTAGGATTACAGGCGTGAGCCGCCATGCCCAGTCACAAAGCTCCTTTTAAAAATTATTATGTGACCTACGAGAAATAGAAGTGTTCCAGCCATCTCGAGTTTCAGTCCTGTAATTAGAATTTGCTTCTTCTGAGAAACAATGAACTTTACATGTCCAAAGTCAAATCAACCTCTTGGATGACGAATCTTATAATTACTCATAAATAATGGCTCAGCAAAGCGTTGTAGGATAAGTTAGTGTAAACAAAAAAAGCAAATTAGAAATCACTTGAGGAGGAGGACAACATCATGGTTAAGAGGACAGGCATTGGTAACAGG
Source organism: Nomascus leucogenys (assembly GCF_006542625.1). Lineage (NCBI taxonomy): Eukaryota > Metazoa > Chordata > Mammalia > Primates > Hylobatidae > Nomascus > Nomascus leucogenys. The sequence continues at coordinate 42,744,849 of NC_044397.1, forward strand.
CTGAACTAGATACAGATCCTGAGTTCACCACTGACTAGCAGTCTGATCCTAGGCAACTTACTAAATCTCTCACATCCTCCATTTCCTAGTCTGCAAAATTAGGTTTAAAAAAACAGCCAGGCCAGGCTCAGTGGCTCACACCTGTAATCCCAGCATTTTGGGAGGCTGAGGTGGGCAGATCACCTGAGGTCAGGAGTTGGAGACCAGCCTGGCCAATGTGGTGAAACCCTGTCTCTACTACAAATACAAAAATTAGCCAGGCATGTGGTGGGTGCCTGTAATCCCAGCTACTCGGGAGGCTGAGTCAGGACTTGAATCTGGGAGGCAGAGGTTGCTGTGAGCAGAGATGGCACCATTCCACTCCAGCCTGGGTGACAAGAGTGAGACTCCATCTAAAAAAAAAAAAAACTAGCCAAGACGGATGCCTCACACCTGCAATCCCAACACTTTGTGAGGCTGAGAGGATCACTTGAGCCCAGGAGTTCGAGACCAGCGTGGGCAACATAGTGAGACTCCATCTCTACAGATAAAAAATTTTTTAAATTAGCTGGGTATGGTGGTACATGCCTGTAGTCTCAGCTACTCAGGAGGCCAAGACAGCAGGATTGCTTGAGACCCAGAGTGGGAGGCCGCAGTGAGCTATGATTGTACCACTGCACTCCAGCCTGGGTGACAGAGCCAGACTCTGCCTGAAAAAAATAAAAATAAATAAATAAAAATAGTGCCTATATATAGTACCCCACAGAAGAGTTATTGTGAGAAATGAATGAGATATAATGTCTGGCATGTACTAAGTCCTTAAATAAGTGTTTATTCATAGTGGTAGCAGTCTGGTAGTAGTAGTAGTATTTGCATACTTAGTATGATAGAGAATTATGATATGCAGGAAACTAAGTTTCTTGAATTAGTGCAGAAATGTTTTTAGTTACACAGTCACTCATCAGCTTGCCAAGACTGTACAATATTTTACAGTAAATGAGTAATAAAACATTGAATTAATTCATTTTGTCACCAGTTTATGACTTTAGGGAAAAGCAGGCTGGTTTACAAGACGAAAAAAAAAGTGAGTTGGTTATTTCTTTTTATTTATTTTTTCAGAAAGCTAGCATTTTTAAACCCTCATTTTGAAAGGAAAAGTCAGTCTCACGGCAGTGGTTTTCCCCACTTTTGTAGAAAAACAGGGCTTTTTTTTTTTTTTTTTTGAGGCAGAGTTTCGCTCTGTCACTCAGGCTGGAGTGCAATGGCCCAATCTCGGCTCACTGCAACCTCAGTCTCCCAGGTTCAAGCAATTCTCCTGTCTCAGCCTCCGGAGTAGTTGGGATTACAGGTGCACACCACCACGCCCAGCTAATTTTTGTATTTTTAGTAGAAACAGCGTTTCACCATGTTGGCCAGGCTGGTCTCGAACTCCTGACCTCAGGTGATCCGCCCGCCTCAGCCTCCGAGAGTGCTGGGATTACAGGCGTGAGCCACCGCGCCTGGCCAAAACAGGGCTTTCTTAACTTCCAAGAAGGGCTCCAAAAGGAAGCTAAGGTGATGCAGGCAGTGTAGCCACAGACTTTCTGCAAAGAACTTGATGATCTAGTCAAGCCAAACAGAAAGAAGTGCTGTAGGCAAGATTACTCCATTTGTAAAACATCAGCAGAAACAAATCCCACCTATTTACAGGATGACATGTGACGGAAGCACAATGGAGTTAGCTCTCTTTACAACACAAGTTTAAAGGCAGTTACCTTGCAGGCAAAGAAAGAACATGTAATTAATTAATGCCAGAGGTTGTTGTCCATAATGAAGAAGACACAATGTGCCGCCATTCGCCTCATTTGCATTCGATTCAGAAGACACTTCTCATGCAAACACACCCGTTTTATTTTAGATTATTATTTAGGTGATGGATTAAAACCCAGGAAGCTTGAACACGGCAAGGAACATTTTCTTCCAGTGTCTTTCACACATACCCAGTTTGGCATGCTGCACATTGTAGGCAGTTGAGAACAGTTGATGATTTTGACCTTGAGATGAGTAATTAGAAGAGAAATCAATTCTAAATCATGAATGTCAGCAAATACTTTAAAATATTATAATTGATTTTGGTCGGGCGTGGTGGCTCATGCCTGTAATCCCAGCACTTTGGGAGGTTGAGGCAGGTGGATCGCTTGATGTCAGGAGTTCAAGACCAGCCTGGCCAACAAAGTGAAATCCCGTCTCTACTAAAAACACAAAAATTAGCTGGGCATGGTGGCATGTGCCTGTAATCCCAGCTACTCAGGAGGCTGAAGCAGGAGAATTGCTTGAACCTGGGAGGCAGAGGTTGCAGTGAGCTGAGATGGCGCCACTGTATTCCAGCCTGGGCAACAGACCAAGACTCCGTCTCAAAAAAAAAAATATATCATTGATTTCATAGGCTGAGGACAAAATAGAGCAAGGATTAAAAGCCACTCAATAGCTGCAAAATTGTGGACGCCTGAGCCTGAAGTTCATTATCCGCAAAGTGGGAATATCATAACAGGGCCTACACTATGAACTTGCTCCCAGGATTGAGAGCTTAGGCATCATACTTTGCCCAGGAACTGAAAAAAGCACAAGCAATCAATAAATAGTCCTGTTTATATTGGGTTGGTGCAAAAGTGATTGCAGTTTTTGCAATTTACTTTTAATGGCAAAATCCGCAGTGACTTTTGCACCAACCTATAATATTAGTCCTCTTTGGAAATATTTAGAAAATAGCCTTCAGGGGTTGCTGTAGTGGGGGTTAAATTTCTCCTCTACTCTCCTAGGATCTCCAGCTGGGCCTTAGAATTACACTGACATAAAACACATTAACAGGACTAAAGCCTGCAAATTCTATTTAATAATTTTTACATACATGGGAGGCTTCGCAAGAAAAATCAAGACCCCAAGGAGTTAGGGTCTGTGGACTCAGAAAATCTGAGACAGGTCTCAGTTAATTTAGAAAGTTTTTTTTGCCAAGGTTGAGGACACACACCTGTGACACAGCCTCAGGAGGTCCCGATGACACATGCCCAAGATGGTCGGGGCACAGCTTGGTTATATACATTTTAGGGAGACATGAGCCGTCAATCAATATATGTAAGAACTACATTGGTTCGGTCTGGAATGGCGGGACGGCTGCATTCTTTTTTTTTTTTTTTTTTTTTTGAGATGGAGTCTTGCTCTGTCGCCCAGGCTGGAGTGCAGTGGCTGACTGCAAGCTCCGCCTCCCAGGTTCACGCCATTCTCCTGCCTCAGCCTCCCAAGTAGCTGGGACTACAGGCGCCCGCCACCATGCTCGGCTAATTTTTTTGTATTTTTAGTAGAGACGGGGTTTCACCGTGTTAGCCAGGATGGTCTTGATCTCCTGAACTCGTGATCCGCCTGCCTCAGCCTCCCAAAGTGCTGGGATTACAGGCGTTAGCCACCGTGCCTGGCTGGTTGCATTCTTTTGAGTTTCTGATTAACCTTTCCAAAGGATGCAATCAGATACGCATTTATCTCAGTGAACAGAGGGATAACTTTGGATAGAATGGGAGGCAGGTTTTACCCGAAGCAGTTCCCAGCTTGAATTTTCCCTTTAGCTTAGTGATTTTGGGGGCCCAAGATATTTTTCTTTCATAGGCTTGAAATTTATATATTAGGTTTGACAAAGAGTAGTCAATTGTGAAAACGTGACAAGAAAAAGAGGTTTACTTGGGCCAAGGTAGTTAATTGTGGAAAAGTAACCAGGAAGATAAGGGGTCATTTAGCAAGGTTTGTTTGTATGAGTTTCTCTCAGCCTCAGCTCTCCACCTCTAGTGATAAGACTGTCTTCCTCCTGGTACAGAAAGGGCACCTTTCACATAGTTTTACCTCCTACTTTAATAAGGAAGAAAAAAGGAAGATCAGAGTGTGTCATTGCATCTGCAGTTTTTTCAAGTGCCTTTAATTCAAAATAATCAATATACCAAAGTGGTCTACTTTGGGGGGAACATATTCTGACATCCTTTATTGCTTTCACACATGGGGTACAACCCAAGTCAAAGGCAATAAGTAGACTTAGAATAAACATCAGACAGAGAAAGCATCCTCTTTTAGGGTCCTGCAGGGTCCCAAGCATGGAAATAAAGGAAAATCTTGAATTCTATCCAAGGAAATTCCAGGCACCTAGCTTACCCTGAGAAGTAAATGAGCAACTTGGTAAGCAAGAAAGTAACAGTAGCTTAAAACAATAACCAAAGAAGTTAGAGTCTAGAGATGTTTGGTTTCCCATAGAAACTAAACATACCGTTTTAGCATATACCCTGAGTTGTTTTTCAGAAACCCAGACCCCCACCCAATAGATCTGCTGGCACATAGATCTCAGATAAGGAGAAACTGAAGCCTGAACTCTGACCTCCATTTTTTTCCTCTAAACTTCTTCCTGAGGGGCTTGGAGGCAGTCACATGCACGAACCACCGCTAACATTCTTTTCTGCTGTTCCCAATTTTTTAGACAAAGCTTCACCTCCTGAAACAATCGCAAGGCAGAAAGTCCTTGAATCCATCTATGACGTGTGGGCCTCCTGCTTTGAGAGATATCCTGTCTTTTTAGGTCAAACCAATGTATAGCCTCCATTTATTTATTTATTTATTTATTTAGAGATGGAGTTTCGCTCTTATCTCCCAGGCTGGAGTGCAGTGGTGCAATCTCGGCTCACTGCAACCTCCACCTCCTGGGTTCGAGTGATTCTCCTGCCTCAGACTCCCAAGTAGCTGGGATTACAGGAGCCCACCACCATGCCCAACTAATTTTTGTATTTTTAGTAGAGGTGTTTCTCCATGTTGGTTAGGTGGGTCTCGAACTCCTGACCTCAGGTGATCCACATACCTTGGCCTCCCAAAGTGCTGGCAGTATAGGAGTGAGCTACCGCACCTGACCTCCATGTATTGATTTATGATTTTGCCTGTAGCTTCTGCTTTCTTGGAAATTACCACTGCCTTTAAAAACCCTTATCTGCAAGCCATCCGCGAGTTCAGGTCTTAAGCATGGGCTGCCCTGATTCTCCTTGCTTTGTACCTGCAAATAAGCAACTCCCTCTATGCCAATGCAAAACCCCAGTGTGGATATCTAGTCTTACTGTGCCGGGCAAGCAGACCCCAGTTTGGTTCTGAGAGACAGGACTAGCTGGATTTCCTAGGCCGACTAAGAATTCCTAAGCCTAACACTGGGGAAGGTTACCGCACCTACCTTTAAACACGGGGCTTGTAACTCAGCTCACACCCAACCAATCAGGTAGTAAAGAGGTATCACTAAAATACCAATTAGGCTAAAGCAGGAGATAAAGAAATAGTCAAATTATATATCGCCTGAGAGCACAGTGGGAGAGACAATGATCAGGATATAAACCCAGGCATTCGAGCAGGGAGGGGCAACCCCCTTTGGGTCCCCTCCCTTGTATGGGAGCTCTGTTTTCACTCTATTAAATGTTGCAACTGCACACTCTTCTGGTCAGTGTTTGTTACGGCTAGAGCTGAGTTTTCGCTCACCGTCCATCACCGCTGTTTGCCGCCAACACAGACCCACAGCTGACTTCCACCCCTCCAGATCCAGCAGGGCGTCCAGTGCGCTCCTGATCCAGCGAGGCGCCCATTGCCGCTCCCGATTGGGCTAAGGGCTCGCCATTGTTCCTGCACGGCTAAGTACCCTGGTTCATCCTAATTGAGCTGAACACTAGTCCCTGGGTTCCATGGTTCTCCTCCGTGACCCACGGCTTCTAACATACCTATAACACTCACAGCATGGCCCAAGGTTTCCATTCCTTGGAATCCGCAAGGCCAAGAACCCCAGGTCAGAGAACAAAAGGCTTGCTGCCATGTTGGGTGTGGCCTGCTGCCATCTTGGGAGCTCTAAGAACAAAGACTTGCCCGTAACAGTTCTATAACAAGAACTGCCTTGTGAGGTAGAAATTCTGGTTGTATATCTATTTTACCGATGAGGAAAGTGAGATGAAGAGAGGTTAAATGACTTGCCTAAGGGCACACAGAACCAGAATTTTAACCCAACTTCTTCTGCACTATTCCATGACTATTTCTGTTGGAACGAGGCTTGAAGGTATTAATGATATACTTCCCGCTGTCTGCAAAACTTCCAGGGCAAGGAAGAAGGGGTGGATTTGGGAAAGGAACAGGTCCTCAGGAGCCATTTTAGAACTCTCCACAAAGACAGCTAATATGATCCCTGTGGGATCAAAGACAAAGCTAAATGACCCTCAGCCCCAAAGATCCACAGACAGCCAGGGTTCTAAAGCTGCCCAGACAAGGGCAGAGAAAAAAGGAGGAAAAAGATGGGGCTGTCTGGAACTCAGCCCATTCCTAGCCTAAAGGTGGGAGGAAAGGCTGGGCGCGGTGGCTCACGCCTGTAATCCCAACACTTTGGGAGGCTGAGGCAGGTGGATCACATGAGATCAGGTGTTCAAGACCAGCCTGGGCAACAGGCAAAATCCCGTCTCTACAAAAAAATTAGCTGGGCGTGGTCACATACACCTGTAGTCCCAGCTACTCAAGAGGCTAAGGAGGCAGGATGGCTTGAGCCTGGGAGGGGAGGTTGCAGTGAGCTGAGAATGTGCCACTGCACTCCAACCTGGGTGATGGAGCATGACCCTGTCTCAAAAAAAAGAGGGGGGAGGGGGAGGACAGATAATATTGTACATTAGGGTCATTGTAATACATGATTTTCTTTTTCTTTTTTCTTTTTTTTTTTTGAGACAGAATTTTGTTCTTGTCTCCCAGGCTGGAGTGCAATGGCACGATCTCAGCTCACTGCAACCTCCACCTCCTGGGTTCAAATGATTCTCCTACCTGAGCCTCCCAAGTAAGTAGCTGGGATTACAGGTGTGTGCCACCACACCTAGCTAATTTTTGTACTTTTAGTAGAGATGAGGTTTCACCATGTTGGCCAAACTGGTCTTAAACTCCTGACCTTAAGTGATTCACCCGCCTCGGCCTCCCAAAGTGCTGGGATTACAGGCGTGAGCCACCGCTCCCGGCCCTTTGTAATACACGAATTTCATTAAGGATTTTTCTCAAACCATATTTTTATCTGGTTACACAAGTAATACGTATTTATTAGAATTATCTTGGGAAATATACACAAGTAAAAATAATACCACCACCAGACACAACCACATTTAATAGTCTAATGTATTCATTTCTGTTTTTTTATCTAAATACATACATTTTAATACCAAAAAATGCTATTATCCTCTTCTTGCTATTCTGTAGCCTGCTTTTCCAGGTAATATTTCATTCACCTTTTCCCAAAGCATGAGTGTTTCCCCCTGAGTTCCATGATAGCACATTTAACAACTGCAGGTACGGTAGGTCCCCAGCTTTGCACATGTATTCGGACTTACTCAGTCTTTAATTTTGAGATGTCAAGGTGGCTTCTAGATTTTTTTTACTATTACGAACAATGCTTCTTGTACAAACATATTTACCAAAGTCATGATTATCTCCCTAGAATAAATTCCTACATGAAACCGCTAGGCCAAACGACGTGCTTGTTTTTAAGGCTTAAATGAATTCTGCCAAATGTATTGAATTGAAATGAACACTGCACTTCAGTAAAGATGCTCTGATTTATATTCCCACTAGCAATGCATGAAGATGCTCTCTTCAAAAACAAGGTGTGAAAAGCTGCTTGGTTATTGAATGCTAGCAGCTCTGTTAATGTAGATTAATAGTTAAAATACAACTAGATTAGAGCAAGAACAAGTCTGTTCTGTCCTCTCTAAAGGGTTTACTCACCTACCTCCCGGGTTTTTTTGTTTTTGTTTTTGTTTTTGAGACAGGGTCTCACTCTCTCGCCCAGGCTGGAGTGCAGTGGCACAGCGTCGACTTACTGCAGTGTTGACCTCCTGGGCTCAAGCAATCCTCCCACCTCAGCCTCCCAAGTAGTTGGAACCACAGGCGTATGCCACCATGCCCAGCTCATTTTTGTATTTTTTTGTAGAGATGGGGTTTCACCATGTTGCCTAGGCTGAGCTCAAGCGATCCACCTTCCTTAGTCTTCCAAAGTGTTGGGATTACAAGCAGGAGCCACCGCACCAGGCCCCTTTTTCTTCCTGTATCTTTATTACTTTGGATAAAAAAAACAGCCCTAATTCTATCACTGGTTTAGGCAGGAAACAATGGTACCCACTTCCTATAGGACACTGGGTGCTGCTGATGTAATCTATTGTCTAGATTTTGTCTAACTTTGTAAATTCTTATCCTTTTAAAGACATGTTGCTAATTAAGGGAACATTCCTTTGAAGGTAAGAACTCTATTGACATATTAAATGACAAGACTCCTGGACAAATCACCCATCAGCTCCAGGAATCCCTCTTCCTAGATAACTACTTTGACTATCTGACACTATATAAAAATTCACATCTTAAATCACAACAGGGGCTGGGCACGGTGGCTCAATCTCAACCCTTGGGGAGGCTGAGGTGGGCGGATAGCTTGAGCTCTGGAGTTCGAGACCAGCCTGGGCAACATGGCGAAACCCCATCTCTACAAAATAAAAAAATACAAAAATTAGCCTGGCATGGTGGCATGCACCTGTACTCCCAGCTATTCAGGAGGCTGAGGCAGGGGGATGGCTTGAACCTGGGAGGCAGAGGTGATAGTGAACTGAGATTGCACCACCGCACTCCAGCCTGGGCCACAGAGTAAGACCCTATCTCAAATAAATAAATAAAATTTTTTTAAAAATCCCAGCAGGTATGACCTCTTTGGGTTCCTCTACTGATAAGAAAGACTCCTTGATTCCAAAAGCCTAAAAAGTCCAGGATCAAAGTAAGGAAAGATTGGAAGCTACTGATCAAATACTTGGTGGAGTTCCAGGATCAATCTATTTCCAGTGTGTTGCAGAAAAGTTAATTTATGGCAGAAAACCATGATTAATTTCAGAATAAACAATATTCGGACTCAAGTGAGTTATGATTTACTGGAGAGAGGAGGCACATTTAGTAGAACATGACTTATTCAGACATGTAATTCTTTCCTTAGCTCAGTAAAGCTAAGTGTGGCAAAAATGCCAGAAACAGCTTTGCAATTGGAATATGCAATTTAAAATAAGTAAAGATTACTCCCAGGTAGTTTATTGCTTTAACTACATTGAGGCATGTCCCTGTAGCAGACAGCATAATGACTCTCATTTCATTTTTGGTTTGTGCCAAATATCTTCAGTTAGTTTTGCTTTATTGTCTTCATGCAATTTATTGCAGCTCTAGAATGCAATTGTAATGCAACTAGTATTTTAGTTTTATCTTCCACTGGTAATTTTTCTTCTTTATGGTGACTATACTGTCTGCATTAATACAAGCCATAGAAATTATACAGTGTGGAACCTTGTTTTCAGCAGCTCCCTCTCTCATGAAGAGCAGAACCACAAGAGCCAACTCCCATAACCCAGTGATAGCCAAGGATGTGCCAGGGGATGACATAATGAACAGCATTTGCAATTCAGTAAAGTGATTTATTTGATGAAGAGTTGCTAGAAAGCTTAATTTTCTCATTGATTCAAAAAGAGGCAAGATGTTCTTCAAGATCTTCTAAGTATTCCTCAGATCAATCCCTGAAATACAAACCCAGTAGCCAAGGTGGCAGCATTTGGGGAAGATGAGGACTCTTCTGATATTCTTTGAAAATGCATTTATTTAGCCTGGTTTGCATTTATTGATTTGACCAACCTTAGAACAGCACTATAATCTGCTAAGGAATTATTTAACCATTTCCAATTTCCTGAAAGTTGCGTAAGTGATGTGCTAAATATAATTTTACCTATAGCTAGCCCAGATCAATAATACACATCATTTCCTTAGGGAGTGGTTTTCTGTGAAAAGATGGAAGAGGACTCGATCTTCCAGTCCTCAGAACTTCGTATTCTAGGCACCTTTGCAGAGCTGGTACAAGAAAGAAACCAAATTAAGTCAGATAAATCGTTTGGACCCTGCTGAAAACATATTTCTCAACTTTTGTCCTTGTATCCTACCAAAATTTTGCTGAGTAATTCATCCTATAGGCTATGGTATATGTCTTTTTGTTTTTTCTGTAGAGATAGGGTCTCACTACGTTGCCCAGGCTGATCTGGTCCTCCTGGGCTCAAGCGATCCTCCCACCTTGGCCTCTCAAAGTGCTGGTATTGCAGGCGTGAGCCACCGTGCCTGGCCTAAGGTGTATATCTTAAAGGGTCCTCTATTAAAATCCATATTTCCAGGGAGGTGTAACACAGCAAACTAGTATCAGTCATTACTTTTTAATAAAATGAGATCATTAAATTGATGTAAAAATACATAGCAGAGCTATGATAGAATAGCTCTGAAGGAGGATAGGATACTTATGTTTTGAGTGCAGAAGGAAATGGAGGATACTTATGGGATACTTATGTTTTGAGTGCAGAAGTGAAAATTCAAAACATGAGCTTTGCACACAATAATCTCAGGTAGCACAGTCCATTGGGGGTGCAGAGACAGCCATGAAACATCCCAGAAGAGTGAGCACCCACGGACAGGAGGTAGACAGTTTGACTAAACCGTGACTGTTCCTGCCCTAACCAAACATCCAGTCCTAACTTACAACCTATCTGCCATCCTGTCTCTTTTTTTTTTTTTTTTGAGACGGAATTTCACTCTTATTGCCCAGGCTGGAGTGCAATGGTGCAATCTTGGCTCACTGCAACCTCCACCTCCCAGGTTCAAGCAACTCTCCTGCCTCAGCTTCCCAAGTAGCTGGGATTACAGGCACACACCACCACACCCCGCTTATTTTGTATTTTTAGTAGAGATGGAGTTTCACCATGTTGGTCAGGCTGGTCTCGAACTCCTGACCTCAGGTAATCCGCCTGCCTCAGCCTCCCAAAATGCTGGGATTACAGACATGAGCCACCACACCCAGCCATCCTGTCTTGCTGTGAGTAAACACCCATGTCTTCCAAATAAGTTCCAAATTTTAAGTTTTAAAAAATAACATTCTGGGTTGGGTATGGTGTTTCATGCCTGTAATCCCAGCACTTTGGGAGGCCAAAACAGGAAGGTGTCTTGAGGCCAGGAGTTCAAGACCAACCTGGGCAACATAGTGAGTCTCTAAAATTATAAAAGTAAATAAATAAATAATAAGAATATATCTTGGGTCCAAAGGATTAAAAAAAATAACAAGGAAAACAATTCCTGATCATTCATTAGAGGCAGACTAAACATATTCCTGATTGTCATCTAACACACCTGAGCCACCAGGAGAATGGTGACTTGGCCTCTTAGTTTAAATGCCAAGGAAGAAAAAATACAAACTTGGCAAAATTAGGGAATTGGCATCACCATTGGAACCTAGAGGAAGCAACATAAAAATATGCCAAGTTCAAAGCCTCTCATAAATAACATCATTTGCCAAAAAATTTACTTTTAATGGAATTTGGACTTAGCTTCAGTAGATTTGGAAGTCACGTTTGGCTGCCCATAATGTGACTTCTGTAAGAAACAGTAAAATAACAAATAACTACTGACAACAGAGAGAGTTCGTCTTTTGAAGCTCACAGTCTGAAGATGACCTCTCCATGTTTCATTCATTTTCATTTTCATTCATTCCCAGAATTCTCTATAGCTGAGTATAGGAAACTCCTCTACTACAGTACACCTCATTATCTCTAAGGCAAAGTGTAGATGTCTACCCCAACTCTTACTGAAACTTCTACACAAAATGACTCTTCAGATTACAGAGCCTTCAGAGTGAACATAAAGAGTTCACTCCCTCTTCAAATAGAGCTTTCTGTTATCTCTCAAAGATGATAGACTTGTTAACTTGCTAGATTTATCCTCAGAATTTCATATTGTCTTTCTTCTCAGCAAGCCACGGAGCTGGTCCCCTCTCTCTCTCGCTCTCTTTTTTTTTTTTTTTTTTTTTTTGAGACAGGGTCTCACTCTGTCTCCCAGGCTGGAGCATGGTGGTATAATCTCAGCTCACTGCAGCCTCGACCTCCTAGGCTCAAGTGATCCTCCTGCCTCATGCTCCCAAGTAGCTGGGACCACAGGCATGCACCACCATACCTGGCTAATTTTTGTATTTCTTGTAGAGACAGGGTTTCACCATGTTGCCCAGGCTGGTCTCGAACTCCTGGGCTCAAGCTATCCTCTGGCCTCACCCAAAGTGCTGGGACCCAGATAGAGCTGGTCCTCTCAACCAAACATATTGTATCAGGAACAAAAACATTCTACGTACAACTTATCCTCAAGTACAACTCTACACTCCGCTTGCTGTGTATGATACATCTTCTTGAGGAGTTAGTTATGAACAATGTAAGACTTCCTAACACATTATTTGTTAATCTGTCTTCAGCTCTTGATTCTGTGGACAGGGGCTATTTTGCACTAAATTTGATGATCTTGGCAAAAATCCCAGGTGATTAACACTCCCTAAACCTGTATCATAATACCACTGCCAGAATCAGAATGACTAGGAATGATCTTAGGCCAGACAAAATTCCATTTATTTTATTTATTCATTTATTTATTTATTTATTTATTTATTTATTTATTTATTTATTTAGAGAAGGAGGATTTTGCTCTTGTCATCCAGGCTGGAGTGCAATGGCATGATCTTGGTTCACTGCAACCTCCACCTCCTGGGTTCAAGTGATTCTCCTGCCTCAGCCTCCCTAGTAGCTGGGATTACAGGCTCCCACCACCAGGCCTGGCTAATTTTTGTATTTTTAGTAGAGACGAGGTTTCACTATGTTGGCTAGACTAGTCTCGAACTCCTGACCTCAGGTGATCTGCCCGCCTCAGCATCCCAAAGTGCTGGGATTGCAGGTGTGAGCCACCATGCCCAGCCGAAATTCCATTTTTAAACAGAATAAAACAGGACTGTCTGAGTTCTACTTCATTTTAAACTTGTACCTATGATGCAACTTTATTCCTGTCAGCGATGCATGGGATGCCTGCCCTCCCACCACCATTAATGGGAAGATGGATGACTACATCGGTGGGGAAGCTTTACAACACGAAGAGGCTTAAGATCCAGGTCAAACTGTCAACTAATCGCCATCAAAAAGAGCAATTCAAATTCAACTATGCCAAAAAGAAATGATTGATTTGGGCAGGAGTCTGTCAATGTTCAAATGGACAACACTACAAACCTCTATCCATCAAGTTAAATGCAGGCTGTAATCTGAGGCTACAAGTTTTAGCTAATTCATCCTGGTGGCCTTATCAGCAGGCTGTGTGCTTCCAAAGAGGCTTCTAAAGGGACTCTCCGGAGGCCACTTCATGTCATGGAAGTCTTTTGATTCTCCTGGCCAAAATGCTCCCTTCCTGGTTCTATGATGGGAAATTATGGAGTCTCAAATGAGAACTTCTCTGAGTATTGAAGTCCTAGCTTCATTTTGAGGGAAATGTTTTCTTTTTCTTTGTTTTTTTGAGACAGGGTCTCACTCTGTTGCCCAGACTGGAGTGCAGTGGCCCAGTCTCAGCTCACTGCAGCCTCAACTTCCTGGGCTCAAGCAATCCTGCTGCCTCAACCTCCCAAGTAGTTGGGACTACAGGAATGTGCCACCTGGCCTGGCTATTTCTTTTTTTTTTTTCTGGCTATTTCTTTTTTTAGAGATGGGGTCTTACTATGTTGTCCAGGCCAGTCTCAAATTCCTGGCCTCAAGTGGTCCTCCCACCTCAGCCTCCTGAGGAGCTGGGATTACAGGTGTAAGCCACTGAGCCTAGCCAAGGGAAATGTTTTCTTATCTATAACTTCCCCTGTGAGTTATACCCACGCAAAGGGAAAGTAATCTCTGCTTCAGGGCAAAAGCAAAGGCTTTACAACTTTGTTCCTGAATAGAAAGTAATCTTTGTCAACTGGGATCTAACATATAAAATACATGTCTATTACTTGACTGGATGACAACACAATGGGTCCTTCCTTGAAAACTCGTACCCTAAAGCTGACTCTGCACAATCAATCAGAAAAGGAGGGACTTTTTGTTTGTTTCTTTGTGGGTTGTCTGTTTATCTTAAGGAAATTGATTAACTCTTTGAGTCACCATGGGATGGTGAATCGGGTTTGAAGTTCAGCTTCCAGGAGCCATCCCCAAAACCACACCGCAGAACTGAACTGATGAGGGAACCATTGGGAGTGACCCTGAGCTCTGGACACTTCAGTTGGCCCCTCCACTTTAACACAAGGAACTTCACCCACCCTGCCACTACTACTGCTGCCTTCAGTACCGAGAGAGCTCCACACCCCTGCCTTGTTGTAACTTTGGGACCAGAGCCAGTTTGACATGGATATAACCAATGGCACAGCCTAAGTCACATGCCTGAACCCTAGTTTCAAAGGACACTAGGAAAACAAATTTAGATTATTTTTAAGGACCTGACATGTTTGGTCATTCCTGTAATCCCAGCATTTTGGGAGGCCCAGGCAAGAGGATCACTTGAGGCCAGGAGTTCAAGACCAGCCTGGACAACATAGCAAGACTCCATTTCTAAAAAAAAAAAAAAATTAATTAGCCAGGTGTAATGATGCACACTTGTAGTCCCAGACACTCAGGAGGCTGAGGCAGGACGATCTCTTAAGGCCAGGAGTTTGAGGCTTCAGTGAGCTATGATTGCACCACTGCACTCCAGCCTGGCTGACAGAGCGAGACTCTGTCTCTAAAAGAACAAAAGTGGGCCGGGCACGGTGGCACAAGCCTGTAATCCCAGCACTTTGGGAGGCCGAGGTGGGCAGATCATGAGGTCAGGAGATCGAGACTATCCTGGCTAACATGGTGAAACCCTGTCTCTACTAAAAATACAAAAAGTTAGCCGGGTGTGGTTGCAGGCACCTGTAGTCCCAGCTACTTGGGAGGCTGAGGCAGGAGAATGGCCTGAACCCGGGAGGTAGAGGTTGCAGTGAGCCAAGATCGTGCCACTGCTCCAGCCTGGGTGACAGAGCAAGACTCCATTTCAAAAAAAAAAAATCAGTGTGATAGGTCATGTCCACTTTTTTTTTTTTTTTTTTTTTTTGAGACAGAGTCTCCTTCTGTCACCCAGGCTAGAGTGCAGTGGCATGATCTCAGCTCACTGCAACCTCCATCTCCCGGGTTCCTGCCTCAGCCTCCCGAATAGCTGGGATTACAGGCACCTGCCGCCACGCCTGGCTAATTTTTGTATTTTTAGTAGAGACAAGGTTTCACCACGTTGGCCACGCTGTTCTCAAACTCCTGACCTCAAGTGACCCACCTGCCTCGGCCTCCCAGAGTGCTGGGATTATGGGCATGAACCACCGCACCTGGCAACAGATCCACTTTTCAAAAGATACTTCCTCTCCTTTGCAACTGCAGTCTTTACTGTTTACTTCCCCCCTTCCCCAGCCTTTTGTTATCTTGACAGACTTAGCTTTTTTGCTTCAATCATCCTCTTAATTTTTTTTTTTTTTTGGCCTTTTTGCCATTAGTGGGTGGAGAAGGGAAGGCGTGGAATACACACATTAAATCTTGCTTTTGTTATTTATGCGTGCATTTATTTTACATGATTGAAAGCATGTTATATACCCACCCCCTTAGCCCCCCATACACACATAATATTGAGTGTCATGCTTTTTTCTCTTAATATTGTATAATAAGAACTTTCTTATGCTATTAAAAACTATTTGCAGGCCGGGCATGGTGGCTCACTCCTGTAACCCCAGCACTTTGGGAGGCCAAGGCAGGTGGATTGCTTGTGGCCAGTTCAAGACCAGCCGGGGCAACATGGCAAAACCCTGTCTCTACAAAAAATACAAAAATTAGCTGGGCATGGTGGTGGGCACCTGTGGTCCCAACTACTCAGGAGGCTGAGGTGGGAGGATCGCTTGAGTCCAGGAGGTGGAAGTTGCAGTGAACTGAGATTGCGTGGCTGCATTCCAGCTTGGGTGACAAAGTGAGACCCTGTCTCAAAAAACAAACAAACAAACTATTTGCAATGACCATTTAAAAATTCTGCATTTGTATTTTTAGTAGAGACGGGGTTTCACCGTGGTCTCGATCTCCTGACCTCGTGATCCGCCCGCCTCGGCCTCCCAAAGTGCTGGGATTACAAGCGTGAGCCACCGCGAATTAGCCGGGCGTGGTGGCGGGCGCCTGTAGTCCCAGCTACTCGGAGAGGCTGAGGCAGGAGAATGGCGTGAACCCGGGAGGCGGAGCTTGCAGTGAGCCGAGATTGCGCCACCGCACTCTAGCCTGGGCGACAGAGCGAGACTCCGTCTCAAAAAAAAAAAAAAAAAAAAAAAAAATTCTGCATTTGGCCAGGCGCGGTGGCTCATGCCTATAATCCTAGCACTTTGGGAGGCCAAGGCAGGCAGATCACTTGAGGTCGGGAGTTTGAGACTAGCCTGGACAACATGGTGAAACCCCATCTTTACTAAAAATACAAAAATTAGCCAGGTATGGCAGTGCATGCCTGTAATCCCAGTTGCTCAGGAGGCTGAGGCAGGAGAATTGCTTGAACCTGGGAGGCGAAGGTTGCAGTGAGCCGAGATTGCACCACTGCACTCCAGCCTGGGTGACAGAGCTAGACTCTGTCTCAAAAAATAAATAAATAAATAAATAAAAAATAAAATTATGCACAAAAATTCATCATATAGACAAGCTTAAATTATTAATTACCTATTAGTTTTCCCTGAATTTGGTATCTTTTATAGTAAATTTATAGAATATGAGAATGGATTCTTTATGTGGCCATTTCTTGGACTTTAGGACCAAAACTAATGTTAGGCCAGTATTTACTTTCTGTTGGCTGTGAGTGTAGGGACAGGGACATGGAAGAGGAAGCTTGTAGACCTGGGACAGAGTTTCTCAATCTCAGCAGCACTGACATTATGCGCTGAACAATTCTTTGATGTGCTGTCCCGTACATTAAGGGATGTTTAGCAGCACCCCTGTTCTCTACCCACCAGATGCTAGCAGCATCACATCCCTTCCCCAGAGTTTTAACAACCAAAAGTGTTTCCCGACATTGCCAAATGTCCCCCAAGGGGAAATATAAAATCACCCCCAGTTGAGAGCCACTGTCCTGGAAGTAGCTGAGTGTCAACCTAGGACCAAAAGTAGGAAGCCCTGCTGAGAACAGAGCCAACTTGGAACAAACCGAGCTGAGACATGAAGGAGGGAGTAAGAGTGGGAGTCGACCAGGTGTGGTTGCTCACGCCTGTAATCCCAGCACTTTGAAAGGCCGAGGCGGACAGATCACCTGAGGTCAGGTGTTCAAGACCAGCCTGGCCAACATGGCGAAACCCTGTCTCTACTAAAAATACGAAAATTAGGCCAGGTGTGGTGGCTCAGGCCTGTAATCCCAGCACTTTGGGAGGCCGAGGCGGGTGGATCACCTGAGGTTGGGAGTTTGAGAGCAGCCTGGCCAACATGGTGAAACTTGGTCTCTACTAAAAATACAAAAATTAGCCAGACGCAGTGGTGCTCACCTGTAGTCCCAGTTACTTGGGAGGCTGAGGCTGGAGAATCGCTTGAACCCGGGAGGCAGAGGTTGCAGTGAGCTGAGATCGCACCAATGCACTCCAGCCTGAGTGACAGAGCGAGACTCTGTCTCAAAAAAAAAAAAAAAAATTAGCTGGCGTCGTGGCGCCTGTAATCCCAGCTATTCAGGAGGCTGAGACAGGAGAATCGCTTGAACCCGGGAGGCAGAGGTTGCAGTGAGCCAAGATCGCGCCACTGCACTCCAGCCTGGGCAACAGAGCCAGACTTCGCGTCAGAAAAAGAGTGAGAGTCACATTGTTTATGTCCAGAAAAAGCCTCCTCTGAAGCCAGAATTAATTCTCACCTCTGTTATCAAATTGAACTGGGGTTCACTCACCCAGTGCAATATGACCACAACATCCACACCAAGGTTTGCAGCAGAAGAACGGAAGGCATTTATTTGCAAGCTCCAAGCAAGGAAAATCAAGCAGCTCATGCTTAAGACCCGAACTCCCCGATGGCTTACAGGTAAGGGTTTTTAAAGGCTAGGAGGCAGCAGCTACAGGCAAAGTTATAAATCAATACACAGAGGCTACACATTGGTTTGACCTAAACAGGCAGGCAGACATCTCAAAATGGGGGCCCATAGGTCATAGGTGGATTCAAATATTTTTCTGATTTGCAATTGGTTAAGGAAGCAAAACCTTACCTAAAAGTTTGGGATCAGTAGAAAAGAATGTTAGCTCTGGCTCATGGGTGTGACTTCCTCTAGGCCACTCAGGAAGAAATTTAGAACAAAGAATAACGGTCAGGGTGTAGTCCTCAGTATCTGAGGTCTACATTCCAGAGGATCTGTTTGATGGGGGTCCGGATTTCTGAAAAGCAACTCAGAGACATACGTTAAGATGTTATCTTTATTTCTATAGGGGGATCAAACATATGATTTTAACTTCCTTGGCTATTGTTTTAAGCTACAATTACTTTTTTGCTTATCAAGTTGCTCATTGACTTCTCAGGGCTAGCTAGGTGCCTGGAAATTCCCTTGAAGGAACTCAAGATTTTTCTTCATTTCCTGCAGGGATCTGTGCTCCATCTCGTCTCCACATAAACCTATAAATCCCCCTCTCATGTTTTATAATTAAGCTAGTTTAGGTTGAATTTTTTGTTGTTTGCATCAGAAATCACCCTCTCTAATGCCCTTAAAGTTTTTCAAGAGAATCAAGTAAAGTCTTGTGGAGAAATTGAATAAAAGAATTAGAATCCCTAAAAGCATCCTCAGCTGGTTAAGGGTAGTAAAAGAGTCACCTGAAATATAGCAAAATTCCAAGGTAGCACTATTTGCAGGAGTAGAGACCATGTTCACAACCACTCATAGGATGCAGGAACCATGTACTGAGAATTCGATATACACACTAGCCTGGAACCTACAAAATCCAAAGGATAAACATGGACTCATCTAGTAGGGACACCTCTAAAACTCAGGGCAAATGGGTCACCCACACCATTGGATTGATCACCCAATCCATTTCCACTCAAGATGGGCTCTCAGTAAATAAATATAGGTATATTTAACAGGTTGAGATCCTATATTGATAGATACAGGATTCCAAAGTAAGTTGTAAGGCAGCTAGGCAGCTCTTTATGTAGAAATTTCTTCTTTTTTTTTTTTTTTTTGGGATGGAGTTTCAGGAGTTTCACTCTTGTCGCCCAGTCTGCAATGGCGCTATCTCGGCTCACTGCAACCTCTGCGTTCCAGGTTCAAGAGATGATTCTCCTGCCTCAGCCTCCTGAGTAGCTGAGATTACAGGTGCCTGCCACCAAGCCCAGCTAATTTTTGTATTTTTAGTAGAGACGGGGTTTTGTCATGTTGGCCAGGCTGGTCTCGAACTCCTGACCTCAGGTGATCCACCTGCCTTGGCCTCCCAAAGTGCTGGGATTACAGGTGTGAGCCACCACACCTGGCCCTATGTAGAAATTTCTAAGTATTACTGAATGCTAGAGATTTGGTCTAGGTCCTGTTGCTCACTGCACAGAAAGCCAATCACTGAGACAATGAATATTGCCAGGGAAGCAATGCTTTATTCAGGTGACATCAGCCAGGAGATGGGAGATAAGTCTCAAATTCGTCTCCTCAACCAACTAAAATTTTGGGTTTATATAGCGGGGAAGGAATGTGACTGTGTGCAGGAAAACAGGAATTAGAGAGGGGTAAGGAGGCAATTATGATGGATGAGGAATCTGGCATCTCGTCATCTGGATGTGATGATCTGGTGAGTTCCAGTACTTTGATACTATCTGGTATCTACTGAGGGTTGATTCCCTGAGAAAGGATCTCGGATAGGACAAATGTTAAGCTTCAAGCTTTAAGATCAAGATGGCCAAGCCAGGCGCACTGGCTCATGCCTATAATCCCAGCAATTTGGGACAGACAGGCAGACAGATCACCTGAGGTCAGGAGTTCAAGACCAGCCTGGCCAACATGGTGAAACTCCTTCTCTCCAAAAAAAAAAAAAAAATTAGCCAGGTATGGTGGCACATGCCTGTAATCCCAGCTACTCAGGAGGCTGAGACAGATGAATCACTTGAACCAGGGAAGCAGAGGTTGCAGTGAGCTGAAATCACGCCATTGCACTCCAGCCTGGATGACAAGAGTGAAACTCTGTCTCAAAAACAAACAAACAACCCATAAACATTGGTTCTGTGGGGAAATTGGGCTAGTTTCAAAAGGAGGTGGTCAAGAATTGAGTTAAACAAACCTTAAACCCCTCACCCACATCAAGGAGGGGACATGGGTATTGGTGGAAGATTTCTCTGGAGAAAGTTATTGGTGCGCCATAACCCCCTCCATGCAATGGGACAACATAGAGGAAGGTAAGGGAAGACAAGGTAAGGGCAGACAGAATGGACTCCCACCTGAGAAACCTCATGGGTGAGAAGCAGTCTGGTGGGCTGTGGACAGAGGAGCCACAGGAAAGACAGCTGTTTGGAGATCTGCCTGCCCTCCATAATGCGTTGGGCTAAAGAATGCATGTGGGTTTTCCACGGACTGGATGTGGGCCACCTGCAAGAGAGGATTGACATAAGGTCTACTGAAGGATGTGAACAGGACTTGGCAGAGAGAAACTGAAGGAGCCACCAGATTCTAAGAACTGTGAAAAGAGCATTAGACAACCACAGGCATGTGTGTCACCCAGATGAAGGGAG
This sequence comes from Nomascus leucogenys, assembly GCF_006542625.1. Lineage (NCBI taxonomy): Eukaryota > Metazoa > Chordata > Mammalia > Primates > Hylobatidae > Nomascus > Nomascus leucogenys. The sequence goes on from NC_044397.1 coordinate 42,765,467, forward strand.
CATTGGACAGAAGGGAAAGGATATCTCAGAAGAACCCACAACATACCTGTATTAGTCAGAGTTCTCCAGAGAAACAGACCAATAGGATAGATGTAGATCTAGAAGAGGAGATTTATTATGGGAATTGGCTAACATGATTATGGAGGCTGAGAAGCACCACAATACTCCATCTGCAAGCTGGAGAACTAGGAAAATTGTGGTTTAATTCAGTCCAAGTCCAAAGGTCTGAGCCTCAGGGGAGCCAGTGGTATAACTCCCAGTTTACAGCCAAAGGCCTGAGAAGCAAGGGGTAGGAGGGGAACAAAGGTGTAAGTCTCAGATTCGAAAGCATGAGAACCAGGGGTGCTAATGTCTGAGGGCAGAATATAAACGTCCCTGCTTAAGAAGAGAGAGAGAATTTGCCTTTCTTCCATCTTTTTATCCTATTCTGGCCCTCAGTTAATTGAATGATGCCCATTCACATTGGTGAGAGTAGATCTATCTACTTTACTCAGTCTCTTAATTCAAATGCTAACCTCTTTAGGAAACACCCTCACAGACAACCCAGAAATAATGTTTTACCAGCTATCTGGACTTCCCTTAGCCCAGTCACATCGACACATAAAATTAATCATCGCACCACCTAAGGAAACAAGTCAACTGTAAACTCTTGCTAGGCTCAGATAGCACAAAATCATCTGATGACAATACCTATCAGTTAGGAATGTTCTCCTCCTCTCATCTTTTCCTCAGCCCCACAGGGATCAGAAACCATTTTCAATGAGCTAGCAGAAAAAAACTGGAGAGAGAAAGAACCCAATCATGACCCCTGATATGATTTGGCTGTGTCCCCACCCAAATCTCATCTTGAGTTGTAGTTCCCATAATCCCCATGTGTCATGGGAGGGAGCCAGTGGGAGGTAATTGAATCATGGGGTGGGTTTTCCCATGCTGTTCTCGTGATAGTGAATAAGTCTCACGAGATCTGATGGTTTTATCAATGGGAGTTCCCCTGCACATGCCCTCTTGCCTGCCACCATGTAAGATGTGCCTTTGCTTCTCCTTTGCCTTCCACCATCATTGTGAGGCCCCCCCCAGCCATGTGGAACTGTGAGTCCATTAAACCTCTTTTTCTTTATAAATTACCCAGTCTCAGGTATGTCTTTTTTTTTTTTAGACAGAGTCACTCTGTTGCCCAGGCTGGAGTGCGGTGGTGCGATCTCGGCTTACTGCATGCAACCTCTGCCTCCCGGGTTCAAGTGATTCTCCTGCCTCAGCCCCCAAAGTAGCTGGGGTTACAGGCATGCACCACCACATCCAGCTCATTTTTGTATTTTTAATAGAGACAGGGTTTTGCCATGTTGGTCAGGCTGGTCCCGAATTCCTGACCTCAGGTGATCTACCTGCCTCTCGGGTATATCTTTATTAGCAGCATGAGAATGGACTAATATAACCCCCTTCCCAGGAAACCTTCTGCAGGAAGAGGTCAAAATTCTGCCTTTGAAGGAAAATGATGTGCTAATGATGACATGGGACTGGACAAATGCATAATGGATACTGTGCTTTTGAAGTAAAGTGATTATACAACTTATTATTTCCTAAGTGTATAAAAAAAAGTCATGGGGGCTGCTACACAAGTCTTCATACAAGGGTAGTGGAAGAACTAGAACAACTAAGAAAGTTTAAAGGGGTAACAGAAATAAAATTACAAATCACTTGAGGAAACCACTCCTGATGAGAGAGACAAAAGAAGTAACAAATTGCACAAGGTACACATTCAAGAAATCTATCTAGGGGGTCATAAAAAATCCTGAAGATAACTGTGCTTTAATTTTTGAATACAAAGGAATAGAATTTATTAGATAAGGCTGGGCATTATGACAAAAGAAAAAAAATTTAAAAATCTTGGCTGGGTGTGGTGACTGATGTTTGTAATTGTCCCAGCACTTTGGAAGGCCAATGCGGGAGGATCATTGAGGCCAGAAGATTGAGACCAGCCTGGGCAACATAGTGAGATCCCATCTTTACAAAAAATGTTTTTAAATTAGCCAGGTATAGTGGCATGCACCTGTAGTCCCAGCTACTCGGAAGCTGAAGTGGGAGGATGGCTTGAGCCCAGGAGTTAGAGGCTGCAGTGAGCTATGATTGCACCACTGCACTCCAGCCTGGGCGACAGAGCAAGATCCTATCTCCAAAAAGAAGGAAAAAAGAAAAAACCTAGCCAAGTGGAAGTTTACAAATCAAAACTACAGTCCATGAAATTAAAATAATGAGAGGATAGGTTGGACAGTGGACTTGACATTGGTGGGGAAAAAAATTAGTGAACAGGAAGATAAATCTTAGGAAATCATCTAGAGCTTCTCTGAGCTTTTCAAAGATGCTGAGGTCCCATCACCAGTGTGTTTCTCCGTATCCGCTCCCCACATATTTCCTCCCAGTGTCCCCCAGTTCGTATCAGCCAAGTCCTGCAATTGGAGGTAGTGGGTGTGCTATTTCCTCCCAGAGCCATGACTGTTTTTCCTCATTGGGCTGACCTGATTCTAACTCTCAGTCAGAAGGCAATGACCAACAGTCATACAGAAGCAAAAAATGAATTATTTAGGCAGTTAGTGAGAGTAAGAGAGTCCTCAGTAAGGTTTCCCTTTTAATAAAAAAGCAACCCCCAAATCATTCATTTTCTAACAAAAAGCAGCCTGAAAAATCAAACTGCAAACATAGATAAGCAACCTGGAAGCTTGCATAGGTAAATGCTGTGCCAACAGAAAAGGGATACCTGGAAGCCAGGTATCAACAACATGGAGGCTGCAACTTCCTTTTTCTTTGTCAACCACGTGTACAGTAAAGGAACAGGCAACATGGCACCAGCCAGGTAGAGAATCCATCTACATAATAAAAGATTAGAGTTGGGGTGGCCAGTTTCTTCACACAGTATGTAAATGGCACACCTGGTCCAACCAATCTCTTGGCACCCTATGTAAATCAGACACCACCTCCTCAAGCTCGTCTATAAAACCCCATGCATTTCACCACAAAACTGGAAGACCCACTTGGGAGCCTGTCTCTCTCTGCAGGAGAGGGAGCTTTTCTCTCTCTTTCACCTATTAAACCTCCACTCTTAACCTCACTCGTTTTGTGTCCATGTCCTTGATTTCCTTGGCATGAGGCAACGAACCTTGGGTATTACCCCAGATGAACAATGCCGCTTCAACAAGACCTTGAGAAAGACAAGAATCATCTTGTGAGGTTTTGAAGATCTCCAGGCAAGGGAAGGCTGCTGTATCCTATCAAAGGAGAAATTCTGCCTCTGCCATCCCAGAGTTACAGGAGAATCCACAAGTTCCAAGATTCTCAGGCCTGTCCAGCCAAACATCCTAATGCCAGAACTCAGAGTCCTACTCTTCTCCTGTCAAGGCCCTGCCTTTGGGATAGGAAGCTTCCTGGGGTCATGCTTTCTGTTTCCCTTATAGCTTTGCTATCCTTAAAACTGATTCCTGAGCCTGAAGTTCAGCACTATCTGCTCTGCAGCTGTGGGAGATGAATCTCTTTCAACACTGCCTTGCCGACTTTCACAGTGTGTCTGAGTTGACTATTAGCTGAACTGAGCCTGCATTTTCTATTTTCGGGACTTCTGTATCAGTCAGGGTTTGACCAGAAAAATAGAACCACTAGAAATCATCTAGAATATGGGATTTATTGCAGGAATTCAACCTTATATAATTTGGAGAGCTGACTATCCAGTCTATGTACAGTTGTTGCTTCTGCGTCCAGTGCTACAAATAAATTCAGCTAGGGAGAAAGCCTGGTTCAGGAGTCAGAGAAGGTGAAGAAGGAGGTTTCTTCATACCTACCAGGTGAGCAAGCAGATCAGCAACCAAGTTCATGAGCTGGAACAGCGCCTGGTACCCTGCTCACCCTCTGAGTGTAAAACAACTATGGCTGCCTCCCAAAGCCTGCACAAGATCATGTGGCCAAGACTATGCAGAAAAGGGAATTTTGGGAAGTGTAGTTCCAGCTTAGCTAAGGTGACACAGAACAAATCCACTACAGCTCCTAAGGCAATTAACAAAAGTCCACCAACCCTACAATCCTTGTCATTATCATTGTCCCCATATTATCCAAATGTCATAGCTACTGCAAAGCCAACACTTCACCCTCCATCTGCCTCTTGGGCCACTGTCCTCCCAGGGAGAGTCTAGCAACTGGAGTGCTACAGAAGATCAGGGGTTATCCACCCAACTTACCACCAGGAGTGGGGTCCTTACTGCCCTCTGACCAGAGAGTGAGCCCAGTTCCAGAATCCATCCTGAAATTCTGCTTTCTAGACCATTTTGTTCTGGATTTCCCCCTGGGAAGCAGAACCCGAGACGAGGGCTTTTGTGCAAGCAGCTAATTTGGGAGGCAATTGCAGGGCTAGGAGGAGGGGGATGGGAAAGAGGCAAAGCTGATGTGAGACTGAGTCTTTGAGCTCCTCACTGCCCTGGGAAACTGGGGCTTGATTCTTCCAGGATCTGTGAGAAGCCGCATAAAATGCACCTCAGAATCACCCACAGGAAAGATGGATAAAAGGATTATTCATGGATAAAGAGAATATTTATCCACTTTCTCCCCTTCTGCATTAGACAAAGTTTGCACTCTAGGATGTTAACTCTCTCTTTCTCTCTTTCAAGAGGCAGGTGCATGAGTGACAGGAGGCTTTTTTTTTTTTTTTTTTGAGACAGAGTCCAGGCTGAAATGCAGTGGCACAGTCTCAGCTCACTGCAACCTCCACCTCCCAGGTTAAAGCGATCCTCCGAACTCAACCTCCTCAGTAGCTGGAACTACAGAGGCATGCCACCACACCAGGCTAATTTTTGGATTTTGTATTTTTAGTAGAGACAGGGTTTCGCCATGTTGGCCAGGCTGGTCTCGAAATTCTGATCTCAAGTGGTCTGCCCTCCTTGGCCTCCCAAAGTGCTGGGATTACAGGTGTGAGCCACTGCATCCTGCCCGACAGGAGGCTTCTGGAGGCACCCCAATGGCGTGACCCCAGAGAAGCCCAGGATGGAAAGTGAAAGCTAGGCAGGACAGCTGAGCCGGGGCTATCAGGTTTCACCTGCACTGAGCTGGTTGCTGCAGCAATGGCCAAAGTGAAAAGTGAGATCAGAGGATGTGAAATGGGATGCAAGCGCTATTCAAAGCAAGGAGGAAGAGGCAAGGAAGAAAAGAAAGAGTAGGCTGGGCACAGTGGCTCACGCCTGTAATCCCAGCACTTTGGGAGCCTGAGGCGGGTGGATCACTTGAGGTCAGGAGTTCGAGACCAGCCTGGAACAACCAGTGCCTGGTACATGCCTGTAATCCCAGCTACTTGGGAGGCTGAGGCAGGAGAATCACTTGAACCCAGGAGGCAGAGGTTGCAGTAAGCTGAAATCGCGCCACTGCGCTCCGGCCTGGGTGACGAAGCGAGACTCCTCCAAAAAAAAAAAAAAAAAAAGGAAGAGTGTAAGGAGGACATAAAACTTCTGAAAGCTCTGGTGCCTCTGATAATGCTTGACTAAGGAGAAATTGAAGATGCAGGAAGTAGAGGATTAATTTAGCAAGCAGTCACCATGGACACTCAGGACATCCCAGCTGCCGGTGGATGATGTCTGGGTGGCAGGAGATCAGCACTGGTGTACATACACCTATCCAAAGGGTATTCCGGGATAGCTGTCACCCCTGCTCTCCTAAATTATAACAAACTCATCTGTAACCAAACTCCATTTGAAAGTGGCCCACAGGCCAGGTGCAGTGGCTCACACTTGTAATCCCAATACTTTGAGAGGCCAAGGCAGGAGGATCACTTGAGGCCAGGAGTTTGAGACCAGCCTGGGCAACACAGCAAGACCGTATCTCTACCAAAATGAATTTAAACTTAGGCAGGCTTGGTGGCATGCACCTGTAGTCTTAGCTGCTTGAGGGGCTGAGACAGGAGGATTGCTTGAGCCCAGGATTTCGAGGTTGCAGTGGGTTATAATCACTGCACTGCACTCCAGCCTGGGTGACAGAACAAGGCTTTGTCTCAAAAACAAACAAATGAAGGAGAAGGAGAAGAAGAAGGAGAAGGAGAAAGAGAAGGAGAAGAAGAAGAGAGAAGAGAAGGAAAGGGAAGGGAAAGGAAGGGACGGAAAGGGAAGATGGCCCACGTAAATGAAGGGTCATAGTAATAATGGCAACACAAGATGTCTAAGTGACCTAGTGTTAGACATTTTATTGATTAAGGACCAAGAGAGAGGAATAGAGATGAGACTACTTCTACACCTTTTATGAAGCAAAGCGCAGGGGCTGGTTCTGCAGAATGGTTCAGAAGAATGGTCTAAATGCCCTCCCAGTGAATCATGCCAAGAGCACTTCATCACACCTTAAACTCTTCCTTGACAAGTTCCCATTTGAGAACGCTGAATAGTCACAGCCCACCCATAGAAAGAGACTCCCTTTTCTCCTGCATCCACTTTAGAAATGCTTCCGAAGAGGGCAACAGCTCCTATAAGATGTGTAATCCTTATCAATACAGCAAAGAGGCTATCAAAGCAGGAAAGATCACATGGCTGTTAAGATAAAGGTCTGGCTGTTCCAGGGTGGGCTTATCAAGGTTTAGCAGTAAGCGAGTTTTGTTGCTTCGACTGCATTTAAAAAGTTCATTGATTTGCAGCTAATACCAAGTTGTCATAGTTTCATGAGTAACAGCTTGTGGTTTGCAGAATCAAAGCCTTTTCCTGAATCAATAATAGCAGATTCACTGAGGTGCCTGGGCCTTTGCAGAGAGGGGAAAAGCTGAGAAAGACAGCTGGGTAGAGAGAGGGAGTAAATTTCATCAGACCATAAGTGGCCTATAAAAGAGGAAAAATGGCACTCTCCCTCTCAAAGCCCTCAAAAGCAACAGAAATTGAGCCTTTTAAAAATTCAAAGTGACTTGTAAAGAGGCCACTGTTTGCAAAAATACAGAGATGAAATGTGTACATACATGCATGTAGTAAATTGACTCTAAGGAGGAAAAAAGTCAAATTGAAGATTTTTTAAAAATTCATCAACTGGTTATATTTATCCCAACAGCCTTTAACATCCTGAGCTTGGGCCGGCACGGTGGCTCATGCTTGTAATCCTGGCACTTTGGGAGGCCAAGACGGGTGGACCACCTGAAGTCAGGAGTTCGAGACCAGCCTGGCTAACATGGTAAAAGCCCATCTCTGCTAAAAATACAAAATTAGCTGGGCATGGTGGTGCATGACTGTAATCCCAGCTACTCAGGAGGCTGAGGCAGGAGAATCACTTGAACCTGGGAAATGGAGATTGCAGTGAGCCGAGATTGTGCCACTGCACTCCAGCCTAGGCATCAAGAGCAAAACTCGGTCTCAAAAAGAAAAAAAAATCCTGAGCTTGGCACAACTGAGCATTTTGCTTGACCCAGCTGCTAGGGAAACATTGACCTGTACTTCTTTTTTTCTGCTGTTGGAAAATACACACACACACATGCACACACATGTGCGCGTGCACACACACACAGACCCATTACATTAGCCTTGACCCAATTAAGAAGGCAAATCTCTAATGATATGTAAGTGTTGTGTTGGCCTTTGAAAGCATTTTCTCAGCCTACTCCATTTGAGCTTGTCCATGTTGGGCTGAGAGAGCTGTTATTTTTATCTACTTTTGAATGAGGAGAAAATTGAGTCTTGGAACAGCCTGCCCAATTCTTCTGGTGGTGCCCAGCACAGACATCACAAATTGATCAAGGCACTCTTCCCAAGAAGTTCAGACTAAGTCTCAGAATCCTGTCCTCAGCCAATCTCAAGGCAGCCACTATCAATTAATAGAAGAAAATAGTCGATTTGCCATCCTGGACCCACGTGATCTGCCCAAGGACACAGAACTACTTAATGAACTAAAACCAAGTCATACATCTCTTATTTCAGTGCTTTTTCTATGAAGTAGAATGCTTTTACCCCGGTGAGGGGAGCTTACCACCTTTGCCACAACTAAAAGCTACAACCACCTGGGGGTTTTGCTTCTCTTCACACAACTGCTCAACCCTGTTCACACCACTACTTAGGAAGCTTAAGAAGTAACAGAGTGCTCCTAGAAATTTTAAATTACATTTGTGATCCACATTATATTTCTATTAGACAGTACTGCCCTAGATGGTAGGCAGCCATCAGAATCTTTATTTTTTTACTTTATCATTTATTTATTTATTTATTTATTTATTGAGATGGAGTCTTGCTCTGTTGCCCAGGCCAGAGTGCAGTGGTGTGATCTTGGCTCACCACAAACTCTGACTCCCAGGTTCAGGTGATTCTCCTGCCTCAGCCTCCCAAGTAGCTGGGATTACAGGTGCATGCTACCACACCCAGCTAATTTTTGTATTTTTAATAGAGATGGGTTTTCCCCATGTTGTCCAGGCTGGTCTTGAACTCATGACCTCAGGTGATCCACCCACCTTGGCCTCCTGAAGTGCTGGGATTACAGGTGTGAGCCACCATGCCCAGCCTAGAATCTTTACATTAAAGAACTGTATTCCTAAATTGGGCACAGTGGCTCATGCCTGTAATCCCAGCACTTCAGGAGGCCAAGGCAGGAAGATAGCTTGAGCCAAGGAGGTCTGCTATCAGGAAAGAATACTGGTCAGCTGTGGTGTAAATCAACTGAATTTCCAGACATGCTGGGATAGGAGTTCAGACAAGCCTTCTGATCCTTGTTTGTTTGCTAACTGCTGTTAGGCTTTATTTCCCAAGAGTTCAACAGCAACCAGCCCCTTTACAAAACTTGCTCCACTATTGAGCCTGGGCAACATAGCAAGACCCCATCACTAGAAAAAATAAAAAGATTAGCCCAGTGTGGTGGAATACACCTGTAGTCCCTACTGCTCGTGAGGTTGAGACAAGCAGATTGCTTGAGCCCAGGAGATCAAGGCTGCAATAAGCCATGATCACACCACTGCTCCAGGGTGACAGAGCAAGACCCTGTCTCAAAAACAAAAAAGAGCTGTATTCTTTAATTTACACATTTATTGAGCCCAAATTAAATAATATACTTTTTTTTTTTAACTAGACAAATGCAGTAGTGAGAAGTGGGAAAAGAACAGAACCGGGAGTTCCATCAGTAACAACTTGCGAACAATCAATTCAGATAACTCACTCCGTCTAGACCAGCCCAATATAACTTCAAAGAGTGACAAATGCCAAGAAAAAGACGATGACGCAGGATAAGGGGATACAGAACAACAATGGGTGTGGTTGGAATGAGTTATTTATTTATTTATTTATTTATTTATTTATTTATTTATTTTTATAAGAGACAAGGTCTTGCTCTGTTGCCCAGGCTGGAGTGCAAGGGGGCAATCATAGCTCACTGCAGCCTCAAACTCCTGGGCTCAAGGGGTCCTCCCACCTAGGATCATTTGAACCCTAGGGTGAGCAATTTTAGAGGAAGTGATCAGGGAAGGCCTCTCAAAGGAGCTGACAGTGGAGCAGAAACTTGAATGAAGTGAGGGGCATGCTACCTGAAGATCTAGAGAAAGAGTATTCCAAGGAACCATGGAGGGAGGAACATGCTACGCATGATCGAGAAATAACATGGGGGTGCCGGGCACAGTGGCTCACGCCTGTAATCCCAACACTTTGGGAGGCCAAGGTGGGCAGATCACTTGAAGTCAGGAGTTCGAGACCAGCCTGGCCAACATCTCTACTAAAAATACAAAAATTAGCCAGGCGTGGTGGCAGGTGCCTGCAGTCCCAGCTCCTCAAGAGGCTGAGGTAGGAGAATCACTTGAATCTGAGAGGCAGAGGTTGTAATGAGCTGAGATCGTGCCATTGCACTCCAGCCTGGGCAACGGAGTGAGACTGTCTCAAAAAAAAAAAGAGAGAGAAGTGGCCGGGCATGGTAGCTCAAGTCTGTAATCCCAGCACTTTGGGAGGCTGAGGCGGGAGGATCATACTGGGGTCAGGAGTTCAAGACCAGCCTGGCCAATATGGTGAAACCCCATCTCTACTAAAAACACAAAAATTAGCTGGGTATGGTGGCCTGTGCCTGTAATCCCAGCTACTTGGGAGGCTGGGGCAGGAGAATCGCTTGAACCCTGAAGGTGGATGTTATAGTGAGCCAAGATCGCACCATTGCACTCCAGCCTGGGCAATAGAGCAAGACACCACCTCAAAAAAATAAAGAGAAATTACATGGGGGGATGTGGTAGGAGATATGAGTCCAGCAGGAGTCAGCTCTCCTAGGGCTTCATAGGCCACGATGAGGAGCTTCCATTTCATTTTATTCTAGTTGGAATGGTAAGCCACTATACCTTTTTTTTTTTTTGAGACAGTGTTTCTCGCTCCGTCACCCAAGCTGGAGTGCAGTGGCACAATCACTCCTCACTGCAGCCTTGACACCCTGGCCTCAAGTGATCCTCATCCTCCCAAGTAGCTGGATTTACAGACATGACCCACCACACCCAGCAGACTATACGATTTAAAGCAGGCAAGAAATGCACCTGACTCAGGTTTAAAAGACTGCATGACCAGGCCAGGAGTGGTGCTCATGCTTGGAATCCCAGCACTATAGAAGGCTGAGACAGGAGGATTCCTTGAGCCCAGGAGTTCTAGGCTGCAGTGAGCCATGATCACATTGCTGTATTCTAGCCTGGGAGACAAAGACCCTGTCTGAAAAACAAAAAACAAAGAACAAAAAAAAGAAAGAAAAAAATTAAATGACCAGATGTGTTTATTTATTTATTTATTTTTCATTTTTATCTTATTTTGAGACAGAGTCTTGCTCTATTGCCCAGGCTGGAGTGCAGTGGCACAATTTTGGCTCACTGCAACCTCTGTCTCCTGAGTTCAAGCGATTCTTCTGCCTCAGCCTCCCAAGTAGCTGGTATTACAGGTGCCCACCTCCCCACTCGGCTAATTTTTGTATTTTTAGTAGAGATGCAGTTTCACCATATTGGCCAGGCTGATCTTGAACTCTTGACCTCAAGTGATCCACCTGCCTTGGCCTCCCGAAGTGCTAGGATTACAGGCATGAGCCACCACGCCCAGCCCAGATGTGTATTTTTAAAGATCACTTGCATAGCAGTGTACGTGTAAGCGAAGTATTAACACTTAGTAGATGAGGAAGAGAATAATGACGAGGGAAGAAGCTGGGGTCACTGGCTGCAACATTCCAGTTGAAGTCATCCAAGAGGAAGTTAGAAATACAAGTCTAATTGTCAGAAGAGAGTAGTCCCTAGACATGGAATGATTTGGGGGTCAGTAGCTGTGTCAGTCTGGGTCCTTCTAGAAGCAGACACAAAGACAGGATTAGACATGCAAGAGGGGTTGGGTGCAGTGGCTTTTGCCTAAAATGCCAGCACTTTGGGAGGCCGAGGAGGGAGGATTGCTTTAGCCCAGGAGTTTAAGACCAGCCTGGGCAACACAGAGAAACCCTGTCTCTACCAAAAAATTTTAAAAAATTAGCCAGGCTTGGTGGCATGCACCTGTAGTCCCAGCTACTCGGGAGGCTGAGGTGGGTCACTGGAGGTCAAGGCTGCAGTGAGCTATCCTTGTACCAATGCACTCCAGAGCCTGGGCAACAGATCAAGACCCTGTCTCCAAAATATATATATATATATATATATATATATATTAGGGGATATGCCTGAGAAGGATAAAATGGAGGGAGGCAGAAAAGGCAGAGAGAGTTTTCAGACCAGTAGGCAGGTCTGGCACCTGTGAAGGACAAGGGGAAGGAAGATTGGATGGAAGACTTCTAGACTGCAGCATAGCTCCAAGAAAGGCTTGGCTAGGACTATGGGGAGGCCTCATGCCAAAATTGCCATAAGAATGGCCCTGCCATGGTAAATGCCATGATTGCTTAGTCATTTACCACGAATAGCCTTAGGGAAGTGTGGCCTCAGCAAGGATGCGGAGTGGATCCAGAAACATAGCAGCTGAGACCATCAGTCAATTACACTCCTGACAGTGGTCCTAAGCAGCTGGTTCTCATATCCACCACGGCAGCCAAGGATGTCAATGGAACCCATCCCCTCCTCCCTTCTCAGGGACTTGTCTTCTAGATCTTCAACCTATCCATCCATGAGCCATCATGCTTTAGACAGTTGTATCCTTAGAAGATCTTCTCTTGACCTCAAATCCTCCTACGAATATGCCTTCTCTTAAATTAAAATTTTAATTTCATTTCTTAAAAATTTAATTTTTAGAAAGATTTTTTTTCTGACAACACCTGGTCTTCTTTGTGATTTTTTAAAAATGCTCTATCACACAGGCTGGAGTGCAGTGGCAGGATCATACATAGCTCACTGCAGCCTTGAACTCCTAGGCTCAAGCCATCCTCCCACCTCAGCCTCCTGAGTATCTGGGACTACAGGTGTGCACCACCACACCTGGCCAACTTTTTATTTTATTTTGTGGAAATGAGGTTTTGTTATGTTGCCCAGGCTGGTCTTGAACTCTTGATCTCAAACTATCCTCCTGCCTCAGCCTCCCAAATTACTGGGATTACAGGTGTCAGCCACCACACCTGGTCTTCTTTCTGATTTTTTAAAAATTAATCTAGTTTTAAAGCAAGGTTAATAATCAGCACCTTGTTCTAGCTATGTCTCTTCTTCTGTGAAACAATGGGAGGCCTCACCTTCAACAAGTGAAGAGTCCTGGGGAGGAACCACATTGCAGAGAATTAAAATACTTGGGCTAACACATACCCCTGTATGTTTCAGAGGCACAACACAACGTTACATGGTTAAAACTTGTGATCCTCTCCATATACAAATCTGTACCATCTCCAATCTCCTCCAACCAGGAGAAAGGCTTCTCTATCCATTCCATTGCTCAAGTCATGAATCTGGGAACCAGTCTACCAACTCCTCTTCCCTCAGCCTCTCACCCACCACCTCCAGTGGAGAACCAGATCTTACCCATTCCACCGTCCCAATTTTCTTTCACCTCTGTGCACTTGGCTCCATCCCCATCCTCCTGCCCAACTCCTAGACATTAATATCACTTCTCTGAATCGCTGCAAGAACCTTCAACCTGGTCTCTCTGCTTCCATTCTTGTTTCTTTCCAATTCTTTCCCCACACAGTCAGTCAGATCTGACAAAACCCCTCAGGTCAGGTGAACACCCTACTTTATATCTTTCCAATAGTTTCCCATTGCACTTGCAATAAAATACAGAATTCTTAATGTAGCCTACAAGGCTGCATCTGTTCTGTCTGCTGCCTCCTCGGGGCTGTGAGCAACTTTGCTCCTCTGGCTCTGACACTGGCCTTCCCATGATCTCTGAAGGTTTGCCAATCAAGAAAGTCACAAAAATCTATATATTTAGAAAGAAATAATTGCTTGCTTTTTTTTTTTTTTTTTTTTTTTTTTGAGAGTTTTGCTCTTGTTGCCCAGGCTGGAGTGCAATGGCGAGATCTCAGCTCACTGAAACCCCTGCCTCCCAGGTTCAAGCGATTCTCCTGCCTCAGCCTCCCAATTAGCTGGGATTACAGGCACCTGCCACCACTCCCGTATAATTTTTTTGTATTTTTAGTAGAGATGGGGTTTCACCACGTTGGCCAGGCTGGTCTTGAACTCCTGACCTCAGGTGATCCACCCGACTCGGCCTCCTAAAGTGCTGGGATTACAGGCTTGAGCCACCATGCCTAGCCAGAAATGCTTTATTTCTAAAAGGAGGTATCGCAACCTGCAGGCAGGAAATGGAGCCTCAAAGGAGGAAAGATGAGACAGTAATTTATGCTGAATGGGTTGGCTAAGTATGCATATTCAACAGGTTATAGGAGGAGCTATTCATATTCATGGAGGCACGCGTGCACAGTAAGTTAACATGTATGTTACGTACATCTCATGTTCTCTTTGGGATGGAGACTTAACATTTAAAGGTATTATAGCTGGGCACAGTTGCTCACGCCTGTAATCTCAGCATTTTGGGAGGCTGAGGCAGGCAGATCATTTGAGCCCAGGAGTTCAAGAGCATCCTGGGCAACATGGTGAAACCCCATCTCTAACAAAAATACAAAAATTAACTGGGCATGGTTGCATGTGTCTGTGGTCCTAGCTACTCAGGAGGCTGAGGCAGGATGGATTGCTTGAGCCCAGAAGGTGGAAGTTGCAGTGAGCCAAGATTGCACCACTACACTCCAACCCTGGCGACAGAGTGAAACCCTGTCTCAAAAAATAATAATAATAGGGCCGGACATGGTGGCTTAGGACTATAATCTCACACTTTGGGAGGTCAAGGTGGGAAGACCACTTGAGGTCAGGAGTTCAAGACCAGCCTGGTCAACATGGCAAAACCTCATCTCTACTAAAAATACAAAAATTAGCCTGCCGCAGTGGTGTGTGCTTGTAATCCCAGCTACTTGGGAGGCTGAGGCAGGAGAATCACTTGAACCCAGGAAGCAGAGGTTGCAGTGAACAGAGATCATGTCACTGCATTCCAGACTGGGCAACAGAGTGAGGCTCTGTCTCAAAAAATATATAATAATAATAATAATAATAATAAAGGAATTACAATTAGGCCCTATAGATCAAAAGGTGAGGCAGAGGACACAAAGGCACTCAGTACACAGCCTCCGTAAACTCGCTGGAACCACTCCCTGGCAGGTGGTCTGCTATCAGGAAAGAATACTGGTCAGCTGTGGTGTAAATCAACAGTGGAGCAAGTTTTGTAAAGGGGCTGGTTGCTGTTGAACTCTTGGGAAAGAAAGTCTAACAGCAGTTAGCAAACAAACAAGGATCAGAAGGCTTGTCTGAACTCCTATCCCGGCATGTCTGGTAATTCAGTTTTTAAGTTTTCTCTGGAGTCCCCCTTGGTCAAGAGGGAGTCCATTCAGTTGATTGGGTCTTAGGGTTTTTTTGTTTTGTTTTGTTTTCAGATGGAATCTTGCTCTGTTGCCCAGGCTGGAGTGTAGTGGTGTAATCTTGGCTCTCTGCAACCTCCGCCTCCTGGGTTCAAGCAATTTTCCTGCCTCACCCTCTGGAGTAGCTGGGATTACAGGTGCCTGCCACCATGCCTGGCTAATTTTTGTATTTCTGGCAGAGACAAGGTTTTGTCATGTTGGCCAGGCTGGTCTTGAACTCCTGACCTCAGGTGATCCGCCCACCTTGGCCTCCCAAAGTGCTGGAATTACAGGCATAAGCCACCAGCCTGGTCTTTATTTTTATTTCTTAGTTCCAAGTGCTTTCCTCCCTCAAGCTTTCCCATATGCTGATTCTTTATTTCCCCAACACCAATCCCTTCCCTTCGACTCAATTTTCCTTCTCACATTCCTTCCTCAAAGGGCATTTTCCTAAACTTTTTTATCCAAATGAAGCCGCAAGCTACTCTCATGGCACCTGTTTATTTTCCTTCATAGCAATGATTACTGTATGTAATTGCAGTCAATTGTGAGATGTACCTGTTAAATGCTTGCCCCCTCACTAGACTGCAGGGACAGAGACCGTGCTTATTTTGCTCATCACCTGGCACAATCCCTAGTGCATGGTAGGGACTTGGTGTTTGCTGAATGAATAAGTGAATGACCAGCCAGGTGCAGTGGCTCATGCCTGTAATCCCAGCACTTTGGGAGGCCGAGGAGGGCGGATTATCTGAGGTCAGCAGTTCGAGACCAGCCTGGCCAATATGGTGAAACCCCGACTCTACTAAAAATACAAAAATTAACCAGATATGGTGGTGTGCACCTATAGTCCCACCTACTCGGGAGGCTGAGGCAGAAGAATCACTTGAACCTGGGAGGTGGAGGCTGCAGTGAGCCAAGATTGCGCCACTGCACTCCAGCCTAGGCAACAGAGCGAGACTTCCTCTCATAAATAAATAAATACATAAGTAAAATACATAAATAAGTGAATGACCTAGTATAGGTAGAATAATAAAAGAAGAAGAAAAAAGATAAGCTTTAGGAAAAAAATAATACGTAAACAGTGAGCAAAGGGCTGGCTGCAGTGGCTCACACCTATAATCCCAGCACTTTGAGAGGCCAAGGCAGGAGGATCCCTTGAGCCCAGGAGTTCAAGATCAGACTGGACAACATGGCAACACCCTGGGTCCACAAAAATATTTTAAAGTTAGCCAGATGTGGTGGCATGTGCCTGCAGTCCCAGCTACTTAGGAAGCTGAGGTGAGAGGAGGGCTTGAGCCCAGGAGTTCAAGGCTGCAGTGAGCCATGATCATGCCACTGCACTCCAGCTTGGGCAACAAAAGCAAGACCTGACTCTTTTTTTTTTTTTGAGACAGAGTTTCGCTCTTGTTGCCCAGGCTGGAGTGCAATGGCGTGATATTGGCTTAGTGTAACCTCCACCTCCTGAGTTCAAGAAATTCTCCTGCCTCAGCCTCCCAAGTAGCTGGGATTACAGGCATGCACCACCACACCTGGCTAATTTTGTAGTTTTAGTAGAGATGGGGTTTCACCCTGTTGGTCAGGCTCGAACTCCTGACCTGAAGTGATCCACTTTCCTTGGCCTCCCAAAGTCCTGGGATTACACAAGTGTGAGCCACTGTGCCCAGCGGCTCTTATTAAAAAAAAAAAAAAAAAAAAGAAAAGAAAAGAGAAAAAAAGAAAAAAAAAACTGGAAACAACCCAAATGCCCATCAAAATGAACAAATTGTCATACATTCACACAGTATGGAATACAATATAAGAATGAAAATGAATGAATTAGGCTCCACTCAATGACTTGGATGCATCTCACAAATTTACTGTTGTGCAAAAGTAGTCAGACATAAAAGAGTATAGGCGGCATGATTTCATTTGCCTAGAGTTCAAAACCAGGCAAAACTAATATAAAATGTTAAGACTGAGGATGGTGGTGTGTAGTGACTGAAATGGAGCACACACAGGGCTTTGGGGAACTGGTATATTCTGTTTCTCAATCTGAGATGTGATTACCAGATGAGTTTGTGAATATTCATTGAGCTGCATACTCATGATTTGTGCACTGTGTGCTTGTTATATTTCAATAAAAGTTTACTAAAAAAGACAACTTGGTAGCCTTCTATTTAAATTGCTTAGCAGTGCCTAAAATAGATTATCACTGAATCTTTTCAGGAAATGGAAGTGTTGGTGCGTATGCCTCTGAGTGTGTATGCAAGTGTGGGTGTTGAACATTGAATATTCTTCAGGAATGCAGTCAGGTGAAAGGAAACATGAAATTTATTATGCCCTCTTAAATAACGGCTTATGTGCCATAGTGTTTCCATAAAAGATTCTCTATTTGATGAGCATCAATCTACTTGTATTGTTAGAAGAATCTTATGTAACCCTGGCCCTATACCACATTCATCAAATTCCATTTTTATGCCTCCCTTGTATTCAGCACATCATTTAATCACTGAGCATTTTCTCTGCACCAGTGCCTGTGAGGGGTGGTGGGGATTCAGAGAAAACTGTATACATGTCCCCCTCTTATCTCCATTCTTAGGGCCTGAGGAATTCAACGGGGACAGTTGCCAAGAGCATCTCAGCCAGAGGAACAGGATCTGGGGCAAGACTGTGTGAGGTTTTCACTTAGAATAGCTGGAAATTGTATAATCAAAGGGGCAAGGAAAGCCAGGGCCCAGCGTGAGAGAGAATTGGTACATGGAGTCAGGGATGGCAGGCTAGCTGAGTTCAGGAAACAGACGTTGAAGACATCAGGCCAGATCAGGAAATAGATACAAAGATGGCCTCAGAGAACAGTGGAGAACCCAAGGCAGTGACGGGCCGGGTCCTCACTGGGAGCATTGATAAAGGGTGCATTGTCTCTAGAAATTCAAAAACAATAAGAAACTGACCAAAAGTCTGTCTGCTTTTTGTTATCACCATGCACCAGCAATCCTAAAAAAAATGGTAGTAGTAAAGTATTTCTGCCTAAGAGTACTCGGCACAGTAATGTTCGTAACAGTGAAAAACCAAACAGTGGGTAAATGGATCGCGGTGTATTCAGACCAGGGAACACCATGCATCAGTGTGAACAGAGGAACCATAGTTTCCCCCGTCAACCAGGACAACCCCAAACCATGATGTTGCTACTTGCAGAAGTCTACATAGTCTAATGTCATTCACATGAAATTTTAAAACATATAAACTGAGGGTTGTGTGTGGCTCCACATTGTAAAAGTACACAAACGTGGCTGGGCACAGTGGTTCACAACTGTAATCCCAGCACTTTGGGAGGCTGAGGCAGGTGGATCACCTGAGGCCAGGAGTTCCAGACCAGCTTGCCTAACAGAGCAAAACCCCATCTCTACCAAAAAAGATTAAAAAATTAGCCAGACGTGGTGGTGCACATCTGTAATCCCAGCTACTCAGGAGGCTGAGGCTCAAGAATCACTTGAACCCAGAAGGTGGAGACTGCAGTGAGCCGAGAGGGCACCACTGCACTGCAGCCTGAGTAACAGAGTGAGACTCTGTCTCAAAAAAAAAAAAAAAAAAAAGAAAGAAAAGAAAGTACACAAACATGTATACACATGACAGACACTGGGCAGAGTGGTGATCCCTAAGGGATGGGGAGGAAGAAATGCATTCAAAAAGGGCACACAGGACATTGTTAGTAACTGGAGGTGGGGAGTATTTTTTATATCTTTTATAGAGACAGGGTCTTGCTATGTTGGCCAGGCTGATCTCGAACTTCTGGGCTCAAGTGATCCTCCTGCCTCAGCCTCCCAAAGTGCTGGAATTACAGTTGTGAGCCACCACGCCCAGCCCATTGTGAGTATTTGTTGCTGCTGTTGTTTTTGTTTGTTTGTTTGTTTGAGACGTAGTCTCACTCTGTCACCCAGGCTGGAATACAGTGGCACAATCTGGGCTTAGTGCAACCTCCACCTCCCAGATTCAAATAATTCTCCTGCCTCAGCTTCCCGAGTAGCTGGGATTACAAGCAGGTGCCACCATGCCAGGCTAATTTTTGTATTTTTAGTATAGATGGGGTTTCACCATGTTGATCAGGGTTGTCTCAAACTCCTGAACTCAGGTGATCTGCCCACCTCAGCCTCTCAAAGTGCTGGGATTACAGGTATGAGCCACCGCGTCTGGCCGTTGCTGCTGTTGTTTTAAGCCCAGGGTTGGAAACCATGTATTCATTATATCAACTGTCTGTTCTTTTTCTACATGTTAGAAATATTTCATAATACAAACAACATTTTGACCCAACAAAAAGACCCAAATGCTCCTAACTGCCAGGAAGGGCTGTGCCTACCTTACCCCTCATAAACCAGTGCAGGTGAATGAGTCAGAAAAAAAAAAAAAAAGTTGTGATGTGTATGAAGGTGTCGAGAGCCTATTCCTATTGGTGGCATGAGATGGGCATGGGGCCAGGTGAAAAAAAAATCTGACCTTCTGGGAAAAGGCTCTTGCAGTATGCCTGAAAACAAGATGACATGTCTTTAATGCCAATATAGGGTTGAAAGGTTAACATCCATGTAATAACCAGCCCCCAAACACCTTCCACAGACCTTGTTACATATAAGCAGGCAGAGATGACTCAACTCTCTAAATCTGGGTAACAGCCTGCCCGTTATAACCAGGCGCCGTGACATTTTGGAATATGTGTTGGCAAGGTTCTCCATGTTAAATAGCTTTACAAGTTGTTATTAGAATCACGTTAGCTCGGTGCTACAGTGAATGTCCCACGTCCACAGGCGATTCTCTCCAAGAAACCTATTGATTTGCTTTTCTTCTCTTTTCCTTCTGAATAGCAACTGACAGACAAAGGGGAGCTGGCCAGGGCCTTTGATGGTAATGCCAGTTGAACAATAGCCCTGCTTGTGGCAAGCACCCTCTTTGTTCAGCCAGGAGAATGCTGAGCCGGTTGCTCATTGGATCCAGTGTATGTGGGTGGCCAGAGCAAGGTGCATTTGGCAGCCAGATGTAGATTCTGGGTGGTATGAGCTGACTGTCCAGATAGCTAAAGCTTGGGACTTGGCTGGAACTCCCCTGGCCGGTGCAATCAGAGAGACCAGATGGACTCGTCTCCTCGTCCTTTGAAGATGGTGTCCTTTATTTAGCTAAAAGGAAGAGGCAGCCAACTATCTGACCTGGAAAGCATTCTCAGGCAGCCTGGTCCTTTTCGTACACATCTAAGAAAAAGGGAAAGTGCACTGTTGAAAGGAAATTTAGGAAGAGCCTTTGCAAGCCACCAAGGAGGTTGCAAAATTACACTTATAAATGGGCACCAGAGGTTCTATTAACCAGTAGGAGCTTCCTCTTTATTTTCCTGGGGCAGTTCCGCTTAGAAGGCAGATGACACTGCAGGGAATTTGTCACTATTCTAGGGGCTTCTGTGCTGTTGCTGTCAATGCTACTATGGCTACTGCTGCCACCAGGGAAGCTAGAAAATACCTGGAATTCAAATAACAGATATCCAGAAGCTGGAAATGTCCCATCTTTTTTTTATTTTTTTTAAGAGACAGGATCTCTGCCTATCACTCAGGCCGGAGTGCAGTTGGCGCCATCATAGATCACTGCAGCCTCTATAAACTCCTAGGCTCAAGCCATCCTCCCATCTCAGCCTCCTGAGTAGCTGGGACGACAGGTATGCACCACCATGCCCAGCTGATTTTTTTTAAAGAGATGGGGTCTTACTATGTTGCCCAGGCTGGTCTCAAACTCCTGGCCTCAAGTGATTCTCCTGCCTTGACCTCCCAAAGTGCTGGGATTACAGGCATGAGTCACCACATACAGTCCATAGTGTTCTTTAAAGCATAAAAGTTTTGGCTGGGTGCAGTGACTCATGCCTATAATCCCAGCACTTTGGGAGGCCAAGGCAGGAGGATGACTTGATGCCAGGAGTTCAAGAAGTGAGAGCTCATCTCTACAAAAAATACAAAAATTAGTCAAGCATGGTGGCACATATCTGTAGTCCTAGCAACTCAAGAGGCTGAGGCAGGAGAATCACTTAAGCCCAAGAGTTCAAGGCTGTAGTGAGCTGTGATTGCACCACTAGACTCCAGCCTGGGTGATAGCATAACCCATCTCAAATTAAAAAAAGGAAAAAAAAAATCACAAAAGTTTTGAAATTTGAAGTTCAGTTTATCTATTTTTTTTCTGTTGTTACTTGTACTTTTGGTATCATATCTAAAAAACTTTGCACCAGTCCAATGTCAAGAAAATTTACTCTTTTATTTTCTTCGAAGAGTGTAGTTTTAACCCTTGCATTTAAGTCTATGATCCATTGTGAGTTAATTTTGGCATACGGTGTGAAGAAGGGGTCCAACTTCATTCATTTGCATATAGATATCCAGTTGTCCCAACTGTTTGTTGAAAAGACTATTTTTTTCTCCTAAATTGTCTTGGCATCTTGTCAAAAATCAATTGACCATACATGTAAAGGTTTATTTCTGGACTCTAAATTTTATTCCATTGATCTATATGTCTATCCTTATGCCAGTATCAGAGTACTTGGAACACTGTAGCTATTTAGTAAGTTTTGAAAGAAGGAAGCATGAGTCCTCCAAGTGTGTTCTTTTTCAACATTGCTTTGGCCATTGTGGTCCCTTGCATTTTCATTTGAATTATAGGATCAGCTTGACAATTTCTACAAAAAGGTAGCCTGGATATGACAGATATGCATTGAAGCTATTGATCAATTTGGGAATGTTACCACCTTACCAATATTATCCTCAATCCAGGAACAAGGAATGTCATTCTATTTACTTAGGTATTTCTATTTTTTCATGCTAATGTAACTGTAATTGCTTTCTTACTTTCATTTTTGAACTGTTCATTGCTAGTATACAGAAATGGAATCAATGTTTTGTATATTGATCTTGTACACTGCAAGTTTTCTGAAGTAATTTGTTCCAATAATGTGTTTGTCTCTCTCTCTCTCTCTCTCTCTGTGTCTCTCTCTCTGTGTGTGTGTGCATGTGTTTTAAGATTTTCTTTCTTTTATTTAATAGAGACCTGGTCTTACTATGTTGCCTAGGCTAAAGTACTGTGGCTATTCACAAGTGCAATCATAGCTCACTACAGCCTCAAACTCCTGGGCTCAAGTGATCCTCCTGCCTCAACCTCCTGAATAGCTGGGACTACAGACATGCACCACCACACCTGGCTGTATTTCTTAAGATTTTTCCATATACAAAATTATGTTATCTAAAATTAGAGATAGTTTTACTTCTCTCTTTCCAATCTGGATGTCTTTTCTTTTTATTGCCTAGTTGCTTTGGCTAGAACCTCCAGTACAATGCTGAATGCAGGTGGTGAGAGCAGACATCCTTGTCTCCTTCCTGATCTTAGGGTGAAAGCTTTCAGACTTTCCCCATTAAGTACAATATTAGCTTTGGGTGTTTTGTAGATGATCTTTATCAGGTTGCAGAATTTTCCTTCTATTCCTAGTTTTGTTGAGCTATCTGGGCCTGAGATTCTCTTTGTGGGATGTTTGAAATATATTGTTATAGTTTTTAGACTACAGACTGATAGTTCTATCAGTCTTTTTACTTGTTATAGTTCTCTTCAGATTTTCTAATTCTTCTTGAGTCAAATTTGGCTGTTTGTGTCATTTGAGAAATTAGTTCATCTCTTCTAAGTCATCAAACTCGCTGGCATACAGCTGTTCATAGTATTCCATTATAATCATTTTCATTTATCTAAGATACGTGGTGACATCTACTTTTTTATTCCTGATTTTAGTAATTTGAGTCTTTTTTATTTTTTGGTCATTCTAGGTAAAGCTTTGTCATTTTTGTTGATCTTTTCAATCAATTTTTTTGGGTTTGTTGATTTTTTTTATTGTTCTATTCTCTAGTTCATTAATTTCTACTCGGAGCTCTACTGTTTCCTACCTTCTGCTTACTTTAGGTTTAGTTTGCTTTTAAATTTCCGGTGTCTTAAGATGAAAGGTGAGGTTATTGATTTAAGGTATTTCTTTTTTAATATAATATTTACAGCTATAAATGTATCTCTAAGTACTGCTTTAGCTGCATCCCACAAGTTTTAGTATGTTGCGTCTTCATTTTCATTCCTTTCAAAGTATTTCTGATATTCCCTGTGATTTTTCTTTGACTCAATTGGTTATCTAGAAGTGTGTTGTTTAATTTCCACCTATTTTTGAACTTCCAAAATTTCTTTCTGTTACTAGTATTATCTAATTTCACTCCATTGTGATTGACAAGCATACTTTGCATGATTTCAATCCTTTTAAATTTATTCAGGCTTTTTTTTTACATCCTGGTATATGGTTTATCCTGGAGAATGTTTCATATGTACTTGAGAAGAATATGTATTTTGCTGTTGTTGTGCAGAGTGTTCTATAGCAATCTGTTAGGTCTAGTTGGTTTATAGTGTTGTTCAAGTTTTCTGTTTCCTTGTTGAGCTTCTGTCTAGTTCTTCCACCCATTATTAAAGGTGGGATACTGAAGCCTCCAGTGATAACTTTTGTTGTTGTTGCTTTTGGTTTTGTTTTGCTTTTCCCTTTTTGAGAGGGAGTCTCACTCTGTTGCCCAGCAGGCTGGAGTGCAGTAGTGTGATCTCGGCTCACTGCAACCTCCACTTCCCAGGTTCACGCCATTCTCTTGCCTCAGCCTCCCGAGTAGCTGGGACCACAGGCCCCTGCCACTGTGCCTAGCTAATTTTTTGTATTTTTAGTAGAGACAGGGTTTCACCATGTCAGCCAGGATGGTCTTGATCTCCTGACCTCGTGATCCGCCTGCCTCAGCCTCCCAAAGTGATGGGACTACAGGCGTGAGCCACCACGCCCAGCCAATAATAGATTTTATAATTATTACATTATATAATTTTATGTGTGTTGATGAAGATAAGAGAAGAAATGAAAACAAGTAGAGTTTGTTACATTAACCTTATTTGCCATTTATGTTTCTTTTCATTTGTTCCTGTCAGTTTGAGATACCATCTGGTGACGTTTCTTTCTCCTATACAGTTTTGCTCCCATTTGCTTCCTTTGTCATGTTATTGTCAAATGTATTACTTTTTTAAAATACAGACAGGCTCTCACTCTGTTGCCCAGGCTGGAGTGAAGTGGCATAAACATAGCTCACTGTAACCTTGAACTCCTGGGCTCCACTGATTCTCTTGCCTGAGCCTCCGGAGCAGCTAGGATTACAGGCACCCACCACCATGCCTAATTTTTAAAAAATATTTTTGTAGGCAGAGTCTCGCTATGTTGCCTAGGCTGGTCTCAGACTCCTGGCCTCAAGCAATTTCCCCACTTCAGCCTCCCAAAGTGCTGGGATTACACGCATGAGCCTCTGCGTCCAGCCACGTTTTTATATATTAAAAACTCAAGAATACAATTATAAACACACTGTTTTATGCAATTAATTTTTAAATCAATTAAGAGAAGGAAGAAAATATATGCGTTTATAGTGTATTTTATAATAACATAATTGCCTTGATCTTTTTTTCTTCTTTCTTTTTTTGTATGGATTTGAATTACTGTTTGGGGTCACTTGCTTTCAGCCTGAAAAACTTTCTTTAGTAGTTCTTGTAAAATAGGTCTACTAGCAATGAATTACCTTGGTTTTTTGTTTGTTTTTCTTTTTCTGCAAATGTCTTTCCTTTTTTTTTTTTTTTTTTGAGACAGAGTCTCACTGTGTCACCCAGGCTGGAGTGCAATGGCACGATCTTGGTTCACTACAACCTCCGCCTCCCAGGTTCAAGCAATTCTCCTGCCTCAGCATCCCAAGTAGCTGGGATTACAGGTGCCTGCCACCACACATGGTCAATTTTTGTATTTTTAGTAGAGACAGCGTTTCACCATGTTGGCCATGCTGGTCTTGAACTCCTGACTTCAGGTGATCCACCTGCCTTGATCTCCCAAAGTGCCGGGATTACAGTCATGAGGCACTCCAGATCAAATGTCTTTTCTTTTACCTTAATTTTGAAAGATGATTTTACTGGATATGAGATTTTTGGTTGATAGGGATTATTTTTCTTTGAGCATTTTGTATATGTCATCCCACTGCCTTCTGGGCTCCATGGTTTCTAATAAGAAGTCAACTGTTAATCTTATTGGGGTTCCCTTGAACATGAGTATTTTTCTGTTGTTACTTCAAGATTTTCTCTTTGTTTTTGTCTTTCAACATTTTTACTATGATGTATCTGGTATGTATCTCTTTGCACTTATCATACTTGGAGTTCATTGAGATTAATATTTCTCATCAAATTTGAGAAGCTTTTAGCCACTATTTCTTCTAATATTTTTCTCTGCTTCTTTCCTTTCTCCTCTCTTTCTGCTACTCTCATTACATAAATGTTATTATACTTAATGGTGTACCCACAGTTCCTTGAGGCTCTAATTTTTCTTCATTTTTTTCTCTCTATTATTTGGATTGTATAACCTCTCAATCAATCTTCATGTTCATAGATTCTTTCTTCTTCTGGTTCAGATCTACTATTGTGCTCCTATAGTGAATTTTTTAATCTCAGTTATTGTACTTTCTAGTTCCAAAATTTAAATTTGGTTCATTTTTTATCATTTTGTCCCTCTTTTAGTATTCTTTCTTTAATGAGATATTGTCATTATACCTTCCTTTACTTCTTTAAGTATAGTCTTCTTTAGTTACATATTTATAATGCTTCTTTGAAGTCTTTGCTAAATTTGCTATGTGGGCTCTCTCACAAGCAGTTTCTGTTGCCTGCTTTTGTTATTCCTATGTATGGGTCATACTTTCCTATTTCTCTGCATATCATAATTTTTTGTTAAAAACTAGGCATTTTAGGTTCTGTATTGTAACAACTGGATACTGATTTCCCTCACTCCACCCTCTCTAGGACTTATCGTTGTTTCTTGTTTATCTTGTTTTGTGACCCAGGGAACTATTTTAGTGAAGCCTATTTCTCCCTCAGTGTGGAGCCCCTGATGTTAATCTTCAGAGGTTACAATCTTGGGCACACAAATAGTCACCCTGGGATGACAATGGTTTTAGCTGGACTCTCTTTGAGCCTTCTTTTGTTTTTTTTTTTTTTTATCTTATGCTATCTGCCTCCGTAGGTTTTACACTCTCCTGTTAATGTCCACTAATTGCCCTCCAATTTTCATTTGTTATAACAATGCCCTGGAGAAATTAAATTCAGGTAACTTTGCAGAGGTAGCTAAGCTGTTGAGGCCAGTTTTTGACTTCCTTTGAGACCAGAAAGGCTCTTCTTAGTTCTCTCTTTCCCTGGTTCTCTCCGGTAAATATGTAGCTGTTCCATGATTTAACTTGTTGCTCACATGGAGCTCCTAGCCTCCTCTTAATTGCCTACTACCAAAATCTGCATTGTTTTCTAGAGTGTAGGCTTGAATTTCTCCACACTCTAGGCCTAATTAAGTCAGTTCCATTGGGGAGAGCTTCATGGATCTTTGTTCTTGTGTCCTGCCTCTCTCCCTGGGCAAAATTCTTCACCAGGGCTCTGGAGCTGGGGGTAGAGACAGTGGCCTGCTTCTCTGTGAGTGTTACTCCCTTATTTTATGAGCAGGACTCTAGACAGGAGCAATAGCCTCCGGTCTTCCCAGTGTGCCTCTCCCAACATGGAACCTCTGCTCTAAGGGCGAGCTGTGTCCAGGGAAATTGTGATCCTTATATTTTCAGCCTCCCACACCTAGGGTTCACCTTCTACCTTAAAAGTGGGGCTGGATAAGAGAACGGACCATCCCCAAGACCTCCTAGTTGCTCTTGCCTGAGTTAGAGCTTCTGTGACACAGAGCTAGGGTTGGGGAAGAAAAATGCTGGTGGCCTGGCCTCCTGGGAAGATACAATAGCCCTCAACTGGGATTTGAGAAGAGACAGAGCCCTGTGTTCTTGGCTGTACCCACCCAGGATGGAGCTGTTACAGGTAGTTAGACAGGCATGAGCAGGGTGGAGAGGGCTCTCTCCTACCCACTAGGAATCTCAGATGATGGTTCAGCAGTTATCACATTGCTTCTCTAAAAGTAATAAATTGGCAGTCAGCGCCAGGAAGAGGCCATCTCTGGATGGTTCACACTTGTCGCACTAAAGTGTTAATTGAATGCGGATGCCAGAGAGAAGCAACTTCCTGGGCATGGGCATTAAGAGACAAAGTAGCAGAGTAAGACCTTATAGGGGCACTCCACCAGAAACGGGAAGAAAGCTTCAGATGGGCATGCATACAACTTTCTAAACACACTGCACATGCTCACTTCCCAAGTGTAAGGAGGGCACTGCGCATGCAGGCAACCTACCCTAAGGGAAGAATCATGGGAGGGGGTGCAAGATGCCAGAAGTGGACCAGCTTATAAAGTCCTACGATCTAAGTTAAATGTCACATCTGACCTCAGAGCCTGCTTGGGTCTCTTCCAAGCATACTTTCTTTCCTTTTCTAAAGCCTTTTAAATAAACTTCCACTCCTGCTCTGAAACTTGCCTCAATCTCTTTTTCTGCCTTATGCCCCTCAGTCAAATTCCTTCTTCTTCTTTTTTTTTTTTTTGAGACTGAGTCTCGCTCTGTTGCCCAGGCTGGAGTGAAGTGCTGCAATCTCAGCTCATTGCAGCCTCCGTCTCCCAGGTTCAAGTAATTCTTCTGCCTCAGCCTCCTGAGTAGCTGGGACTACAGGCACACACCACCACACCTGGCTAATTTTTGTATTTTTTTAGTAGAGTCAGGGTTTCACCCCATGTTGGCCAAACTGGTCTCAAACTCCTGACCTTAAGTGATCCTCCCGCCTTGGCCTCCTAAAGTGCTGGGATGGCAGGCGTGAGCCACCGCTAAAGTGCTGGGATTACAAGCATGAGCCACCACGCCTGGCCCGAATTCCTTCTGAGGAGGAGGCAAGAACTGAGGTTGCTGCAAACCCATACATATTCACTGCTGGTAACTCGAATACCTCCCACCAGTAGCAGAGCCTCTGTCACAGTGAACTAGGGATGAAAGTCGGGGAGCTGTGGGAGAGGAAGCAAGTCATGGTTCAAATGCCACAGAGTCTTATTATTGCTGTGACTTAGTCGATTTTCTTAAATAAATATTTCTTCATTCATTGTATGCCTGTAGGACAATTTCCAGAAACTTCAGATGGTGGTTTTTTACATAATTTTCACCAGTTGTGGTTGTCTCACTGGGAAGAGGGTCCACAGAGCACCTTGTGCTGCCATTCTGAAAGTTGTCTCCAGTACACACTGTTACAAAAATTGCATAACTTTATGTCCTTTCTTTTTTATGTTTTAATGATTTTCTACATAATCACAAACTCTTCATAAATGTCATTTCTAGTTATTGTGCAACAGTCCATCAATTTGGATATACTGAGTACCTTACTTTGATAAATTTTTTGATGTTTTTGTTTTTGTTTTGTTTTGTTTTATTTTTGAGATAGGGTCTCACTCTGTCACCCAGGCTGGAGTGCAGTGGCCTGATCTCAGCTCACTGCAACCTCCACCTCCCAGGTTCAAGCAATTCTCCTATCTCAGCCTCCTGAGTAGCTGATACTACAGGTGCCCGCCACCATACCCAGCTAATTTTTATATTTTTAGTAGAGACGGGGTTTCATCATGTTGCTCAGGCTGGTCTCAAACTCCTGACCTCAAGTGATCCGCCTGCCTTGGCCTCCCAAAGTGCTGGGATTACAAGTGTGAGCCACCGTGCCCAGTCTGATAAACTTATTTTAGAACAGTTTTAGATTTACAGAAAAATTAGGCAGACAGTTCAGATTTTCCATATACCCTACACCCATGTTTTTTTACCTATCATTAACATTTTACATTAGTCCAGAATTTACTTTTGGTTTGCTTCTATTTTTTTTTTTTTTTTTTTTTGAAACAGAGTCTCACTCTGTCACCCATGCTGGAGTGCAGTGGCGCAGTCTCTGTTCACTGCAACCTCCACCTCCCATGTTCAAGTGATTCTCATGCCTCAGCCTTCCAAGTAGCTAGGATTACAGGTATGTGCCACCATGCCTGGGTAATTTTTTTTCATTTTTAGTAGAGATGGGGTTTCACCATGTTCGCCAGGCTGGTCTTGAACTCCTGACATCAAGAGATCCACCAGCCATGGCCTCCAAAACTGCTATGATTATAGATGTGAGCCCACCACACCAAGCCAGTTTGCTTCTGATTTTTCACTGTGTTAAACAATGCTGTGATGAACATCTTTGTGCATACATATTCTTTTTTTTTTTTTTTTTTTTTTGAGACAAAGTCTCACTGTCACCGAGGCGGGAGTTCAGTGGCACGATCTCAGCTCACTCAGCAACCTCCTTCCACCTCCTGGGTTCAAGCGATTCTCCCACCTCAGCCTCCCAAGTAGCTGGATCTACAGGTGCACGCCACTATGCCCAGCTAATTTTTGTATTATTTGGTATAGACAGTTTCCCGTGTTGGCCAGGCTGGTCTCAAACCCCTGACCTCAAGTGATCTGTCTGCCTTGGCCTCCCAAAGTGCTGGGATTACAGAGATGAGCCACCATGCCAGGCCTCTTTTGTATTCTTGACTATTTACTTGGGATAGATTATTTTCAGAGACATAATTACTCAGTCAAAGCGTTTTCGAACATATTTGAATCTCTAAAGTCAAAGTCCCTTAATTTGAGTCTATTATCAAAATTCTACATGATAGCTGAGTAGTAATTAAGTTATTATTTCTAGATTTGGTCAAGTAAGAGATGTGCCTCTTTAGAAGAGCCTCTAGCAAACAATGATCATAAAGCTAAATAGTTTCCAAGAATTGATTGAAGTCCTAGATACAAGATGATCTTGACACCCCCAGGCAGATTTGTCTAAGCCTAAGAATGCCGGTCACTCTTACTGATCAGGATAATCATGCTTAAATATATTAAAGAGCAGTTAACCGGGCACGGTGGCTCATGCCTGTAATCCTAGCACTTTGGGAGGCCGAGGTGGGCAGATCACCTTAGGTCAGGAGTTTGAGACCAGCCCGGCCAACATGGTGAAACTCCGTCTCTACTAAAAATACAAAAATTAGCTGGGCATGGTAGCAGGTACCTGTAATTCCAACTACTCGGGAGGCCGAGGCAGGAGAATTGCATGAACCTGGGAGGCGGCGGTTGTGGTGAGTGGAGATGGCACCACTGCACTCCAGCATGGGTGACAAAGTGAGATTCTGTCTCCAAAAATAATAATAATATAATAATAAATAAATAAATAAATAAATAAAGAGCAATTAGCCCTTCCAATTCAAACTCCAGATAAAGAATCAAACATAAGTTACTTAAATTTGGTTCTATGTGATGGAATGGTAGTCTATATCAGTGGCTCTCAAAGTAACCCGACCAGCACAATTACTGGTTTAGAGAGGTCAGACCAGGGCTAATGCTGGCAGGTATCAGTGTCAAAACCCTCAAACCTTAAAATCTGACATGCGTTGCCTCACATCCAGCCGCAAGGGCTTGTGTGTTTCTGCTGCAAACATTTTACCTTTCTCCAGCTGATAAGAAAAAGGATAAAAGAAGGGTATAAGACTAATTGCATGATAATCAGCTGGGAGTGATCTGATATAGGAAAAGGATGTAATGAATCATTAATGTTATGGAACCACTTTTTGGTATTCAGGTCAGTCTGACTGGCTGGAGGGAGGTTATGAGGGCTCAGAGAACACAGCAGGCAAGCTCAGTGTACTCTGTGAACTAGGATTTAAGAGCAAGGTCTTAGAATCACCTGTTTCTCTCCTGCCATGAATAACCCCAGTGATGTAGGGCAAGTTAGAAGGCCCCTGAGATTCATTTCTTGAACTTGAAGGCTACGGAGGCTGCCATGGCACCTGGCTAGCTATTGGCCAATGGCCCACTGTGAGTGACACTGTGGCACCAGGGAACCATGGTCACACAGGCTAGGAGAGTCAGCCTTACAGAATGTTTCTGAGGCTCTGCAGAAAAGCTGCACCAATATGCCTCTCTCCATCCATCCCAGCAGTGATGAGAATACAGGTATGATAGCATCAAACACAGGGCTTAGTTTGCATGCCCTCTTATAAATGCTGGGGAATTACAAATGCCTATAGGCCAGGCGTGATGGCTTACACCTGAAACCCCAGCACCTTGGGAGGCCGAGGCTGGCGGACCCCCTGAGGTCGGGAGTTCCAGACCAGCCTGGCCAAAATGGTGAAACCCTGTCTCTACTAAGAATACAAAAATTAGCTGATGTGGTGGCATGCTCCTGTAATCCCAGCTAATCGGGAGACTGAGGCAGGAGATTTGCTTGAACCCAGGAGGCAGTGGTTACAGTGAGCCAAGATCTTGCCACTGCACTCCAGCCTGGGTGACAGAGTGAGACTCTGTCTCAAAAAAAAGAAAAAAGAAAAGAAAAGAAAAAAGATATACAGGCAAGAAAGCAGTCTGGAGTTCAGAGACCAGACAGGTCAGTAAGTAGTGCATTTTTATGGACACAAATATGTACCATACAAACCGGCTTTTCTAATAATTGCCTTTGATAAATAGCGGTAAGCTACAACACTCTGTGGTTTCAGCATGGCTTTAAAATTAAGACACATAATATAACTTGCACATGCAATTTTTCAATTTTTTTCCCCTTAGAGCTAATCTTCACAGATTGTCAGAGATGATAATGATTATTGTTCACTCGGGTAGCTCTGGCCTGGCAGAAGCCTGTAGAAGGAATCCGTCTAACAACAACATTAGTGCTTTACACTGGGTTCAGTGAGTGCTGCCTGTGGCAAAGGAGGGATGGGGGCCAAGTACAGGGAGTGGAGTGGTGGAAGAGAGGGTGTGGGGAAAGGGGGCTATGGAATCATTATGGAGGGGCTGTTTTGGGGGAATTTATCTACATTCCTAGGAGGAAAAAATTGAGCACTTTTCCTGGTGGCATTAGAGAATTTTTTTTTTTTTTTTTTTTTTGAGACGGAGTCTCGCTCTGTCGCCCAGGCTGGAGTGCAGTGGCGCGATCTCGGCTCACTGCAAGCTCCGCCTCCTGGGTTCACTCCATTCTCCTGCCTCAGCCTCTCCGAGTAGCTGGGACTACAGGTGCCCGCCACCACACCCGGCTAATTTTTTTTGTATTTTTAGTAGAGACGGGGTTTCACCGTGGTCTCGATCTCCTGACCTCGTGATCCGCCCGCCTCGGCCTCCCAAAGTGCTGGGATTACAAGCGTGAGCCACCGCGCCCAGCCGAGAATTTTTTTAATGTTTAATTTTTCTTTTTTTTTTTTACTTTTTAAAATTTTATTAATTTTTTTTTGCTACAAAAGTAATGCATAAGTCAGGTGCAGCGGCTCATGCTTGTAATCCCAGCACTCTGGAAGGCCAAGGCAGGTGGATCACTTGAGCTCAGGAGTTCAAGACAAGTCTGGAGAACATGGTGAAACCCCATCTCTACAAAAGCTACACACACACACGCACACACACACATAAAATAGCCATGCATGGTGGTGTGCTTGTAGTCCCAGCTACACAGGAGGCTGAGGTGGGAAGATCACTTGAGCCCAGGAGGTTGAGGCTGTAGTGAGCCATGATCACACTACGGCACTCCAGCCTGGGCGACAGAGGGAGACCCTGTTTCAAAAACAAAACCAAACAAAACAAAGAAACAAATGCTGATCTCTTCTGAAGACACCCTCACAGACAACCCAGGAATAATGTTTTATTAGCTATCTGGGCATCCCTTAGCCCAGTCAAGTTGACACATGAAATTAACTATCACACCCTCCAATCCCATCATTTTGAGTTTGCCATTTTTTTCTATGTTTATTTTAAAATATCTAAACATGTTCACATCTATAGGGGTTTTTCTCATAAGCAATTCTAATCATTAATCCTGACTGATGTGTTTCCAGTACTAGGAAAACAAAGTCACACCAGTGTTCCAAGCTGTCATCAACAGCCAAAGCTATCATGTCCATATATGACATCTATTGCATGACCGGCTCTATTCTCAGCCCTTTAGCTGTCGCCTTATTTTTTTGTTGTTACAACAAACCTCTGAGGTAAGTATTATTATCAATCCCATTTTAAAAATGAGAAAACTGAGGCTGAAAGGAGTTACGGAGTTTGTCATTTGACCATGAAATCTGAGAGGGCAGAAACCCTGGCTTTTTTGTTTACTACAGTATCCCCAGTACCCAATACGGTGCCTGGCACGTAGTAGATTTGATAAATAGATTTGGGAATGCTAGTTGGTCGCAATGGCTCATGCCTGTAATCCCAGCACTTTGGGAGGCCGAGGCGGACAGTTCAGCTGAGGTCAGGAGTTCAAGATCAGCCTGGACAACATGGTGAAACCCTGTCTCTACTAAAAATACAAAAATTAGCTAGACATGGTGGTGGGTGCCTATAATCCCAGCTATTCGGGAGGCTGAGGCAGGAGAATCACTTGAACCCGGGAGGCAGAAGTTGCAGTGAGTCGAGATTGTGCCACTGCACTCTAGCCTGGACAACATAGACTCCTGTCCCTATAAAAAAAATTTTTTTAAATTAGCCTGGCATAAATAAATAATAAGTGGTCCCAGCTACTACATAATAAGTAGTCCCAGCTACAAGGGAGGCTGAAGCAAGAGGATGGCTTGAGCCTGGGAAGTTGAGGTTGCAGTAAGCTATGATCGTGCCACTGCACTCCAGCCTGGGTGACAGAGTGAGATCCTGCCTCGAAAGGAAGGAAGGTAGGAAGGAAGGAAGGAAGGAAGGAAGGAAGGAAGGAAGGAAGGAGGGAGGGAGGGAGGGAGGGAGGGAGGGAGGGAGGGAAGGAAAGAAGGAAGGAAGGAAGGAAGGAAGGAAGGAAGGAAGGAAGGAAGGAAGGAAGGAAGGAAGGAGAAATGACTCTTGGTATTCAGAACATCTACAAGGACAGTTTCCATGAGGCTGGCCAAGGGTCAGTGCTTCTGCCTTGCTGATTCAGGAAAATAAAAAATGAAAAAAGAAATGAGTAAATGAATATACTCTGAACACCCACGGACCAGGTGAGCCTAGCTGTATCTCAGTTTAATTCACTCCCTGAATGGTAGAGTGATTTTGCGGATGAAGATACTGAAGCTCAGAGAGATGCAATGATTGTCCACGGCTGTAAGGGCAGAGCCCACATGGTCCAACTACCAGTCCAAGGCTTCTCCCACAGTTATCACTCCCTGAAATGTCTTCACATCTCACTTAAGTGCTGCAGTGTGTGAACTCACAGGGGTATAGGGGCTCCATTTGGTCTGCTAACTCCAGTTCCTGCCTCTTGATATCTCAACATCTAGAAGCTAAGGCAACCTAAGAAGGAATTAAAGAAGCATAGATGAGCCATTTTCTCACTGTAATGTTGCAAAAACGCCCCCCCCAGAACATGTCTGGATTTTTTGTATTTGTTTTTGTAGCAGCAGTTTTGGAGAAAAACGTATGAGTGAAGACCAATTGACCAGTGATATAGTTTAGATGTTTGTCCCTTCCACAGCTCATGTTAAAATGCCATTCCCAATGTTGGAGGTGGGGCCTGGTGGGAAGCGTTTGGGTCATGGGGGCAGATCCCTTATGAATGGCTTGGTGCCATCTTCACAGTAGTAATGAGTGAGTTCTCATTCTGTTAGTTCACATGAGAGCTGGTTGTTTAAAGGAGCCTCACACCTCCCCCCCGCCATCATGTGATACGCTGGCTCCCCCTTTGCCTTCTGCCTTCATCATAAGCTTCCTGAGGTGTCATCATAAGCTTCCTGAGGTGTCACCAGAAGCAGAGCAGATAGCGAGGCCATGCTTCTCGTACAGCCTGCAGAACCATGAGCCAAATAAATCTTTTTCTTTCTTTCTTTCTTTTTTTTTTCTCTGAGAAGGGGTCTTGCTCTGTGGCCCAGGCTGGAGTGTAGTGGCATGATTTTGGCTCACTGCAACCTCCGCCTCCCAGTTTCAAGCGATTCTCCTGCCTCAGACTCCTGAATAGCTGGGATTACAGGTGTGTACCACCACGCCTGGCTAAGTTTGTATTTTTAGTAGGGACAGGGTTTCACCATGTTGGCCAGGATGATCTCCAACTCCCGATCTCGAGTGATCCACCCACCTCAGCCTCCCAAAGTGTTAGGATTATAGACGTGAGCCACAGCTCCAAGCCTAACCATTTTCTTTGTAAATTACCCAGCCTCAGGTATTCCTTTACAGCAATGCAAAACGGACTAAGACAACCAGCTGAACTCCAAGAAGGACGGGGCTGGCTGAATAAAAGTGGGGTGTCAGAAGAGGGGAAGCCAGGTCCTAGAAGGAGCAGGATAAAAAGAAGAGCTTTGCAGCTTAGGGCAAGGAGGAGGGAATTGAGCTCGTATCCTGGCTGAGCAGGGTGCTGAAGGAAGAGACAAAAGCATTTTGTCCAAATGACCTCAGGTTGCATGAGAGGAGGGGACCTCTTGGAGGTGGAATTACAGGCAGGACCCACAGGCTTCATGACCCAGAGGACTTAATGTGAGTCAGCAGGAGCAGGGTCACACGCAGTCAAAGCCAGTAGCCTGGTGTTAGAGACTGATAGGGTTTGGGTCTGTGTTCTTGCCCAAATTTCATGTTGAATTGTAATCCCCGGTGTTGGAGGAGGAACCTAGTGGGAGGTGATTGGATCATGGGGGCGGAGATCCCCCTTGCTGTGCTGTTCTCGTGATAGTGAGTGAGTTCTCGTGAGATCTAGTTGTTTAAAAGTGTGCAGCAGGCTGGGCACAGTGGCTCATGCCTGTAATCCCAGCACTTTGGGAGGCCAAAGCAGGCAGATCACTTGAGGTCAGGAGTTCAAGACCAACCTGGCCAAAATGGTGAAACCCCATCTCTACTAAAAAATATATATATATTAAAAATTAGCCAGGTGTGGTGCCAGGCACCTGTGATCCCAGTTGCTTGGGAGGCTGAGGCAGGAGAATCAGCTGAACCCAGGAGGCAGAGGTTGCAGTGAGCCAAGAATGCACTACTGCACTCCAGCCTGGGCAACAGAGCAAGACTCCGTCTCAAAAAATAAAAGTGTACAGCACCTCCCCCTTCCTTCTTCCTCCTGCTCCAGCCACGTAAGACGTACCTGCTTCCCTTTTGCCTTCCATCATGATTGTAAGTTTCCCGAGGCCTCCCCAGCCATGCTTCCTGTACAGCCCACAGAACTGTGAGTCAATTCAACCTCTTTTCTTTATAAATTACCCAGTCTCAGGTAGTTCTTTATAGCAATGTGAGAATGGACTAATACAAAGACAAAAGCTTTCTAGCAATGCAGTTGACTGTCTTGGCATTGGGTTCCTGAACATAGAATAGGGCAGGCAGCTTCCTGCAGATTCTGGGCAGTGAGATCAGTTAGGAGCTTCTGCAGGGGAGGCTCTGGGGAAGGCCACCTTCCCTGAGACATGCCAGACAACAGTTTAACTATTGCCACATCAACTTATACTCAGCTATAGCTGCAGGCTAAGAAGGCTGGCCAAGAGGGGAATGAACACTACTTATTATGTTTTTTCCAATTGCATATTTTGCCTCAAAGTCACTCATTGAAAAGGACTGGCTGGACAGCACCCTGTAAGCTCATGCCTGTAATCTCAACACTTTGGAAGGCTTGAGGCCAGGAGTTCAAGAGCAGACTGGGCAACATAGTGAGACCCCATCTCTATTAAAAAAGGTGTTTAAAATTAGCTTAGGCCGGGCATGGTGGCTCATGTCTATAATCCCAGAAGTTTGGGAGGCTGAGGCAGGAGGATCACTTGAGGTCTGGAGTTCAAGACCAGCCTGGGCAACATGGTGAACCCTCATCTCTATGAAAAATACAAGAAAACTAATCAGGTATGGTGACATGCACCTGTAGTCCCAGTTACTCAGGAAGCTGAGGTTGGAGGATTGCTGGAGCTCAAGAGTTCAAGGCTGCAGTGAGCCAACATCACATCACTGCACTCCAGCCTGGGCAAGAGAGTAAGACCCTATCTCCACCAAAAAAAAAAAAAAATTTTTTTTTTTGAGACGAGGTCTCTCTCTGTCACCCAGGCTGGAGTGCAGTGGCGCAATCTCAGCTCACTACAACCTCCGCCTCCTGGGTTCAAGCAGAGTTTCACAATGTTGGCCAGGCTGGTCTCAAACTCCTGACCTCAGGTGATCTGCCCACTTCAGCCTCCCAAAGTACTGGGATTACAGGTGTGAGCCACCTCACCTGGCCAAAATTTTTTTCAAATTAACCAGACATCATGGTGCATGCCTGTAGTCCCAACTACTGGGGAGGCTGAGGTGGGCGGATCACTTCAGGCCAGGGGTTCAAGACCAGCCTAGGTAACATAGTGAGATCCCACCTCTACAAATTAATTTTTTTGAAATTAGCCAGGTTTGGTGGTGCATGCCTGCAGTCCTAGCTACTGGGGAGGCTGAGGCTGGAGGATTACTTGAGTCCAGGAGTTCAAGACTGCAGTGAGCACCACCGCACTCCAGCCTGGGCAACAGGGTGAGACTGTCTCAAAAAAAAAAAAAAAAAAGCAAAATACAAAGGAGACCAACATTTTAAAAGCTAGATTTGAGTGGAGTGTGTATATTTGTTTCCAAGATACGTAGTTTTTTGAGGCTTGCCAGTACATATCTGAAGCCAGTGCCCTCGCAGTGTCCCTTTCCTTTCCCCACCCTTCACCCTTGGGTTGCATTTTCTCATCTTGCTTCAATCAGCCTTATCCACAGTAAGGGAAATCAGCTAGTCCCAAGGAGGCTTCTCTGCTGTTCCTCAACTTGGCAGCTAGTTAATTCTCAAAAGAAGGATTGCATTTGAAAGCAAGTACTGCCTTTATTTTACTGTGATGCAGTTCTCTGATCCTCCTGCTGCTGCTTTGAATAATCAGTATTTAAAAAAGAAAAAAGAATGGGGCGCGGCGACTCACGCCTGTAATCCCAGCACTTTAGGAGGCTGAGACTGGTGGACTCCTGACCTAGGTCAGGAGTTCGAGACCCGCCTGACGAACATGGTGAAACCCTGTCTACTAAAAATACAAAAATTAGCTGTGTGTGGTGGTACGCACCTGTAGTCCCAGCTACTTGGGAGGCCAAGGCAGGAGAATTGCTTGAACCTGGGAGGCAGAGGTTGCAGTGAGCCAAGATTGCACCACTGCACTCCAGCCTGGGTGACAGAGCGAGACTCGGTCTCAAAAAAAAAGAAAAAGAAAAAAAAGAAAAGAAATAAATGGTTAACCTCTTCATTCTCTTCATTGGCCTTCAGCATGGTGGCTCCAGTGAGCTGTCAGGAATAGCATTCTGTAACAAATAGATTTTACCTCTTTTCATTATCCATCCTTTTCATTCAAGTACAGTAGCAGTACTGGGACTTTCAAGGATCACATCAACTAAATCCTGAGTTAGAGACATTTAAATTCAAAAATCCATGCTCAGCTGTACCTGTTCTTTCCTAGCTACCTCGATGAATTTGGGGTTTGGCTATAACTGCTTGAAATTTTATTTTAAAGTAGATGGAAGCTTGTTTTGACATTGCACAGTTATTTCAACATGCATCCCCGAGAGTATGGCTGCAAATGGAGTATAAATGTGACAGGCTCCCAACTCGAGATTTTCGTTTTAGCCCGGCTCATTCAAAGCAATAATCTACATTGTGCCATGCCAAGTGGTGAGTGACTACGCTAGGAGGATTAAAGGATTATTTTTTTTAATCCACTGGAATTCAAGCCATGGCCCCTCTATCAGTAACATTAATAACTAAAATGGACTGAATTCACATGCCTGTTTTCTCCAAGATTCTCAAAATGTTTTTGCCAAATGTAACATACCCAATCACAGATTAATTTTTAGAGCTGGGAAGAGAGCTTAGAGATCAACCAGACAAATTCAATAATTTAAAGATGAAATCCGGGGCCCAGGGATGTTCAATGACATAGTCCAGGTCTTGTGGCCACTTACTGGCAAAGTTGACCTGGAACCCAGGCATTCAGATTTTTAGCCCGGGGTGCTTTCCCCCACAACTCTGGTCTGTGGATTTGCATGCAGCATTGACGTCACATGGGAGATTATTAGAAAAGCAGAATCTCGACCAGGCGTGGTGGCTCATGCCTGTAATCTCAGCACTTTGGGAGGCCAAGGCAGGCAGATCACCTGAGGTCAGGAGTTCAAGACCAGCCTGGCCAACATGGCGAAATACTGCCTCTACTAAAAATACAAAAATTAGCCTGATGTGCTGGCAGGCACCTGTAGTCCCCGCTACTTGGGAGGCTGAGGCAAGAGAATCACTTGAACCCAACAGGTGGAGGTTGCAGTAAGCCGAGATCACACCACTGTACTCCAGCCTGGGTGACTGAGCAAGACTCCATCTCAAAAAAAAAAAAAAAAAAAAAAACAAAGCAGATCTCAGGCTCCACACCAGACCTGCTAACTCAGAATCTGCATTTGAACAAAGCCCTCTGTGTTTGTGTCCCCATTAAAGAATGAGAAGCCTCCGGGAGGCTGTGGCAGGAGGATCTCTTGAGGCCAAGAGTTCAAGGCTTCAGTGAGCTATGACCACGCCACTGCACTCCAGCCTGGGCAGCACAGCAAGACCTTGTGTCTGAAAAACATAAATAAAATTAAAAGGATGAGAAGCCTTGCTTCACATTTTTCTGCCATCATCTCACAGCTCCATGACCTTTGCACTTAACATCAGTACCATTTTCTGAACATGCCCAAGAGAGTCCAATAAAATAAGTACAATAATAGTGTAGAAAGAAAATCCTCTACTGAAAGAAAAGTGTCATAGTGCATCTGGCCATGGTAACAGATGGAAAAGATCAGAAGAAGATCCTATTCTCTGGAGTGTGTGTTTTTTTCTTTCTTTCTTTTTTTTTTTTAGAGATGGTGTCTCCTCTGTCACCCAGTGCAGTGGTGACAACCTCATTACAGCCTCAACCTCCTGGGCTCAAGCAATCCTTTCACCTCAGCCTCCCGAGTAGCTGGGACTATAGGCATGCACCACCACGGCAGACTAATTTTTGTATTTTTTGTAAAGACAAGGTCTCGCTGTGTTGCCCAGGCTGGTCTCGAACGCCTGGTCAAGGAAGCTGCCTACCTTGGCTTCCCAAAGTGCTGGGATTATCATGAGCCACTGTGCCCAGCCCCTGGAGATTTTATGGAGAACTTACTCTGTGCCCTTGGAAAAACAAGGTCCCCACCCTGAACAAGCTTATAATCAAGTAGGAGAGAATAATTCAGTGTCCGAGGAGCAAAAATAGAAACATTAAATTCTAAACTGGGATGTAAAGAATCTAGAGCAATAGGTGTTAACATACAGACTGAGTGGACTGGGGTGCTCAGGGAGAACTTCCACGGGACCCCCTCTAATTCATCCTCCTCCTTGCTGCGTGAGAGAAATGTCTCAACTGCAACTGTGATCAACTCTCATCTTTCAGGGATGCGCCACTGCCTTCAGAGTCAAGTCCAAAGTCCCCTGGGTAGTTCCTGGAGTCTCTCTTCAGCCTCAGCGGTCACTCTCCCCATCACCCCTTATCAAGCCCTTGTGAGCCAGGAACACACAGCTGCTTGCAGTTCCCTAGTTTGCCTTTGCTTTTTTGGCCCTGGATCTTTGCAAGAGGCTTCTCCTATATGGAATGCATTCTCCCTTCCCCATCCCCTTGTTACTGGTAGAGGGTCTTTTTTTTTTTTTTTTTTTTTTTTTCTAGATGGAGTTGCACTCTTGCTGCCCAGGCTGGAGTGCAATGGCGCGATCTCAGCTTACTGCATCCTCAACCTCCTGGGCTCCAGCAATTCTCCTGCCTCAGCCTCCCAAACAGCTGGGATTACAGGCGCAGCTAATTTTCGTAATTTTAAGTAGAGACTGGGTTTCACCATTGTTGGCCAGGCTGGTCTCTAACTCCTGGCCTCAGGCAATCTGCCCACCTCAGCCTCCCAAAGTGCTGAGATTACAGGTGTGAGACACTGCACCCGGTCTGGTAAAGGGTCTTGACTGCAAGTTATCCAGGTTCTTGGTGTTTTGAACAAATAATTGGACAAAATGCACAGCAAAGCAAGGAAAGAATGAAGCCATGAAAGCAGAGATTTATCGAAAATAAAAGTACACTCCACAAGGTGGGAGATGGCCAAGCAGCAGCTCAAGAGCTCCGGTTACAGAATCTTCTGGGGTCCAAATACCCCTTAGAGGTTTCCCATTGGCCACTTGGTGGCCCACAATCAGAGACTAAAGTGACGTTACCAAGTTACACTCCTATGCAAACTATTACTTTCACAACCAATCAGAGGTACTTTCAATCTTCCATCTACCGTGCAGAAAAGGGGGCTGTGGTTTGCAGAGGGAGTAGCCTCTGGTCCTTTTGTTACTTGGTCATAGGAAGTTGGGGTTTGCCTTTTGATTTAGTTCTAGGAAGTCAGCATGAATCAGCCTTACGTTCCCTGCCTCCAGACTCTATTCTCCTGCCTCACCCTCATCCAGCTAATCCTTTCTCATCTCTGACTAGAGACCAGGAGACAGCCTCCAAAACTTGAATAAGTGGCTGTCTTCTGTACTCCCATCATGCCTTGTGTTATGGACTGAATGTTTGTTTCCCACCCACCCCCAAATTCACATGTTGAAGCCCTGACCCTCACAGTGTGATGGTATTTGGTGGTGGGGCCTTTGGGAGGTAATTAGGTTTAATGAGGTCATGAGGGTGGGGCTTCCATGATGGGATTAGTGCCCTTGAAAGAGGAGACACCAGAGAGCAGGTTTCCTCTTTCTCTCCACCATGGGAGGAGAGAAGAGTAGCTGTCTGCAAGTCAGGAAGAGGGACCTCACCAGAAACTGAACCCTGCCAGAACCTTGAACGTGGACTTCCCAGGCTTCAGAACTGTGAGAAATAAATATCTGTTCTTCAAGCCACTCAGTCTGTGGTATTTTAGCTCACTTAGACACCCTGCGTTATCAGCTATCCTAGCCAGCGAGTTATACTCATCTGTTTCTTCCACAGATGGCAGGCGCTTTGAAGGCAGGGACTATGTCTCTCAGTAAACCTCTCTGGGACCCTTGGCCTGGCACATAAACCACACTCTGCAGATGCTTGTCACTATGACAAAAACAGTGTGTGAATACATTTGTGCTTTCAGGAGATGGAATTTGAGCTGGGCCCTGAAAACAGATTTTAAAAGCTATGAAAAGGCTGGGCGCAGTGGCTCTTTCATGCCTATAATCTCAGCACTTTGGGAGGCTGAGGTGAGCAGATCACTTGAGGTCAGGAGTTTGAGACCAGCCTGGGCAACATAGCAAGATCCCATTTCCACTAATTTTTTTTTCCAAGAGAGATTAAGTGATTTGGCTACTAAGTGGTAGGTCTGGTTCCAAACCTAGGCACACTGATTCCAGCTCATTCCATTTATTATGCTTTTAGAGGGAAAAGGAGTCAGCTGAAAAGGAGGCTAGTTCAAATAAACTAGCTATATTAGTCTATTCTCGCACTGCTATAAAGAACTACCTGAGACTGGGTAATTTAAAGAAAAGAGGTTTGATTTGGCTCGTGGTTCTGCAGGCTGGACAGGAAGCATGGCTGGGGAGGCCTCAGGAAATTTACAATCATGGTGAAAGTTGAAGGGGAAAGCCAGCATGTCTTTCATGGCCAGAGCAGGAGGAAGAGAGGGAGCAGGGAGGTGCTACACACTTTTAAACAACCAGGTCTTATGAGAACTCACTCACTATCACGAGAATGGCACCAAACGGGAAATCCACCCCTATGATTCAATCACCTCCCACCAGGTCCCACCTCCAACACTGGGGATTACAATTTGACATGAGCTTTGGGCAGGGACACAGACCCACACCATATCACTAGCCTGGTGCTATTCTTTTTTTTGAGCAGTCTCACTCTGTCACCCAGGCTGGAGTGCAGTGGCGCTATCTCAGCTCGCTGGAATGCAGTGGCGCTATCTCAGCTCACTGGAATTTCTGCCTCCTTGGTTCAAGCAATTCTCCTGCCTCAGTTTCCTGAGTAATTGGGACTACAGGCGCGTGTAACCACACCTGGCTAATTTTTGTATTTTTAGTTGAGACGGGGTTTCGCTATGTTGTCCAGGCTGGTATCAAACTCCTGGCCTCAAGTGATCCACCCACCTCAGCCTCCCAAAGTGCTGGGATTACAGGCATGAGCCACCAAGCCCAGCCTGCCTAGTGCTATTCAATGCCATTGTTTAAAATTCCTCAAGCTATGGTGCTGATGCTTTCAGAAAGGAATAAGCCTTTGACATCAGCGTGTTCCTCCTGATACCTCACCTACAGCACACTGGTTGCATTTTAATGAAGAATGTCACCTTCCCTCTGTTTAGCTGCCTGGGGAGTTTGGATCTGCTGCCGATTAATTATTATTACACATCCTTGAAGACAGTATATCTATTAGCAGTTGTTCCAGTTACTTAAAAATGTGAGCTTCTTATGCTTTTCCTTTACTTCCGGCCCTTGAGTTCAAGCTTCGCCTCCGTGGTCACTTTTCTCTTGACAGCTCAGTTATCTTACATCTCTCTGGCATGTGGAGACCCTGCACAGCTCATGGAAGCCTCTGGCACTCAAGGTCCCCATAGGTCTCAGAGAAGACAAGATTACATTTCCATGAATGTGCTTCCATGCATATTTTGCAATTTTAGAGTTGTGCATATTCCCGAAGAAATATCTTATACTGAGGCCAATAAAAGACATTAACAGTCGCAAAGCTTAGAACCACCAGAATTTAGCCAAAAGAGTCTCTAGGCCTTTCTCTCCAAACAACTTTGTGGGGTTTTTTTTTTTTCCTTTTTTTGCTCCAGATGTATCTCTCAATGTGCTTTATTTTCTAATAATTGAACATTTATAAAATAGCACCTCATGTGCACCTAGCAAATGTGCAAACTGTTTCATAATTAGAGAGATGTCTAGTTCCTAAAACCTGACACGTGTGGTTAAAACATATGATTTGCTTAGTGTTTTAATGGAATGTGTGACTAAAGGTCAGAGCCTCACTCTGATCACCAGCTGAAACAATGCTCAGAGCATCTAGCCATTATGTGTGAAGCCCCACCTTGCCATTATAGTTATCACAGCTTTTTTTTTTTTTTTTGAGAAGGAGTTTTGCTGTGTCACCCAGGCTGGAGTGCAGTGGCACTATCTCGGTTCACTGCAACCTCTGCCTCCCACATTTTAGTGATTCTCCTGCCTCAGCCTGCTGAGTAGCTGGGATTACAGGCATGCGCCACCGAGCCCAGTTAATTTTTGTATATTTAGTAGAGATGGGGTTTCACTGTATTACTCAGGATGGTCTCAAACTCCTGACCTCAGGTGATCCACTTGCCTCAGCCTCCCAAAGTGGTGTGACTACAGGCACGAGCCACCACACCCAGCTATCATAGCTATTGTTTGATCAAGAAAGC
The DNA here is from genome assembly GCF_006542625.1 of Nomascus leucogenys. Lineage (NCBI taxonomy): Eukaryota > Metazoa > Chordata > Mammalia > Primates > Hylobatidae > Nomascus > Nomascus leucogenys. Next base: position 42,809,584 of record NC_044397.1, read on the forward strand.
CCCATTCCTTGTAGCGATACAGCAGGATTCTTCAGAAAGACAGAAAAGGGCCATTTGGAGAAAACAAAATGCTAAATCTAGAAACATTCTGGGTTCCCGATGGTTGTTTTTTTTCCCCAAGTCATCTGAGAGACGTTTCTTATTCCATAGCAGATGTCTGGCCATGAACATCATAACCTAATTAATTATTATGGCTATTTATAGGTATGACTTGCATGTAGAACATTAATAATAATCATAACAATGACTATTAACAAGAATGAATTGCCCATGTATTGAGCTTTATGACTCACAAAATAATTTCACTTATTTAATTTTATTTTAGATTCTTCCAACAACCCAAGGAGGTAGTCAAGGTAGGTGATATGGTTGGGATTTGTGTCCCCACCCAAATCTCATGTGGAATTGTAATCCTCAATGTTGGAGGAGGGGCCTGGTGGGAGGTGACTGGATCACAGGAGCGGATTTCCCCCTTACTGTTCTTGTGATAGTGAGTTCTCATGAGATCTGGTTGTTTAAAAGTATATAGCACCTCCCTCTTTGCTCTCTCTCCTGCCACTGCCATGTAAGACTTGTCTCCTTCCTCTTCATTTTCCACTATGATTGTAAGTTTCCTGGGGCCTCCCCAGCCATGCTTCCTGTACAGCCTGTGGAACTGTGAGCCAATTAAGTCTCTTTTCTTTATAAATTACCCAATCTGAGGTAGTTCTTTTTTTTTTTTTTTTTTTTGGAGACGGAGTCTCGCTCTGTCACCCAGGCTGGAGTGCAGTGGTGCATCTCAGCTTACTGCAAGCTCCGCCTCCTGGGTTCACACCATTCTCCTGCCTCAGCCTCCTGAGTAGCTGGGACTACAGGCACTCACCACCACGCCCAGCTAATTTTTTGTATTTTTTTTAGTAAAGACGGGGTTTCACTATGTTAGCCAGGATGGTCTCGATCTCCTGACCTCGTGATCTGCCTGCCTTGGCCTCCCAAAGTGCTGGGATTATAGGCATGAACCACTGCGCCCAGCCTTTTTTTTTTTTGAGATGGAGTCTTGCTCTGTCACCCAGGCTGGAGTGCCATGGAGCGATTTCAGCTTACTGCAACCTCTGCCTCCCGGGTTCAAGTGATTCTCCTGCCTCAGCCTCCCAAGTAGCTGGGATTACAGGCGCCCACCACCATGCCAGGCTAATTTTTGTATTTTTAGTACAGACTGGGTTTCGCCATGTTGGCCAGGCTGGTCTTGAACTCCTGACCTCAGATGATCTGCTCACCTCGTCCTCCTAAAGTGCTGGGATTACAGGCGTGAGCCACTGTGTACTGCCTTCAGGTAGTTCTTCATAGCAATGTGAGAACTGACTAATATTGTAATATTCCCATTTTAGTCTTTCGACTTCATAGGTAAGGAAATTGAACCACAGGAGTTTCTGAATAATATGTAATTGGAGGGAAAGAGCCTTGCAGGCCACGTTTATCTTTAGATTGGCAGGAGAATGAGTATAATCTCAAGAGTTATGATTTATCTACAGATATCCAGAGTTTAAGTACTTAAACTATCTCTACACTGTGAGTATTTATGTAGTCAAGTGAACTCAAGGCCCAGCTGTTCCCTATCTTGCAGATGAAATCAGGTGAGAAACTGTCCATCACATATGCTACCTGAAGAGTACAAATTGAATCGTCATCAGTTTGAGACAAGACATTGTCTGATAAGGTTCAGTTTTGAGGCTAAATGACCTCAAACTTTCAGAACATTATATCAGACCATTTTTGGCTCATTTAGGTAATGGGATAACTAACATAGTTTTCAAGTATTCCTCCCGTGATGAATGTGGGTGACCCATTTCCTTCATCAGTGTCAATAATTCACATTAATATTTGGAGAGTTTGTCAAAGAATATTTGCTTAGAAGATTTGATTCTGTTGTAGACCCTGTGAGCCAGGGTGGGTTCTAGTAATACTGTGTTCCCATTTCTCAGACAAGGAAACCAACGTACAGTTAAAAGAAGGTACCAAGTATTTACAGCACACCTACTATGTGACAGGTGCCACACAGTGCTAGGGGTACAATGAAAAGAAAATGCAGGTGTATTTTAAAAATTAACCAGATATAGTGGTGCAGACCTATAGTTCCAGTTACTCAGGAGGCTGTGGTGTGAGGATTGCATGAGGCTGGAAGACAAAGGTTGCAGTGAGCCATGATCACACCACTGCACACCAGCCTGGGCAAGAGAGCAAGACCTTGTCTCAAAAAAAAAAAAAAGCCGGGTGCTGTGGCTTACGCCAGTAATCCCAGCACTTTGGGAGGCCGAGGTGGGTGGATCACTTGAGCCCAGGAGTTTGAGACCAGCCTGGCCAACATGATGAAACCCCATCTCTACTAAAAATAGAAAAAATTAGCTGGGTATGGTGGTGCGTGCCTGTAATCCCAGCTACTTGGGAGGCTGAAGCAGCAGAGTCACTTGAACCTGGGAGGCAGAGGTTGCAGTGAGCTGAGATCGCACCACTGCACTCCAGCCTGGGTAACAGCGTGAGACTCTGTCTCAAAAAATAAATAAATAAATAAAAAACAGAAAATAGGCCAGGCATGGTGGCTCATACCTGTAATCCCAGCACTTTGGGAAGCTGAGGCAGGTGGATCGCTTGAGGTAAGGAGTTTGAGACCAGCCTGGCCAACATGGCGAAACCCTGTCTCTACGAAAAAAATACCAAAATTAGCCAGATGTGGTGGCAGGGGCCTGTAATCTCAGCTACTCAAGAGGCTGAGGCAGGAGGATCACTTGAACCCAGGAGGTGGAGGTTGCAGTGAGCTGAGATGGCACCATTGCATTCCAGCCTGGTGACAGAGCAAGATTCCGTAAAAAAAAAAACAAAAAAAACAAAAAAAAAAACAAAAGAAAAGGCAAATGCAATCTTGCTTCTGTCATTTCTTACTGTTTGGTGTGGGATATAATCAAATATTTGTGCCAATAAATGTAAAATTTTAACTGAATGTGGTGCTGCTTTCATTGACATATTCCATCAAACCATTGTACAAAGCCAGGCACAGTGGCTCACACCTGTAATCCCAGTGCTTTGAGAGGCTGAGGTGGGAGGATCACTTGAGCCCAGAAGTTTGAGACCAGCTTGGGCAACATGGCAAAACTCTTTCTCTACAAAAAATACAAAAATTAGCCAGGCATAGTGGCACACACCTGTAGTCCTAGCTACTCAAGAGGTGGGAGGATCACTTGAGCCTAGGAGTTCGAGGCTGTAGTGAGCTATGATTGCACCACTTTGCTCCAGTGTGGGCAATAGAGTGAGACCCTGTCTCAGAAAAAGAAAAAAAAAAAAAACAGGGTCCAGTCAGGTGCAGTGGCTCATGCCTGTCATCCCAGCACTTTGGGAGGCCGAGGCAGGAAGATTACTTGAGGTCAGGAGTTCAAGACTAGCCTAACCAACGTGGTGAAACCCCGTCTCTACTAACAATACAAAAATTAGCCGAGCATGGTGGCAGGCACCTGTAATCCCAGCTACTCAGGAGGCTGAGGCAGGAGAATCACTTGAACCTGAGAGGCAGAGGTTGCAGTGAGCTGAGATCAAGCCACTGCACTCCAGCCTGGGCAACAGAACGAGACTCTGTCTCCAAAAATAATAATAATAAAATAAATAAATAAAGTTGAGGAAACTCAAAGAGGATAACTACATTGTCAAAAATCACATTCCTGGCCTGGCACAGTGGCTCACACTTCTAATCCCAACACTTTGGGAGGTCAAAATGAGCACATCGCTTGAGCCCAGGAGTTCGAGACCAGCCTGGGAAATATTGCAAGACCCTATCTCTATTAAAAAAAAAAAAAAAAAAAAGTCGGGCGGGGTGGCTCAGGCCTGTAATCCCAGCACTTCGGGAGGCTGAGGCGGGCGGATCACTTGCAGTCAGGAGTTTGAGACCAGCCTGGCCAACATGGCAAAAACCCATCTCCAGTAAAAATACAAAAACTTGCCAGGCATGGTGGCACATGCCTATAATTCCAGCTACTCGGGAGGCTGAGGCATGAGTATCACTGGACCCCAGAAGGTGGAGGTTGCCTTAAAAATAAATAAATAAATAAATAAACAGGGTCTGGGGTTGAATCACAGCTGTGGGCCCTTCCAGCCCTGGCATTATAAGTCTCTATAGCAGACCCAGACCCATTTGATGGCATGGCACCTTGGGAAGGGGGAGAAAAGGAAGAGGGATGCAGAGAGAGAGAGAGAGAGAAAAAACAGGCATTTCTCTTGCCTCTAGAAAGATGTTTAAAGTTAGGTTGAACATCAATTGAGGTGTGTAAATCAGATCACATTTTAAGTGCTCAGAGAAGCTGCTATTTTTGAAAAAAAGAACTCCTGAAGGCAATCTTCAGTAAAGTGAGGAGTTCTGTTGTAGAAGGCATAAATGCCCCTGGATTTATCCTCTTTTAATCGCCTAAACGTTTGTCTATCAGGTTTCCATAAGGCACTAGGTACATTTGTGCCTAATAACAATGAGTAGTAAAGAAATGGTTGAGATGCTCTGGTAAAGATTAATGCTTGACTTCCTCTTTGAATTCTTTCTTACACTGCGTTTGGCTTTGAAAAGTACTTTTCCCTTTGTACTCCAGCCTCTGAAATCATCCTTACAAAGTCACTTCATGTAGGAGACAGTGCAGAAGATGTGCTGTTTCCGAGAGCATGGTGTGATAGGCATCCAAAATACCTTCTTTAATTAAGAACCATCTTCTGGCTGGGTGCAGTGGCTCACGTCTGTAATCCCAGCACCTTGGGAGGCCAAGGCAGGAGGATCGCTTGAGCCCAGGAGTTCGAGACCAGCCTGGGCAACATAGTGAGACCTCGTCTCTACTAAGAATTTTAAAACTTTAAAAATTAGGGAGGGCACAGTGGCTTACACTTGTGATCCAAGCACTTTGGGAGGCCGAGGCAAGCAGATCACATGAGATCAGGAGTTCAAGACCAGCCTGGGCAATACAGTGAAACCCTGTCTCCACCAAAAAATACAAAAATTAGCTGGACATGGTGGTGCATGCCTGTGGTCCCAGCTATTCGGGAGACTGAGACAAGATTGCTTGAACCCAGGAGGCGGAGGTTGCAGCGGGCCGAGATTGCACCACTGCATTAGAGCCTGGGTGACAGGGCGTAACTCCGTCTCAAAAAATAGTAATAATAAATATTTTAAAAATAAAAATAAAAATTAGGCATGGTGGTACACATCTGTAGTCTCAGCTACTGGGGAGGCTGAGGCCAGAGGATTGCATGAGGCCAGGAGTTCAAGGCAGCAGTGAGCTATGATCACACTACTACACTCTAGCCTAGGCAACAGAGTGAGACCTTGTCAAAAAAAAAAAAAAAAACAAGAACCATCTTCTGGAAATGGATGGATGATGTGTAATGAATGAGCAGCTTTGTGTCTGAGCTTTGGTTTGGGAAAAGCCATTTCAGCGAGCTATGTGAGACCTCAGTGTTTGTGTGTGTGTGTGTGTGTGTGTGTCGAGACAGGGTCTCGCTCTGTCGCCCAGGCTGGAATGCAGCAGCATGATCTCTGCTCACTGCAACCTCTGCCTCGCAGGTTCAAGCTATTCTCATGTCTCAGCCTCCTAAGTAGATGGGATCACAGGGGTGTACCACCACGCCCAGCTAATTTTTGTATTTTTAGTAGAGATGGGTTTCGCCATGTTGGCCTGGCTAGTCTCGAACTCCTAGCCTCAAGCAATCCACCCACCTCGGCCTCCCAAAGTGCTGGGATTATAGGCATGAGCCACCATGCCCGGCCAGACCTCAGTGTTTCTGTTCTTGCGGGCTTCTCCTCTCAAAGCTGGCTAGCACTCCAGCCTCCATTTACAGCCACCACTTCCTCCACTCCACAAAGACAAGCTGTCTAAGTTAATCCATTAGTTAGCCTTCTGCGTTTACACATAACACATGGTGCTCCATGCTTCATTAGGACGGACAAGGTGTTCCAGTCGCCGTGTCCCTGCATAGAACGTACTGCAGTTGCTGTCCCCAAACAAATGCTTTCATACTCTGCACCCTTCCTGCCTCTGTCCGCAGCCTCTCTCCTCACTCTACGAACCTGGGCAAAGCCTTCTGATCTCCTGCCAGCAACCACTTCTGTGTTGATTAATACTTCCGTCTCGCTCTGTGCCATGCCAAACCGAGCTGGGTTTGCTGCCCGTCCAGAAGAGCAAGAGCTGTGCAGCTGGACAGATCTGTCGGCCCAGGGCAGGCACTAGACACAAGGTGATTAAGGAAGATAATGATGAATGAAGGATTCACAGGTGAAAAATGACCTCTTTGCAATCCTTATTGATCCACCAGCTGAGGTCTTTTTTATGTGGAACCTAAATTTGACATTTCAAATTGAACCTGAATCTCGAATAGCTCATGCAATTTTAGAACTGGCAGTGATTTTAGACGGAATCCAGGATGTTGCCTAGATGGGAAAACTGAGGCTCACAGCATGAAAGTGACTTGCCTAAAGTAACAGAGTGTTAATGGCAAAGCTAGGGCTAGGACACAGATCTGAGGCTCAAGTTGCCATCCTGGGCCAGGGCTAGGTCACCATTCCTGACTGCAGGGCTATTTTCTTCTGCACAACCTAGGTTTTGTCAGTGAGCTAATGTTGTCTGTAAAACATTCTTTTTACTGTCCCTTTGGGAGCCAAGGTCCAAATTATAACAGTGTGACCTTGTCCTTTTTATGGGCAAAATGTTTTTTTTTTTTTTGAGACGGAGTCTCGCTCTGTCACTCAGGCTGGAGTGCAGTGGCGTGATCTTGGCTCACTGCAAGCTCTGCCTCCTGGGTTCACGCCATTCTCTCACCTCAGCCTCCCAAGTAGCTGGGACTACAGGCACCCGCCACCACGCCTGGTTATTTTTTTTTTTTTTTTTTGTATTTTTAGTAGAGGTGGGGTTTCACCTTGTTAGCCAGGATGGTCTCGATCTCCTGACCTCGTGATCCACCTGTCTTGGCCTCCCAAAGTGCTGGGATTACAGGCGTAAGCCACCACGCCCAGCCTCTACAAAAGATTTTTAGAAAAATAGCTAGGTGTGGTGGTGCACACCTGTAGTCACAGCTACTCAGGAGGCTGAGGCGGGAGGATCACTTGAGACTGGGATTTCGAGGCTGCACTACAACCTGGGCAACAGAGGGAGACTTTATCTCTAAAAAATAATAATAAAATAAAAGAAGATGGACAGGATGAGGTATGGTGCTTAGGGAAAGGAAAAGCAGTCTTACAGGGAGTAGCCAAGAAATGGCTCTTCTCCTTTTGGAGGGAGCTATCTTTTCTAAGAAGCATTTGACTTTGGGATTTACTTCTTCCCTGCAGTGAACAACACGAGGACGAAATGAAGCTCTACCAAAACGAGCCCTGGCAGTCAGAGGCAACGGGGGGATGGAAATCCCTCTTAATGGGCAACCAAGAATAGCACCTGGATTGGCGAGAAATGCAAACTGCCTAGAAGCAGAGCAGGGCAGGCTCCACCCACAGTGTATGACAGATACAGATTTCCCAGTTGAAATGTAAACCACCCCAGGAACTCTTACCGGCACCATCTCAGTGATCAGTTAACACCTGAGCATGTACTGTCACCACAGAGTTCCTTGCCTGAAAGTATATACATTTTACTTAAGAAAAGGGCACTAGGCCAGGTGCAGTGGCTTAGTCCTGTAATCCCGGCACTTTGGGAGGCTGAGGCAGGCGGATCACCTGAGGTCAGGAGTTCAAGGCCAGCTTGGCCAACATGGTGAAACCACGTCTCCACTAAAAATACAAAAATTAGTTGGGTGTGGTGGTGTGCACCTGTAGTTCCAGCTGCTGGGGAGGCTGAGGCATGGGAATCACTTGAACCCAGCAGACACAGGTTGCAGTAAGTGGAGATCATGCCACCGCACTCCAGCCTAGTGACAGAGAAAGACTCTGTCTCTAAAAATAATAATAATAATAAATAAATACATATATAAATAAATCAAATAGAGTAAAATGTTGATAATAGAATTTAGGTAGTGGGTATGTAGGTATATACTGTACAACTCTTTCAATTTTTCTGAAAGCTTAAAAGTTTTCAAAATAAAATATAAGGGAAAGTGAATCTTAAAAGTTCAGTAAGTACTTGTCCGA